>NC_060074.1:44966287-45269318 GCF_922984935.1 Meles meles | reverse complement strand
GACCAACTCCCCAGCAAGTGTCTCCAGAGAAGCAGGCAGAAGCTGCATGCTTCTTAAATGACCTAGCCTTGGAGATCAGATAAATGGCACCTCTTTCCTTCTCTGACAGCCGAGCAGTTCATGCAGCTTCAAGGGGAGAAGACTCAGAGCCTACCCCTGGATGGAAGGGGGTAGGATACATTTTAGAAGAGCACGAGGGATGGGGGATACTGTTGCAGCAAACTTTGGAAAATACTGTCTGCCATGCAGGCTGCTGATAATGTCCTGGGACAACAGATATTTCCCTTGTCTCTAGACAGTTTACATTCTTAAAATCAGAAATTGGGATTTTTTTTAAGAGCAAAATAATTTAGTTTGGGCAGTCCTGAGCAAGCTTGCAGGAGGCACCACTCTCGGTTCTAACCTTCTTGACAATCCTGAAGTAGGAAGGCTAGTGTCACCCACTTTGAGCTTCAAAAATGGACGCATTCCTTCATTTATTCATCCAACCAATATATGTGAGAACCTATTCAGCACCAGGTGCTGGGAGTACAGTTATGTGTAAAACCAAGATGTGGTTCCTGGCCTCCAACGGCTTACAATCTGATGGGAGATACAGCTCATGAATGAAACACTTACATAAATACCTGTGAGACTGTGACGCGGACAAATCCTCTGACGGAGAGGTGCAAAGCGGGATCATGCTTAGGGCACTTTGGAAAGGTTTTCCTGAGGAATGGAGGACTCAGCTGAAATCTGAGGAATGAAGGGGCTTGGTGATGGGAGGGTGTATCAGGTAGCTAGTACTGCCTAACAAATTACTGAAAATTAAGCAGCTTAAAGCCACACCCATTTGTCCCCCACCGTTTCCATGGGTTGGGAGTCTGGGTCCTCTGCAAGGTTGCAGTCAGGTGTTGGCCACCTGTTGGGCTTTCACCTGAGGCTCAACTAGGAAGGCTTCTAAGCTCAGACAGCTGTTGGTGGCATTTGTCTCCTTGTGGGGTCTTGGGATGAAGGCCTCAGCTTCTTGCTGACTATCACCTGGAAGTCTTCCTCAGTTCCTCACTAGGGTTCTCTCCACAACATGGTCGCTTGCTTCTTCAGAGCCAGCAAGGGAGGGAGGATCCCCAAGCAGGATGGGTGTCACAGACCTGTGTCAAAGAATCACATCCACATAATCATATGCGTCTTGACACTTTTGCTGGACTCTGTTGGCCAGAGCAAGTCATGGTGTTGGTCACACTCAAGGGAAGGGGACCACACAAGGGTTGAATCCTAGGAGATGGAGATCATGGGGGCCACTCAGACGCTATCTTCCATAGAGGGGTTCTGGAATAAGAACACAGGTCTGTGTCAACCCAGGAAGGAGAACTGATTGAAAAGGATGGGAGCAGGGAGAGAATGGTTCCAGCTGGGACACGTTGAATTTGAGGCATTTTTGAGACATCCAAGAGGTATCATTCTCTGGTACTTATTTGAACCAAAGGCAAAAGTGCCTCAAATTCAACATGTCCCAGCTGGAACCATTCTCTCATACTTATTTGAACCAAAAGGCCAAAGTGCCTCAAATTCAACATGTCCCAACTGTAACCATTCTCTGCTACTTACTGAGCCATTCTCTGGTACTCATTTGAACTCACGATCTGGAGCTGGTAGGAAATATAAATTAATAACCCATGTTCAGATGAACAGTAATTCAAGGCCAAGTGTGGATGAAATTGTCCAGGGAGGAAGTACAGAATGAAGAGGACCCAGGATCTAGTCTTAAAGAATTCCATCCCCCGTAGCCAGGCAGAAGGTGTTGGGCCTGCGAAGGAAGCAGAGACAGAGCCACCAGAGAAGAGGAATAAAACCAGGAGAGTGAGGTGTCTCACAAGCCAAAGGGAAAGAGGCCACCAGTGTCAGTACCGCTGGGAGTCATGGAAGATGACTGCAAAGGTCAGTTCCATTTAGCAACGGAGTGGGAAGTCAGGGGAGGTCTTAGTGAGAGCTGTTCTGGAGATGTGGTGAGGTTAAGCTGGGTTGGGGTCAGCTGCCCTGTGCAGGGGTAGCAAGGGAACAGGAGACTGTGAGTATTGTCAGAGTATTTCTGCTGTGAGGGAGGAGGAGGCAGGTCCTCTCTGAAGGGTAAGGAGAGAGCAGTGAGGTTTCACACACTGGTGAGTGACCCGTGGCACTGAAGAGAGGCATGGAGGCTTGCTGGGCCCTGCAGAGTCCCCAAACCAGACCTAACCAGAAACACATCTGCAGGGGAAACAAGCTGGGTTTCTTACTCAGGGCAGCACTGAGGGAGATCACTGCCCTGGGGCACCTAGCTAGGGGGATTCCGGAAAGTCCTCAGGAGATGGGGTTTGTGGTCGGCAGTTTTGCGGACACTAAGGATGCAGAGCTTTGCTGTGGGTTAGGTGTCAGCAATTCCCCATGGGGATGCCTTCGTCAAACTTATCTAAAAGGCGGGAGACCCGGACAAAGCTCACTCGTACTGGGCAGGGCTGAGGGAGGTCCGGTCACTCATCGCTTGGACTGAGCTCCAACATTTTGTGTTCAGACACGATGAGCACGGCCTCCTTTTCTTCGTCTGTCGAAGGCTGATGTCCACGTTCGCTCGAACTGCGTCCATTCAGCAGGAGGACGCCAAGGCCTCGCTGTGTGCCCAGCCGGCAGGGTCACCCGCTGCTTCCTTGAGGCACCTCGTGGAAGCGCCCTCTTTTCCGCCGGGTCGAGGGAAGCGCCCTGCGCCCTGTGTTTCCTGGGGCCGCCTCGGCTTCTCGGTGTCCACAGCGGGCCAAGACGCGGGCCTGCCGAGCCGGTGTGAGGACGAAGGGACCGAAAGCCTTCCGAGACATCAGGGCCCGCTACGCTGCCACTGAGCTCCGACAGTTCTTTCCCACCCGCGTTCTAGGAACAGGACGCACCGCCAGGAGAGGGCAGTAAGGGCCGGCCCACCCGCTAGAGGGAACGTGGCGGCCGCGGCATCGCCTCCGCCCACCCAGGCGAAGACACCCTGCACGCACGCGCGCCGCCCCGCCCGCTCGCGCGCAGGACTCTGGGGCGGCCGGGCCACGCCGCGCGACGATTGGTGGGGTGTCGGGCCCGCCTTCGGGTGATTGACGGCGCCCGGGCCGCCACCGCCCCGCAGCCGCTGCCGCTGCCGCCGCCGCCGTCGCCGCCGCCGCTGCCGCTGCAGCCGCCCGCGGGCTGCGCGACCGCCTCCGCCGTCGCTGCCGCCGCCCAGCCTTGGCCATGGACCTGTTCGGGGACCTGCCGGAGCCCGAGCGCTCGCCGCGCCCGGCTGTCGGTAAGCGGGTGGCCGCCGGGCCGGGGAGGGAAGGACAGGCGGCTGCGGCCTGGAGGCCCGCGGCGCCTGAGGCAGGCCGCGGGGCGGAGCGGGGGCGAGCGCGGCCTGCCCGGGGCCCGGCCGGCGGGCCTCCGTCATGTCCGCCGCGCACGGAGGAGGCCGGGCTTGGGAGCGGGCCGCGGGCCGCAGGCCGCGGCGTCCTTTTGTGTGCGGCCCGCACGTGCGGCGGCGGAGGGCGGTCGGCGGGGCCCAGTCCCGCTCCCGAGCACCGGCGCCCTCGCGCGCGGCCCGGCTCCGCGCCCCGCGGCCTTCCGGTCGCCCCCTGCTGCAGTCCCCGCGGGCGGGATGGCGGCGGTGCTGCAGGTTCGAGGCTGCAAGTGGCTTTGTGCTTACTCCGGCGCCGCGGCCCCCGCCGGCGTCATCCTTCGTGTCTGAGGCCCGAGGGGAGGGCTCGTCCTCTGCGGTCTTAGCATTTTACTTTTCGCAGTAGTTCTTTCTCGCGTCCGCGGCCCCCAGAGCAGGAACTCTAGGCGGGTCCGTTGGGCGCGGGGCCTGGGCGGGTGCGTGGAGCCCACGCGCGAGCAGCCTGGGACCAGGCCTTTGTTAGCGCCGTGTGCCCAGTGCGCTGCGCTCGCTGCGGGTTTCACTGTGCGGGACTTCCTAGCACTTGCCCACGCTCGACTTCCAGCGGACGCTGCCCCGCAGGCCCGCAGTTCTGAGCCCATCTCCGCGGCAGATGACCTGGAAAAGTTTAAGAGCAAGTTCAGGTTTCCAGGCTCCCCTCCGCCCACGAGATCGGAAAGCCTGTCCAAGGTAGGGTCCTGGATGTGTGTTGTTCAGTCCCCAGGGGATCTCGACCGGCCCGCTCCGCAGGAGCCTGGAGACCGTGGGTTTGGAAGCCAGTGTTGGACAGAACCAGAAGGGGAACAAGATCCGGCCTTTGCAAAGAGCTGACGTTTAAATGCAAGTGGTTATAATTAAAACTGGCAAAAGTTAAGGGCTGTGGGAAACGCGGAGCGCCTGGAGGAGTGTTTGCAGTCTGTCCAGGAAGAGTGGGGAAGGAGGCGGTGCTGGAATTGGGCCTCCGACGATGGGTAGACTTGTGCTTTGCAGAGATTCTAGGCCAGGGAACCGTGTGGTGGGGATGTTAAGCCCTCTGGATTGCAGGAGCGTTGCACGGGGCCTGGATTCTGCTTGTCCGGTGTGAACAGCCTGGCCAGGCTTTTGGGGCCATTATTCCCAGTAATGGTAGTTACTCTATCCCCGCTCACCACACTGATGGTACAGAAACATCTGAATAATTGTCCGTGAGCCATTCACTTTCTAAATTGTTCTAGTTGTGGCTAAAATTGTTTTGCCTGTATGTGGAAACTCTGGCTTTGTGAACACTGTCTTTTTTTTAACCGTGTTGATGGAGTATACCTTCTTTCTCTGAATATGTTTGGGGCAGAGTTTGGATTTGCAGATGTGCCTGTAAACCTATCATTTAAAGAAGAAAAATCTCCATAACTTTTTACCAGAAATTAATTTGTCTGCTTAGGAGAAGGCACCCTTTATATGATACAAAATCTGACAGCTCCTAACTCTTACAAGTTGGTACTTGGCAGCTTGTCACTGAACACAGTGAGTGGGGAGGGCGTCTCCAGCCCTGCCTGAGATGACAGGGCAGCAGAGAGACTGCACAGTGTTTAAAACCCCGTTCACTGGAAAGTGGATTAGTGAACTGCTCCTGGGACGGGCACTGATGCCATCACAGGCCCTGCTTGGCTGAGCGTATTTTTAAAAATAGCTTTAAAAACAAAGAAGGCGTGCTTTCTGAATTAGTAGATGAGAGGAAGCTGAGTGGGATAAGTACTAAAGTGAGTGACAGAGCTGGGATCCCAGGTTACTTTGACGGGCAGTTAGTTAATACTGATAAGATGAGATTTAACAGGTTAAAAAATCATTTGAAGAAGAACAGAATCTGAATCTGATTTCACGATCTTGTGGGGAAAAAAACCGTGATTTTTGAAAAACTAGTTTGAATGCCATATTTTGTTTCAGAAAGTTGATGATACTGGTTGATAAAATTAAAAATGGAACAAGTGAAAGGAATATAAGGTTGGTTTCATAAAGTGGATGGAAAGATGAGCAAAACTGCACCATGGTGACCCTCACACATGATGTGCAGGTGCTCATGTAGGGAGTATTAAAGACCTAGTCATTTTCACAGTCTCAGAGAGGAGTGGTTTTGTACATGTAATCAAACTGCCTTGAGATCCACTAACTGCCTTCTGTGACTGTTCCCACATCTGTAAAGTAGGATTGCCGCCTCCTACTGTTAGCACAGGTGTTATAGAGTACTGCGTGCTTGGTGCCACAGAGTACTCCATGCTCGGTGCTACAGTGTATTACCTGCTCAGTGCTACGGAGTTCTGCAAGCGTGGTGCCACACAGTACTGCATGCTCGGTGCCACATAGTACTGCATGCTTGGCACTACACAATACTACATGCTTGGTGCTTAGTGTACGTGCTGACATGGTCAGTGCTTAGTAGATGCTAGTGCTTAGATGTTAGTATATGAGCTGTTAACTTTAACAGCTATTTAAAAGGAAAAAATAGACTCAACTGGATTTTGTGAGTGTCTAAAGGGAGGAACTTTCATACTGCTCAGATTACATCAAGTGTATTTTGTTCTTTGATTTTTGTTTTAAACATTCCATCTAATGTTCCTGCCTCCAAGCCTCTGGATTTTTATGGTCTGAACAAAAATGTAAAAAGAATGCATTAAATGTTTTCAGATTTTGTGCTAAATGAATAGTTTTCACGCCAGCATTTATAGATTTGATTGCTGAGGGAATCAAGTTTTTGTATGTTGAGAGTTGACCTAAACAAGGAAGTATGCCCATTTCAGACAGGAATGAAAACTCTCTGCTCTATCACACTCCCTAAAAGTGCTGCCTTGATGTCTTTAAGATCAACAGCTTATGCTTGATAAGTTAAAGGTGTCCTTTAAGGTTACTTTGACAGATAGTTGGTTTCAGTTTTATTGAGTGGTTCTTTCACTTACTTGGTTGCTACACCACCATACTTTAAAACTACTGTTCAGCTCTCAGAACTAAGCAATTACTACAGGGTAGGCCATCTTCAAAATACTTCTTTCCCAAAAAACCCTGGAGATCTAAATAGAAAATAAAGGTTAAGATACTAGAAAAAAACACTAATTGTAAAACTTCAGGGGTAAGCAAGAAAAAACTCATAAGAAATTAAAATGGATTTAACTACGTAAAAATTAAAGTTTCTGCAGGACAAAATACCACAAAGCAAAAGACAAACAAAATAATTTCGTAGGAGCATCTGAGTGGCTCAGTAGGTTTAGTATCTGCCTTCAGCTAAGGTTGTGATCTCAGGGTCCAGGGATAGAGCCCCACATTGGGCTCCCTGCTCAGCAGGAGTCTATTTATCCTTCTTTTTCTCCCAAATAAGTAAATAATTTTTTAAATCATCTGTAAATTGTTAGTAGCCCTGAGGAATGTGAACCCTCTTCTAATATTTTTTTAATTTATTTTTTTTTTTGAGAAAGAGAACAAGCGGGGGGAGGAGCGGAGGGAGAAGCAGACACCCTGTTGAGCGGGAAGCCCCAATGGGCTCAATCCCAGGACCCAGAGATCATGACTTGAGATGAAGGCAGATGCTTAGCCGACTGAGCCATCCAGGTACCCCTAAGTAGGTAAAGTCTTAAAAAAAAAATTTCATACACATACAAATGATCCCTAGTAAATGAAAGGCTCAGACACCTCAGTAAGAAAAAGACAGGTAGCCCATTTGAAATTGTCAAAGGCTGTATGTATCCTGGAAGTTTATGGAAGAAGAAATGAGAATGACCAGTCAGTTAAAACCAATGCTTAGCTTCCTAAGTCACTGAGGAAAGGAATAGCAAATCAGTGATGTACCATGTTTTCACCCAGCAGATTAAAAATTGGCATCATTGTGGTGAGGATGGAGAGAAATGGACATTCTCATAAAGTGTGTTGGGGGTAGACATTCCCACCACTTTTTGGAAATAGTTTTGGATATCTGTTAGATTTAAGCCATTTATATGCTTTGACCTAGCAGTCTAGCAGATTAAGTAGGGATATATATCTAAGGTTCTTTACTGTGGCATTATTGTCATATGAGAAACTGGAATCACCCTGCACGCCCATCAATAAGGGAACTGGACGAGTGTGTGGCAGTGCCTCCCACGCAGATCAGAACATAGCTGTTGGGAAGAGTAATTAGACCCAGACGTGCTGGGCTGGAATGTTCCTGGAGGGCTCACATGAACAAGGGTATACAGAGAGTGTTGTGTATAGTACGCTTCTGCAACTTAAAGAGTATAAAATGCACGTACATAAGTGCATTAGTTTAGGAGAAGGTAGAACATACCCATTCAACTGTGGTGGGGAAGGGGAGCTTTTTCTAAAGCCTCTGTGGTGTTTGGAGGAGGTACATTGCTTTTGTAGTTGGAAAAACTCAGGTATAAAGAACCGTTTAGGCAAAATCGTTTAGGCAAAATATGTGATCTTGTACATAGCAGCCTTTAGCCAAAGTGAATATAATCAACCCAAGAGTATTTTTCTTAGCACAGTGTATAACTTTCAGTAGACTTAGCTTCAGAATATAGAGAACTCAAAACAGAACAAAACAAACCGAGATGACATTAACTGTAATGAAAAATGGTCTTCAGTCTTGTTTTATTCTTTATTCGGGTCTTATATTTAGAATTCAGGGGGCCTTCCTCCAAAGTTTTGGTTCCTAGTTACACTTTGTCTAATTATTGCTGACCCAAATACTTTGGATTACTGTTTATCCAGAATAGAATGTTAGGTTCTGGCCATTCAGACATTTCCATTATAGCATCTATCACCTACAGATATATATTTTTTAAGATTTTACTTTTAGGGGCGCCTGAGTGGCTGAGTGGGTTAAAGTCTCTGTCTTCAGCTCAGGTCATCATATCAGGGTCCTGGGATCAAGCCCCGCATCAGGCCCTCTGCTCAGCAGGGAGCTGCTTCCCCCCCACCCTGCCCCACCTGCCTTTCTGCCTACTTTTGATCTCTGTCAAATAAATAGATAAAATCTTTTTTAAAAAAGATTTTATTTTAAAGTAATTTGTACACACAACGTGGGGCTAGAACTCACAATCCTGAGATCAAGAGTCAACATGCTCTACTGACAGAACCAGCCAGGTGCCCCACAGATTTTTATTTATTTATTTATTTATTTTTTAAGAATCCAAATACAAGCTATTCTAAGAGATCCTTTCAGTGATGCAAAAAGTATTCCAGAGATCAAGAACCTTGGGATTATCGTCGTAGGATTGTCAGGGTTCAATGAGATGGTATGCGGAGGCTGTCTGGCACCTTGTAGGGGCACGGGCGGAAACCAGGAAGCCTGGATTTGACAGCCCATTCCTCACTGGCTGTCCCTCAGTTTCACCGGATTGCCTCAGTCTCCTCATCAGTACGGAACTATAGTAACAGTACTCACCTCATAAAACTGTTGGAAGGAATGAGTGCTTTGGAAACATGTAGAGACCACTGGAATCATGCCCGGCAGGCAGTAAATGTTCATTATTCCTAAGAGCCGTTCTCAGCTGTGACCAACGAAAGTGAGACGATCCCGTTGTGTTTAATTGAAATAGCACTTACAGTATTCCAGAGTGAGGCAGACGCAATGGGGAGGTTCATTCATTTGGCATGAGGAGGTGGGCCCCTATCTGGGGACGGTGCTTAGATCGGGGCACTATTCTGAGTATAGCCAAAGGACAGAGGCCAGGCCGGAAGCCCTATGGTGATGAATGCGTGCAGCAACTGAAAATGTCTTCCCTGGGAAGGACGACTTCCCCACTGGACACTGGCAGTGGAAAGACCTGATTGAGGTGGGTGGCTTAGTTTGGAAATTAAATCTGACCTGACCCAAGGGTTGGTGGCTGTTCAGGTTGGCCTCCTCCCTGTAATGTTCTCTCTCCCCAAGATGCCCGACTCTCAGGCCCCACTGAAATAGTGTCCTTGCTCTTTATTGTCCCATACGGTTCTGAGTCTGTGAGGAGAATGGGCATTTGATGGTTAGACCCAGCTTGGCTTGGATTCCTCTTGGAAGTGCCCTGCTAGAATATTAGGGCTTCTTGTAGGAGGATTACAGAGTAAGTGAATGGTTGTTCTAAATGCCATTTAATGTCCTCATGATACTGCTGTTTGAATACCTCCTATAGAATGTTAATGTCACTTGTGAGAAAAATGAAAGTATTTGCAGTTACTTAGTCTGTTTGGAATCCTGAGGGATAACAGTGTAAGTTAATGGAGTAGATATTTCCCATTTGATTAGGGTGTAAAGCAGAAGAGTTATTTTTTGTTAAATTAGGAAACTGTAAGGTATTTAAGATACTTTTGACCTAATAACTCCTGAAGAAATTTCTTTCCTTGGAGTTTCTAAATTTTAAATTAAATTTTTGCTTTTACTTTGTTTTTATTATTTGTTTATTTTTTAAGTAGGCTGCACGCCCAGTGTGAAGCCCAGCATAGGGCTTGAACTCAGGACCCTGAGATCAAAACCTGAGCTGAGATCAGGAGTTGGATGCTTAACTGACTGAGCCTCACAGGTACCCCTAAATTTTTGTTTTTAAAAAAGAGCAGACTTGGGGGAACCTGGGTGGCTCAGTCGGTTAAATGTCCGACTCTTGATTTCGCCTCTCAGGTCATGGTCTCAGGGTCGTGAGATTGGCCTGTGTGGGGCTCCACACTCAGCACTGTCTGCTTGTCCTTCTCGCTCTGTTCCTCCCACTGCTCTGTGCTTGTGCACTTTCTCTCTCTCTCACATGAGTAAGTAAACAAATAAAATCTTTTTTTTTTTTTTTTAAGTAGAATTGCTGTCCAGCTCATTTCTACTTAGAGGCAGAGGGTTGATGTAGTTGGGGCTTTTGGAACATACAGTTGAACTGGTTTTTAAATGAGGATGTTTCTGTACTTGAACTCAGAGGAACATGAGGTGGGACAAACTTCATAGGATCGCAGTGTGCACGCCTAAATCTTCAGCCCTTTGTTTCTCCCATTTCCTGTGTACCAGTTCCTGTATTTAACGGCTTAAACAGAAATTTTTGGGAAAGCTGGAGAATAAGGAATGGTGGTTAAACTTTATGTGGAAAGGGATAATTGAGTAAAAAACATTTAAGACCAGTCTTCTTGGTGTATAAATCTTAAGGTTTTTAGATTTAAACAATTTCCCTGGCTTGCTTCTGAGTTTAGGCTGGAGTGTCCAAAATTCCTCATTTTCTCCATAGGTAGTAAGAAGTGGGCACTGTGTGGGGATGCCAAGTTCACACAGATTTGCTTCCATCAGACTTTCACCTCTGAGCTCGTTGTTTGAGATTCTAGTGGGTGGGTGCTTCAGAATGCTGTTGAAATCGGACTAAGACTATAGATCTTTGGTCAGACAGCAATCCCTCTGTCTTTGACCTTTTTCTTTTTTTTTAAAGATTTTATTTATTTGACAGAGAGAGATCACAAGCAGGCAGAGAGGCTTGCAGAGAGAGAGGGGGAAGCAGGCTCCCCGCTGAGCAGAGGACCCCAAGATCATGACCCGAGCCAAAGGCAGAGGCTTTAACCCACTGAGCCACCCAGCACCCCTGTCTTTGACCTTTTATCTGGAAGGACCATGTAATTGTCTTCTTGCTCTAGAGCCAGTATTTTTCTTCCCAGGATTCATTTTTTAAAAAAGGTTTTTCAATATTTGGTGCTTACAGGAATGAAATTATTGAGAAAAATACTTGTTTTCCTCAGGATACCCAGTGGCCCTTCAGATGCTCATTGGGTCATCTTTCATTGCCTTTATGTTGACTGTAACTGTTGGAAGCAAATGTCTTTGTTAAATAGCTGCTGAGAAAATACTCTGTAGAATTTGGTCCAGTGAGGAGGAGAAGGTTTGAGTTTAATAGCAGACCTCTCAGAAGGCCTCCCCCTCTGTACCCCCTGTCCTGGCCGATGACCGGATGCTGTCTAAGCAGGCGCTCTGTGTTGTAGGCAAAGAAGCTCAGAGGGGACCTCTGCTTTTTGATGACCTCCCTCCGGCCAGCAGTACTGACTCAGGTACAGTCTTCAGGCTCTCCCAGGTGTGTGTCAACGTGTCATCCTGGGGTTGTAGTTGTCTGAATCTTTGTCCCTTTCCCCCATTTTCAACACACAGATGTTTTAGGTGTTGGACTGTCTTAAGTTTTGAATCCATGGCATCAGGTAAGGCAGAAAAATCCGCTAGTTGCTGGCCCTGAGGAACTGCGTAAAAATGTTGAGCAGTTTTCTCTGGTTCATTTGAGTGTTTATTTTACTAGCTGAAATAAGGTTTAACTCTTTCCGGCAGATATTTGTTTCCTTTGAATTGAGAGGACCTTAAAATAAAATAGGTTCGAGACATTACTTACCGAAGTATGAGTTGCCACTGGATTGACACAAGAGGTTTTGAGTTTATTTCAATGACCTGCATAGGTGTCCTGGTGGGATGGGTTCTGAAACTTAAGCCTCACCCAGGTTCTGTGGGCTCACTGAGTGTTCTGCTGTGTTTCAGGGTCCGGGGGACCTTTGCTTTTTGATGATCTCCCACCAGCCAGCAGTGGCGATTCAGGTAAGTGGTTGGGAAGAAGTTTGATGTGTCAATGGGAGTAATACACAAACAAATTATTCTTATGTAAAATGTACTTATTAATAGATTTTAATAGGGTTTAGGATGACATTAAGTATAGCATAAGATTTATTAGAATAAAAAATACATAGGCAGCATCAGGTGGAAGCAAAAAGATTATATACTGCATCACTTTTTGGTGATTATTTTTTACCTGGGGTTCAACCTCTTGCAAATAACTTTAAGAATTAAGAATTTAGTCATTTACTTTGAACTTTGTTATTAACAAAAAACAATTATCTCAAGAGTTTGCCTCTGCCTCTCTCTGTTCCTGACAGACTCAGATATATTCGGCAGAAGTATCTGACATATGAAAGAGTTAAAAAACTTTCAGTATCCCTGAACCTGTAAATACGACAGTTTTCTCTTTTATGGTACTTGTATTAAAAAGACTTTGATCTTAAGAAAATGAAATCTGAATGACACTGGTTTAGTGACTGGTACAGACCACGTGCAGGAATTTCTTGAAATTCAAGACCTTAGTTGATTATTTTCAGTCAGTCTTTACAGTTCTCAAGAATCTCTATTGAGCTGAGTTCATTTTTGTCAAGCCTGTTAACATTGGTTGCACCCGCTCCTGTAAATGTGTTTTCCTCTTTACGTCCCAGTTAGGGAGAGGGAAGAACAGAGCAGATTCCTGTCGCTTGTTCCAACGATGAATCTGTTATTCCGTGTACTCACTGAGCGCTTCTCACAGGGAATTCCCCCAGGTGGGGGCAGGGCCGGGGGCACAGGCCCTGCAGTGGGGGATATAGGCTGTCTGGTTTCATACGCAGTTATCTTCTGGTGTAAGAACTTTCCTTATGTCATCAAGTGGAACACTTGCTGCTTTTTAAGTAGACTTTTTTATATTATTAATTCATTACATAAAAATCAGGATTAATCTAGAATGTATGGATTAAATTAGTTCCTATATTTAGAAAAAGTTATTATAATATCTTACACAAGAATTCTCAGGTTTTCGGGCTTATGGGCCCATGCTAAAATTGTACAGCAGTCTCATACAATTAAGCCCAAGACCATCCCAATAAAGACAGTATTCTTTTTTTTTATCTTTTTAAGATTTTTATTTATTTGACAGACAGAGATCACAACCAGGCAGAGAGGCAGGTAGAGAGAGAGGGGGACGCAGGCTCCCTGCTGAGCAGAGAGCCCAATGTGGGGCTCGATCCCAGAACCCTGAGATCATGACCTGAGCCAAAGGCAGAGGCCTTAACCCACTGAGCCACCCAAGCGCCCCAGTATTCTTTTTTCTTAAGATTCTATTTATTTGGGAGACAGAGAGCATGCAGGAGCAGGGGGAGGAGCAGAGGGAGAAGCAGGCAGGGCTCAATCCCAGGATGCTGGGATCACGACCTGAGCCAAAGGCAGGCACTTAAATGACTGAGCCACCCAGGTGCCCTAAACAGTATTCTTATAATGAAAGTTAATGTGTGCCAACAGGGTTCTTCACAGATTTAATAAAAGAAAGAAATTTACTATAGCTATGTCTTAGTTTTTCATAGGGCAAAAGACAGTCAACTATTAACACTTTTGAAGATTTTAGCACCATTAGTAACAAGCTTGATTTTTTAGGATACAGAATCTAACCTTGCATCCAATGTATTGGGTTTTTTGAGAAGACATAGTCACATTTACAAAAACCGGCTACATTCTAGGCCATAAAGTAAGCCCCAATAAAGAATTGATTTCATATACAGACCATATTCTCTGACTTCACTGTGATTCAGTCAGGAGTCAACAGCAAAACTATAAAAATGTCTCTGTTTTGCAAGTTAAAAGAGAGGAAGATTGTTGTCCGTCCACACTGGGAAGGCTGGAGCAAGCAGTAAGTGACAGCAGGCTACCAGACAGACCTCTGGGGCAAGTGTGTTGGAAACATTCATGAAATCTTCTCCGTTAGTATGCCTCATTATGTGGGGCAGGACACACATGTTAGGTTCTACTGTTGCAGACGTCCGTCCTTTTGCAAGTAATTGACTCTTCTTGAGGGCAGGGACATTTTCTTCCCTTTTTCTTCAGTGCCCAAAAATGTCTGGCACATGGTAGTTAAGTAACGGTTGCCTGCTTTCATACTGAAATGCGGAGAATATAGAGAGCCCCTTATTAGGACCATGGCTGCCGTTCATGGAATACATGGTGAACCAGGCACCATGATAAATGCTTTACATACCTTGTCCCCATCGGTTTTAAAGCCACCTTCCGAGATGACAGTATTCTCCCTGGGTCACAGATGAAGAAACTGAGGCTGGAAGGTGAAGTAGCTTGCCTGGAGGCAAACCTCCATGAGTGGCAGGACTGGGACTTGAAGCGAGACTTTTCTCCTCCCAAAACAGGCTCACACTGCGGGCGCTCTTAGCATTGGCTTTGAGCATAGTTCATCCCTCCACACCCGTGAATGGCCTCCGTAGTCCTGTTTTGCCTTTCATGATACTAGCAATTCCTGAAGCCAGACGTTTGCCTCCTATTAACCCCCTTCTGGCACTTACTACTTTTTTGACTTGAGGATGTGTCATTTGGCAGATTTTGGGAACTTCCCTCTTGATAAGTAAGAGCCTGAGGTCTGAAACGTGTGGGTGCCATAGCCCCAGGCCATGGGCTCTGGGTTTACCACTGAGAACCCTCCCTGACCAGTCCACTCACAGTGGGTCTGAGCAAGACCTGCTTCTTGACCTGTGCTTCCCCTGTTGGTGTCCCAGGCACATTGCCCCGCCCCTCAAGGTAGCAGCCAGGAGCCCTGCACCTGCCTCTCTGCCCAGGCTCCTACACTGTGTCACTGTGTCATGTTGTCTCTCGGGGTGGGGAAGGTGGGGTTGTGGCCTGGTTGCTGGGAACTTTTCTGCCCACCTATAGCTGTGTCTCTCTCTGGCTTTTCCTTGTGTCCAGGTCCTCTCGACACTGCAATGTCCCAGACGGTAAAGAGCGAAGAGAAAGGAGCAAAGAGAAAAGCCCCCGAAGGAGAGAGGAATGGCAGTGAAGAGCTTGTGGAAAAGAAAGTTTGTAAAGGTTTTCACACAGCTTGAAAACAAATGTATTAGCCTTCCTATTTTAAAACAACCCAGAGCAAAACCGAGTCCCGCTTCCCCATTATGGTGCTTCCTTTTTGTGTCTATACTTAAGAAGCCAGTAGGGTACCCTCTTTGCAAATGGACCTCCCAAGTTTACTTTTGCCTCTGCTGCTTTCCTCATTCGTGTGTGACCCTCCCTTTGGTCAGACATGAAACCCACATTTGTTAAAGGGTGGAAACACCAGGTGGACTTGACTTTACCTTTTCTAGTTGGCTTACTGAGCACCGCCTTCTCCCTGACCCCTGTCTTTGCTCCAGGCCTGCTGATGAGTGCCCCGAGGTTGGTGATGAGCTTAGTAGGCAGCATCCCAGGAGAGAATCTGAGGCTGGAAAAAGCAGTTTGAATTCGTCCTCAGCTTTGTGACTTGTCAGAGTAAAGAAGTGAGAGGTTCCATCAGAGGTAGCTGTGGGTGCTCAAGCCCAGGGTACCAGCACAGTTCGTCCCTTGCCCCAGAGATGCCAGGTGGAAGCTGCAGGCATGCGGGCCTGGCAACTGTGCGAGAGACTGTCTAGTGTGCGTAAGGACAGGGTCTTGAGCGAGCTTGTGGCTGCCTTAGCTGCAAAGACATGGTGCCTGCCAACAATGGCTCTGCAGAAAGTGTTCACTTTAGTATTTACGGGGCCCTACAGTGTCCGCAAACAGGCTTCTCTCAGCCTCTCCATCAAATATAGATAGGCTGCCGTGCCTCCGCTGGGCTCTTTGCTCCTTGTCCTCAGGCAGAGGAGAAGCAGCCATCTTAGCATTTGGGCAAGTTCTTTACCAGTCTCAGGCATGGAAATTGGTATTTTTAGATATCCCACAGGGCATTTGGGATAAACTCTGCTTACTGGCATTTTCCTAAACTCGGAATTTTCTGCCCTCATTAATTCCTGACACGACTAGATATCTACGTAATTCCTTGCCGCAGTTCAGGATGACTACCCCTTCCTCGCTCTGGTACTAAGGTCTGACGGCCTTAGCTGAAGCCGTCGATACTAACGTGCCATCGTCTGCCTGCTGTTCACAGCAGAGCCCTTGCAAGACTGTCCTCGTCCTGCTTTGGTCTGGTTGCAGTTACAGGCGTGCAGCTGGGGACACAGATGGCTTGAGAGTATAGCTGCTCTGTGTGCATAGCTAGGATGTCACTGAGTAAAACAGCCAGAGTTCCCTCTCACTTGCTCTGGGACTAGGGCTTCTGGAGGGAAGAGCACAGTTTTGTATTGGCTTTTTGTTCTCCCTTCCTCAGCCTCCTCAGTGATCTTCAGTTTGAAAGGCTATGTGGCCGAGCGGAAGGGCGAGCGGGAGGAGATGCAGGACGCCCATGTCATCCTGAACGACATCACAGAGGAGTGTAGGCCCCCGTCATCCCTCATGTGAGTGTCCGTGCTCCAACAGGCCTGGGGGGCACAGAGGTTTCTGTCTGATGGGGGTTTGGACTGTGTTCAATTTCTATTTACTGGAAAGAATGGCTCCTCGCTGGGACTGCTTGGTTCAGGGTCAGTGGTTCTCACCTGGGGTTGGTTTCGCACAGTACTGCCCCTCCCTGACATTTTTGGGTGTCACATGGAGGGCTGTGTGACTGGTATCTGGTGGCAGGGGGGCAGTGGGATGCTGCCAAACAGCCCACAGTGCACAGGACAGCCTTGCAGCAGAGAACCATCCAACCCCAAGTGTTACTCCTGCCGAAGTAAAAGGGAAAGGAGCCTCCATGCTGTGGGTCTTTGGGGTGTGGCCTCTTCCTCAGTATCTAAAGAGCTTCCAGCAGAGAGACTCTGACTTTCTGAGCCAGGAGGCAGAGTGGGAAGCCGCTAATCACAGCGCACACAGGAACCAAGGAGAGCTAACGTAATGGGGCCCAAAAAGAGAACAAAAAGCAGAAATGGCGTCAGGGAGAAGAAAAACAGGGAGAATTTTCCTGTTCCTTTGGATAAGTTCTTAGGCATGGAGGAAAACCATCAGAAGGTGGGACATTAAGGTGTGTCCTATTGAGTTAAATGAACATGCATGATACTGACATGTACAATTGGTTACATAGTCTGTGCCCCACCAGGTTTCCATCATCATATCATCTGGGTGTTGTATTTACTGACACCAGTTGGTCCTTAACTGGCAGTGTGTCAGAGCCATGGCTGCTGATGGCTTTTGTCTGGACAAGGAAGTGAGGTCCCTGCAAGGCATCCACTCATGGGCCAAGGTGATTGTATGTGTACATCCGCTCACAGTTGTCCAGCCGCTCTTGCTCACCTGGAGTGTGCTTGGAGTTAACTTCTGCATCCAGGAAAGGGACTTGGAGAGCCCCAAGGGAGTGGACCTCCCTGGGATCACTAAACATTACTGAGCAAATACCATGCCTAAGAGAAGGGTTCAGGGTTAAGAACCCGATGAAGTTGTGTTTTCATGGCCCAGGATGTCTCCATTGAAAAGGAACTCGGAACATGTTTAAAAAGGCAGTTTTGCACGGTAAATGCCATTTCTCATAGGTGTTTTCATTCTTCCTTCTCAAAACAGTGCAAGTCACTAATGGCATTTGTTCCATATATGCATGTTTTCTGGCAAAATTTGGAAGAGGAATAGGGATAGAATAAGAGCGGTAAGATGGGCCTCAAGAATTAGATGTTGGATCAGTCTGAGCATTAATTCTGGAATTACCCTCTGTTCTCTTAGGTGTTTCTCATTGTCTTGGATTAGTACTTTTATTGAGTGTGTTAGCATTTCAAACTAAATCTGATTTAAATAGAAAAATGTTTATTCTTCAGTGAAAGATCAGTTAAGAGAGTTTGATTTTTGGGAAAAAAAAATGTGAGTCTTCCAACTTTTTTTTATTATTTTTAAGTAATCTCTGTCCCCAGTGTCAGGCTCAAGCCCACAACTATGAGATCAAAGAGTCGTACACTCTTCGGACTGGGCCAGCCAGGCACCCTAATTTTCATGGTGTTTTAAAGTAAAAGTTGAAAACTTGGGGCTCCTGGCTGGCTCATTCGGTGGAGTGTGCAACTCTGGGTCGTGAGTTTGAGCCCCATTAAATCAATAAAATGGGAAAAAAAAAAAGAAAATATCATCAAAATTATTTCAACATTTGTCTCCATTAGTGATGTGTCCATTTTAGTCACTTGGGACAGTGTGGTGTCTTACCAGGGGACGTCCTCTGTCTTGTGAATGCTGACTGTTTGAGATAAGATTTAGAGGCCTTGGGGCACCTCGGTGGTTCAGTCATTAAACATCTGCCTTCAGTTCAGGTTGTGATCTCAGGGTCCTGGGATCGAGCCCCATGTCGGGCTTCCTACTCAGCAGGGAGCCTGCTTCTCCCTCTGCCTCTGCCCTTTCCCTTGCTCCTGCACACATGCACTCTTCTCTCGTAAATAAATAAAATGTTAAAAAAAAAAAAAAAAAAATTTAGCGCCTTAGTGGTGCGGAGCAGTCTTTGTGAAAATCCTGTTAACCATCAGTTCGTTCTTCCAGTACCCGGGTTTCATATTTTGCTGTTTTTGATGGACACGGAGGAATTCGAGCCTCAAAATTTGCTGCACAGAATTTGCATCAGAACTTAATCCGGAAGTTTCCTAAAGGTGGGACTGAAAACTGGATGGGTTTGGGTCCCTCTTGGTGTTTGTTTGTGTAAATCAGGAAGATGGGTGGTGTTGGAGACTTCTTAGCGCCTCTGTGAAGGCGGGGCCAGGGGGACGTGGGCTCTGAGGTGAGCAGGTGGTGGCTGCAGAGGGTGTCTGACTGATGGCACCTTGCACGGAGAGTTTGCCTGTGGGTGTGTATCTTGCCTTCACACTCAGGATATGGAAGACTAAACTCAAATGACCCTGCCTCAGAGGTGGGGAAGCAGAGATGTTCTTGGTCACAGTACAAAAACAAAATGGCAGCAGGAGGAGAATTTCTTCTTCCTGAGAGTTTGTCGTCTTGTTTGTTCTGTAATAGGAGATGTAATCAGTGTAGAGAAAACGGTGAAGAGATGCCTTTTGGACACTTTTAAGCATACTGATGAAGAGTTCCTTAAACAAGCTTCAAGCCAGTAAGTGTGATCACGTAAAGATGTGTGAGTGGGGTGTGCTTGTGTGTGGTTTTCTTAAACACAGTTTAGGTCTTCTGATAGCTGAGTATTGGTGCTCACTGTCTGAAAAGTCCCTCGCACTGAGTAAGCTCTTGTAACTGCTGACTGACCCTGAAACAGTAAAAAAGAAAGTTACCCAGCAGCTTTCATGTTGAAGTGTAAAGCACACTGACCAGTCACCTCTGAACTGCGTCTCCAAGCTGCCCGCCTGTTAGAGGTGGCCGTACCTGTGATGTGTGTCCCTGCAGGAAGCCTGCCTGGAAGGATGGCTCCACTGCCACGTGCGTTCTGGCCGTAGACAACATTCTGTACATCGCCAACCTTGGAGACAGCCGGGTACGTGGCTAGCCGGGTGTCCTGTGCCGTGGGCAGCCCCTGGGCCAGTGCGTGTGTGGTGGGACAGATGTGCTGGCCGGGGAGAAGTCTGTCCTGCCGGGGCCCTTGCAGACTCCACAGTGGTGGGGTGGGGAGCAGCAGCCACGCTCGAGGCACACACCCCACACAGCATGCGTGCACTCTGTCTCTGTGGTGCTGTGGGCCAGTTGCTTAAATATTTCTCAGCTGTGTTTCTCTGACCTCAGACAGTAACCCTTGCCTCCCCAAATCATTGTGATTTCAGGAAAAGTCAAAATTAGTTAGACAAGTGCTAGGTGATGTGCCATTTGTCCAGAGCCTTGGCCACTTGGAAGAAAAGAAAACCCAGTTTCCCACTGTGACACCCATATGTCAGCCCCAGTTGTGGGCAGTGACTTCAGGCTGGAGGGCAGCACCCTGCAGCCAGGCTCCTGCTGCCTCATCCCCTTTCAGAACCTGACAGTCATTTCTTTGGCCCTTTGTGGCAAGCCTGGTACTCTGTCAGTAGCCACAGGGACGGAGTGACCCTTCCCACTCTGGTGGCGTCTGCTGACCTGACCCACCCCGTCCCCTAGAGTGACTTGTACATAAATGCCAGGCACTGGGGGTGCAGCAGCAAACCTCACAGACAGTCCCTGTGTGAGTTGGGCTTCTATTCTGGTGATTTTCTAGTAAACGGTCCCAGTGCATATGTTGTGTTTAGGCTAAACAACAAATAACGTAAAATCAGAAAAAAAAAAAAAAAGACTTTGAAGTCAGATCCACATTGCTGTGCTGGCTGTGTTCCTGGCTCTGCTCCGTGACTATAGGCATGATGCCCATTCTCCCGGCCTCGTCATCCTCCTCTGTAGGGCTGGGGTTTTCCCAGAAGTCACCAAGTGGGGCAGACATGGCCGTGGAGCACACGGGGGCACATGTGGTCACCCCCTCCCCATCTCTGCCTCCTGTGGATTCACGGACCAATTCCACCTGGAGGGGCTTTGATCCACGGCGGTGCCTCCCTTCTGTGTCACAGGCAAGAAGACAGCCCATGGAGGGGGCGTGGTGCTCGGCCGGCGGGGCTGGCACAGGACTTGAGCTGCTGGGCAGGGCTTCTCTCCCTGGCTACTGGGACTCTTCTTGGCTGCTTGAGCCTCTGAAGTCCTGTTTGTCAGCAGGAGGTGGACTCTGAAACTCACCTGTTAAGCTTCGTCTTCCCCTGGTAACTTTAAGTTTCCTGACTGTCATAATCTCTGCGTTCCCAGGCAATCCTGTGTCGTTTTAATGAGGAGAGTCAAAAGCATGCAGCCTTAAGCCTCAGCAAGGAGCATAATCCCACACAGTACGAAGAACGAATGAGAATACAGAAGGCTGGAGGAAACGTCAGGTGACGGGCACTGGCAGGCGCTCCGGGGGGGGGGGGGGGGGAGGGCTGTACCCTGTGGGAGTGGCCGGGGACTTCCAAGGGTAGAACCTTCCATGTGACATTGTCTACAGTGAGATGAGGCTGTCCGAGGTCTAACCTGGGGAGGCAGGTGAATGGATGTTGCATGATTTTACATTATGTCCAACTGGGAGCAAAAGAAGGTACTAGAAACATGGCTCCCTGTGTTCACAGAAGAGGAGGCCTGCCTCAAATTCAAATTCTCCATCTGTAGTGTTTTCTCTGTGCCTAGGGACTTTCATAAATGCTATCATTTGTCACACCTGAATAACCTACAGTTTTAGGGGAATTCTCCAGAGAGGCATTCTGAAGGGGTGAGGACAGTGGGTATTTGTAGCACGTGCTGAGTCTCTCCGGGCTTCCTGGCTGGACAGCCCCGACTGGCCGGCTGTGTCCATGGCCCCATTTCACCTCTCCCCGTCTCTGACCACCGCGTGCTTGCCCTGGCTTAGATCTGCTGTGTCTCCGCGGTAGCTGGTGGAGGTTGGTGTCTTCCCTGAACCACGGGAAAATTCCACTTCAAGGACACTGTGCTAGGAGTCTGGCTAGAGCGTCCCCTGGTTCATTTTACAGTTTGACCATGAGGATATTCTGTTCTGTTGGGACAAGAGACCAATAAGGCACCCGCATAGACAGTAGTTGCTTGTCTTTGGAAGGGCAGTTCTTCCCCTGTCGTCGGTTGTGACTGCCCTAGCCGGGTGCTGGCCGGTTCAGGGGCTCTCTGGGGAGCAGTCAGAGCTCTTAGATTTTGTCCAGAAGTTTCTTAGAACCTTAAAATTCTGCTGTTGCCTGACCTGCATGGAGAGATTTTGACATTGACAGTCCTATGACTGGCAGTTATTTTGTCTCCCGGTCTGTACAGAATCAAGAGCAGGTTTGGGTGCCTTAGAGATGTGCTTAGACAGCATGGCTTCAGGTGGGCCCCTTGTGGCCAGGAGGGGAGGGAGGCTCCGAGCAGCAAGGTTGGGCTCTGGTTCGCCCCTCCCCAGAGGCCAGGGCTGGCCAGCTGGGTCTTTTCCTCCACACCCTCCCACTTGTATTTTTAAAACATTCGTTTGAAAGCTTTTTGGAAAAAAATTTAAAATAATAAAAGAGTTCATTATCAACTGCCTAGAATCAGTAGTTGACGTTTTGCCCTGCATTCTTTGTGTGCATATGTGAGGCCAGCCGGTGTGAAGGTTGGACACCACCCCGCAGGAAAGTGGGACTGTGGTGGCTGGATTCTCTCCTGCCTTGTCTAGATCCCTGTTCCCTAGTTTGAACCCAGCGTCGTCTGGTCTGAACTCAGCTTACCTCAGCCTCCCACTTCCTTGTGGCATGGTGGGCCAGCTGGGGAGGTGGCAGTCATGCGGGGTCACCCGTGTCCCATTTGCCTGCATTCTTTCATGGGTCGTTGAAGTGACTTTCATTGCATTTCCTTTCTGCTGGGAGCCGGGCCTGAAGGACTCAGCGCGGTTAGCTGGTGCCGTCGTGCTCTGAAGGACAGACGGCTGGTTTCCGGGTCCACAGTTCCCTGGGCTCCCGTTCTCCCCTGTCCCTCCAGCAGGGTGGGGAGCATGAGGCCCGCTCGGATGGGACTCCGCCTGGGAAGCAGGAAGGCAGGCAGCAGCTTCTGTAGTGTGACTCGGGGTTGCTCCATGTTCTCTCTCTGGGCTTGGTGACTCTTGTGGGGGGTCCACGCCTGGTGCCTTATCACTTGGTCACAAAGAAGCCCTCCGTTGGATTCTTACGGTGCTTGTGCCCAGTGCTGCTTCGGCCCTGCTGCTGTATCCTTTGGCCACTCTCACTGTTCATTTCAGGGATCGTGCTTGAGAAGAGTGCTCGGCTGCCCATAGGTGCCAGCAGGTCTGTCATGACAGCTGTGCCCACAGGGAGAGTGACTTTGTAGCTGCAGTGATATGCCGGCAGCTGCACGGCAGCCCAGGCCAGTGGGGCATTTCCAGCCATGCGCACTCATCCGCCTCGTCTGCAGAGCTCTCATCCGTGGGAGAACCCTCACAGACCTCCACGTACAGCGCTGGGGTTTACTGGGTATTCCTGTGCCTCATTGTGTGGCTTCTCCTCCAGGTGCACACAATGGTCTGGGGGCCTGCGAGCTTGCTGCTGTTGGAGGCCCCACCAGAATGATTCCTGGGGCCCCCGATCCAGGCTCTTTGCCCCGCTCCTAGAACTCTGATGACAGGCACCCCGTTTAGAGGGCGCCCCCCCAACTCTGGATGCCTCATTTAGAAATAGAATGGGTGAAAGTGGAACGTTGTGCAGAATGCTACAGTTAATCCAGTTTAAATCCTGTCCGTAGCTCATGTGAAGAAAACCTGCGTCAGAACCCGGAACTCGTCACTTTCAGGTGTTTTCCAAGTCTGATTAGGTGTAAATGCACAATAACCCTCCTATTCCAGCTGCTCTTAGTTCTGGCTGCGTGCTCAAATTACCTGAAGGAGCTTTGGGATAAAAACACAACAGAAAAACAAAGCCAGGTCCCAACCCAGTGCCATCAAGTCCATCTGGGCTGTGGGCAGGTCAGATTGGGCTGTGGGCTCCAACAGGGTTCCGTCGGGGTGCCGCCGGGTTGAGGCGCCAGACCAGCGAAGATTGGGCACGGACCGTGTAGGCATGTCTGTATGGAGGCTGAGAGACGGCAGTGCTGGTTAATAATGCGGATCCCGCAGGCTCCATCTTTCCTTCTGCTTAGACGATGCGCTGGAAAGTTCCATGTACCCGTGATCTGTCAGATGGAGTCTTTGTGTTTCCCTCCTCTCAGGGACGGTCGTGTCCTGGGTGTGCTGGAGGTGTCCCGCTCCATCGGGGATGGACAGTACAAGCGCTGCGGGGTCACTTCTGTGCCGGACATCAGACGCTGCCAGCTGACCCCCAATGACAGGTAACAGCAGCACAGCAAAGGCACAGGGCCTGGGCACGGGCTCTTGGGTCTCCTCCTGAACCTGGAGCAGGTGGGGACAGGCCTGGCAGGTGAGGGTGGACAGACTGTCATTTCTGCTCTCGTGGGCTCCCCAGTCTGGTGTGTGAGCATATGTGCGAGTGAATGATTTTGGCACCGCATGTCCAGGGAGTGTGGGGTGCTCTGGGAGATGTGGGGGCACATCCCGGTTGGAGGAAGGAGAAGGGCTCTCCAGCAGAGGGAAGACCGCAGAGCCCTTACAGGAGGACGGTGGGGGACACGGCCGGGCAGATGCCAGTCATGGAGAGTGATGGAGGAACGATAACAAGGTGCTCTGGGAACGGGTTGGGAAGGGTCCCGAGTCCCGTGTGTGCTTGCTGGAGAACCAGGTGTGGTATTGAAGCAGAGCTGGGCAGGTGGAGAATGAGGGGGCCGTGCCCAGCTGCCTGCGGAGATGGTATCCTGCCCATCCATACCCAGGGGAAACCCTCGGCGAGGAGCCCTGCTGGCCCTGCTCCCTGTGCCATGTGAGGGGGTCTCCCCATGGCTCTGCCTGCCCGGCCTCTCCTGGTCTCCACTCCTGTCTCCGCCTATGTGGTGGCCGCTGTGCTCTTATCAACCTTAGGGCCTTGGGACACTTCCACCAGCCCCTCTGGTTCTCTGAACCGTGCCCTAGGCCCCCTGTTGTATGCACTGTGCTAGCACCCCTGCTCTGGGTTATAGTCCTGGGTTTGTGGGACAGGTCGCTCAGTGTCTGTCAGCAAACTGGAGGGGGTGGGAGTGTGCTTGCTGGGTTCCAGGCATACCATGTGATCTGTGAGTTCTTTGGGATGTGTACCCCATCAGAGGAGGAAGACCAGGACTTGGGTTAGATGAGCAAAGAATGAGGATTCTGCTTCTGCGCTGTGGGGAAGCTCACATCATTCCTCCATTGTTCAAGGAGCTCCTGTGGGAGTCCCAGGGAGGGGTTCTGAAGGGAGCTCATCCTGGTTCAGACAGTGGAGATAGCTGAATGTTCTTGCTGGGGTCTTGGACTGTCACAGAGCATTCACGACGCCCTTCTGTGTAGGTCTACACTGTTGTGTGGTGATAGAAAGTCAGTGCGTATTTGCCATAACACATGACGTTTTTTACTCCATGGTTTTCCTTAAATTCATTTGAGAAAGTGCAACACCTGGAGTTTGGGTTAATCCATAATCATATTATTGGTGAACAGGAGGGTAGTCTTAATTCTGATGGATAATACCCTGGTTGTACTTTTTTTTTTAAAGTAGGTTCCTCTCCCAACATGGAGCCCAGCATGGGACTTGAACTCATGACCCTGGGATAAAGACTGAGCTGATCTCTGTTCAGCAGGGAGCCTGCTTCCTCCTCTCTCTCTGTCTGCCTCTCTGACTGCCTCTCTGCCTACTTGTTATCTCTATCTGTCAAATAAATAAAATCTAAAATCTTCAAAAAAAAAAAAAGGACCTGAGCTGAGATCAAGAGTCAGATGCTCAACTGACTGAGCCACTCAGGCACCTGTTTTATGGTTTTTTGGCTTTCGTTTTTTCCCTAGCTGTAAAGATTTTTAAGTGGTTTCAACTTCCGTGTCATAAAATTTTTTTTAAAAAAACTCCTGGCTGGGTCACTGGCTTGATTGCAGCTCAGGTCGTGATCTCAGGGTCATGGGATTGAGCCCTACGTGGGGCTCTGCTCAGCATGGAGTCTACTGAGAGTCTCCCCCCTCCCCCTCCTGCTCCCACTCACACGTCACTCTCGCTCACTCACTCAAAAAAGCAAAGGCCTTAGCCTTTAAGTAGCTGGACACGTATTTATTTTACCTCCACTGTCAAGCTATTTTGTAGTTTGTTGCCACAGCCCATTTCTGCTTCCTCCATGTTGTAGGTTCATTCTGTTGGCCTGTGATGGCCTCTTCAAGGTCTTCACGCCGGAAGAAGCGGTGAACTTCATCCTGTCCTGCCTGGAGGTGAGAGAGCTCCCCAGCGAGTGAGAGCTGTGGGAGCTGCACTGGGGGTGTGGAGATGGAGGTGTCCCCTGGGCACTTAGCCACTGTGAGCTCCCCTGCAGGGACCCAGTGCCTGCCCCAATGGCAGCTGGGGAGCAGCGCCTCCTTTTGGAGAGGGCCTGGGGGTGTGACAGGGATCCCGGCTCAGTGGTGCCCCCTCTCCTGCCTGCTAGGATGAGAAGATCCAGAGCCGGGAAGGGAAGCCCACCGTGGACGCCCGCTACGAGGCTGCCTGCAACCGGCTGGCCAGCAAAGCGGTGCAGCGGGGCTCGGCAGACAACGTCACTGTGATGGTGGTGCGGATAGGGTCCCCGTGAGGGCTGGCAGGGCTGGACGGCATGACGGTGACCTCGCAGGTTCATCGTGTGTGTGTGCACATTCCGTGTGTCTCGTGTACTCCTGTGGGACTCCCGTGGTTGTAAATAAAGGTTTCTTTTTTTTTCTTAGTGTTTTATTTTATTACGTTTTGAGCAATTCTTGACCCTTCAAGTGTTGTGTTTGCTTTTGGATACACTCTGGGTCTTTCCTTATTAAACCGTTGTTGGCTTCTTGGATTGGCCCATGATAGTGACCCACTAGCTGCTCAGTGTGCCACGTTTCATAGTTCCTAGCACCTTCCCTGTGCTCTCTCGCCCTTGAAATGACCCTGGTTGGGGAAGTGACATTTACAGGAGGAAACAGAAGTAGGAACCCACCCGGACAGGCTGTCAGAGTGAGAGGCAGCTATGTATACTTCACAGGGCAGGATGCGAGGCTTTGCTGTGGGGAAGACTGAGTCGGACGTTACTGCTTTCCAGAGTGCTGTGCCTCAGGCAGGCCCTCCTGGAACGGCATGGAGTGTGGCTTTCTGATTCCATTGGTAATAGATGCGGAGGGGCCCCAGCACCGTGGAGCGCCAGTTTTCCGGGACGTGCAGCTGGACGCCCAGGGTGGGGAGTGGGCAGTGTCCCACCTTGAGTGGTCAGGCTGCCGTTTGGATCGGCCCCTGAAGTCAAGCTTCCGCTTTGAGGAATGTGCGTCCGCTGGGCCCTGCGCTGGGCTGAGGTTGGGCTTTGCGGAGACACTTGAAAGGGATCCTTATGGTAAAAATGTTAACAAATGCTTAACTAGCCCGTTTGTAAGAATAAAGTGCTTCTCAAGTCCTTGTGTGAAACAGGTCACCCCATCGCTGTCATTTGTATTTCAGTAACGCAGCCCTGAGGCCTCTGTAGGGTTTGCCTCAGGATGATGTAAGTTTCTCCGATCTTGCCTGGACGCTTCCAGGCGAATGCTCATGCCCCCGCCCATCCCAGAGCTTGCCTTATCACCCCTTCAGCTCCAGAGCCCAAGTCCCTGCTGCCAGCACACCCTTCCCCAGAGAGTAGGGCGCGGGTTCCATCCCTGACATTGTACGGGGGAACAGGGTGCACCGCTGAAGGCAGGCTCCCAACATCCCAGAGCTGGCAAATAGGACAGCTGAGTCAGTCCGCATCTCCCCACTGCAAACCAGACACCACTAATTCCCCGAACGCCACTGTCCCAGAGCTGGGGGCAGCTTCAGCAGAGGCTTCCCTGATAAGCCCCCACCCCACCACTGTCTTCACATTGTCCAGCCCCAGCCCCCTGTGCTGGGGTGGGGGGCCACCTTCCACCTCCCCTCCCCGAGTCCACTGCTTGCCATCCCCAGTAGACCTGGGCGAAGTGATGAAGGTCCGTTATTTTAAGGTCTGCCCCTTGTCTTTATAACTCTGGATAGTCACATAGCACGAGAATTCTGAAGAACATCTCATCCAGTCAGTTATATATATAAATACATTCCATCTGGCAATATTACACAATAAATATTTCAACAAATTGTGGTATAATACACTTAGGTTAAGAAAAGCAAAGATCTGTGGCTTTTTCAAGGAAAAAATGTCTTTGAAGGATCTGTGCCCACTGGGTGCAGAAGGAAATCCAGGGAAGGGCGCGGCCCCCAGCTCTTATCTGACTTCGAGGGGAGGCAGGACCTGGGCCAACACTTCCCGGTAGGGCGGGTACCGTCTCTACTGAGAATCCTGCTGGGTCTGCCAAGGGTACCACGTGGGGCTGCTCTGCGCGTGGGGCTGCTCTGCGTGTGGGGTGTCTGGGCTCCCCCACAGCCAGGAGGGAGGGGGGAGTGGGTTCTTAGTAGAGACGGAAACTGAGGGCCCTGGGGGTCCATCAGACCTGGTCATGGTCACCTGCTTCTGAGGCCATCTGGATAGTCCAGGTGACTGCAGCCACTGCCCTCTTCTCTTCAGGCCTGACCACACCCTGTGGTACCAGATCCCTGCAGCCACGTGGGGGTTGGGTGGGGGCCCCTACACCTTGGAAGAAACCTGCACGCAGATGCCCATGTCCCCCACAGGTCCCATCACTGCTTCAGCATCACGGTGGACTTGGGACCCAGGTCTTAGGGAACCAAGACGAGCTTTCTGGGTATCCTCTCTCGGTCTGTTTGTTCTCCACCTGTGCTCAGGGCCGCATGTGTCCCCAGGTGGGGAAGATGCTTGGAAGAACCGCAGAGCCGGCTGGAGCTCACCTGACCATGGGTGGGCGGTGGGAGCTGTTGGCTCATGGGAGGCCTCTGCTTTGTTCAGATGAATGGGCAGGGCCTGCTCGTCTCTAATCCGCAGAGATGTTCTAGGTCTTTCATTTGGTGGGTGGATCCCAACGGTGAGTCAGAACCTCATAGGGGCTGGGAAGAGGGACCTGTCTAGGAGGAGTGGTGCAGGGCGCTCTGCAAAGGCCATCTGCAAGGTGAACTTATGCATGGCAGACTCTCACTGTCCCCCATTAGCTCCTTTCCAGTGTCGCTCTGGGCCCGGGGCTTCTGTGCCAAGGGGCTGTGAGACTTTTGAGTCCTGCAGTCACTGCAGGAAATCCAGGCCAAAGGCACCATTGGGGAGGGGCAGGTGGGGACCAGGAAGCCCCAGGTGGAGACAAGGGGAGCGATGCGGAGGCTGCTGCGCTGGCCAGCATGCTGTCCCTGGGAGGCCCTCGGACCCTGTGCAGGGCACCCAGGCAGGTGACCAGGCTTTCCCCTCCCTGTTGGCATCCGGCAGTCCACAAGAACACTGGAAAGATGGAAAAGGTGGGAGCCAGGCCAAGGCGAAGAGGCTGAGGCTGTCTGGGCAAGCTGCCTTGTAGGCCAGAGGGGGAACAAGTCTGTAGCAAGGAACAGAGCAAGTCCTCCTGGGCACCGAGCCCCACTAGAAACATTGGCTAAGCAACAGCCCAACAGGGCTCTTCTCCTTTTGAAAGACCGCATCCTGAGATCACTCCTGGTTCTGTGGCTCCCCATCTGCGTGTCCCCTCCCTAGGCTGCCAGTAGTTGGCCACTTCTGGGCTGACCTACAGGGGCAGTGCGGGCGGCTCGTGCGGGAGCCTCGTCCTGCATGTGGCCTCGTCACCGAACACCGCCCAGAGACCAGACCCCGCTTCCACTCACTGGGCGAGAGGAAGGGCCTGGTGTGTCCGCTCACACGCCAAGGAGGACAGCGCTGAAATGGGAGCCGCTGCGCACGGTGAGGGAGGAGCCGCTGGCGTTGTCCAGGAAGACCGAGGCGTACTGCCCCGTCTGCGGGGAAGGGCAGGGTCAACCCCGGCTCTGCTGGCCTGCAGGTGCACCCCCCAGGTGAGCACACCACTGCCCGTGCACACTTGGCCCCCCAGGGCTCTCAGGGCCAGCAAGATGTTCCAGACGCAAAACAGGTTTCTCTGTGGCACATGCTTCTCCAGACGGGGGTGAGGGGGGCCCTTAACCCCTAACCTGGCCTAAAGCCACTTAGCAGAGCCTACCCAGGCCCAGTACTCCGGCCTGCCTTTTCTGGGAGTGGCCCGCACAGCCACAGGCACACATTCCCCAGAAGGGCAGAATCGGGGGGCTCGCCCACCTTCTGCCTCTTAGCACCCCAGGTAGGCCACGTGGCCCCAGCAGTATCAGGGACCAGACCCTCGAATGCCTTTTAGTGATCACAGCCGGCCGGCTCAGGCAGCCTGGCCTCTGATTCCGCTCGAGCTTGAGCACGTGACTTAACCTCTCTCTGCCTTAGTTCCCTTTTGAAACAGTGGAAACACTGCACGTCAGCTACGCTTCAGTAACGTTTTCTTTAAAAAGTGAATAGACAAAAAATAGGACTACAGACCTCAAAGCACTGATAATTAGATCATTTCTGCAAAGAGCTTAGAATGGGGCCTGGCACGGTGCCAGTGAAAGGCCAGGTGTTTTCTCGTTTAATAAATCCCTCCTTTACATCAGTTTCTCAATCACTTGCCAAAGGCCCCCCAATACCAGAGAGAGATGGTCAGGTATGGTTCTGTGCAGAAAGTAGGCCTCCCACCTCTCACAGTCTCCACAGGCCCAGGGTGTTGGGATGGCAGCCTGAGGGCATGGAGCCCACATCTGCTCCCTCCTGCCCCCTGTCCCTACACGGAGCGCCTGCCCGCCCTCAGTGCGGGATGATGGGCAGGTCTGAGAACTACAGCCTGAGAAGCTGAGCATGGGCAGCGGAGGACCAGCCAGGGCCTGGGGAAGAGGACCTGGAGGTGGCCCCACTTCACCTGAACCTGGGGGAGACACCCTCTTCTAGGCCTGGAGTCTGCCAGCACTGCTCCCAGAGACCTGGAGCCCCCACCAACACCCTCTCTCTTCCTGGTCACGCCCCAGTCACACCCAAGCCTGCCCCACGCACCTGCAGGTACAGAACGCCATTGACCGAGATGGTGAAGAGCTCACTGCTGCCCTCCAGGCCCATGACAGCCTCCAGGGAGCTGTGGCGAAACAGAAAGAGGATCAGCCCTCACCCCCAAGGCCCCACTAACCTCACCCACTGATCACCCCAGCAACCAACATGGGCCCAGCTGAGGGCAGTAGTACAGCTGTCTTGGCCAGGTCTTCTGGTAGAGGGTAGTATCTGAATGGGGTCCTCAAGAGGAGTCAGGAGAGTGTCCACAGGGCCAAAGGGGGTCTATGGGTGCCAGGAAAGGCAAGCTGGGGCCCAGGCCAGGAGCTGGAGCAGGGCCGGGTGGGCAGCAGCTGACACTCAAAGGTGGGTTCAGGCCAATCTGTGAAGGCTTCTTTCCGAATGCAGAGTACAAAGTTTGAACTTCATTCCCTTCTACAGCTGTTGTAGGGGTGCCTGCTCTGTGCCTGGGCTCTGCTGGGGGTACTGGGGATTGTCAGGGAGCCCACCACCCGGAGGAGAGGAGGGGGACGCGGCTGCAGTGGTCAGGAGAGGCCTCTCTGAGGAGGAGCCTGTGGGCCTCCTAGCGACAGAAAGTCAGCCCCCTGCAGGGGTGAGGGGAGCCGGGAGGCTGGGAAAAGTTGCGTTAAGAACAGGAACACCCACCACCCCCCACCCCACCCTTGCTGGAAAGGGAAGGTCCGCTGGGTACCCAAGCACTGACTGGGAAGCCAGAGAGGAGGTGATGGAGGACGGGGCGTGTCCAAGCCTGACCGGGCGCGGGAGGGGGCCACGTGGGGGCGGGTCTGGCGCCGGGATCCCCAGTCGGCCCCAGCGCCCACTCACGCGTTGCGCTGGCACCGGGACTGGATGCAGATGAGGAGACGCAGGCGGTCCCGGGGGCGTGGCGGCCCCCGCCTGGGCTGCTCTGTGAGCGCTGCAGGGGGAAGAAGTCTAGGTGGTCACGGCTGGCGGGGGCCCACGCACTCTGGGGCGCACCCCCCACCGCCCCGGACCTCACCGGCGTGCAGCGTGGCGGCGAGCGCATAGAAGCCAGCGACAGGCGCCGTGTACTGGCCACTGGTCAGGTTCAGGCCGGGACCGCGGTGGAAGGCGCCCTGGGCGTCGGGCTGCGGGACGCACAGAGGTCAGCCAGGGCCCACCCGCCGCCCCCGGCCCGCGCCCCGCCCCGCACCCGCTGGCCCAGACTCACCAGGTAGTAGCCTCCGAGCTCATGCAGTGCGCGCCGCTCCACCGATGCGTCCCGGCGCAGGCGGCCGTGGAAGGCAGCCTCGACGCGCGGCACCCGCGGGCCCGGGGCTAGGGGTGCGGCCACCAGCGCCAGCACGCTTGCGTCCCCCGCCGCCTCCTCCTCCTCCCGGATGGTGGCTGTGCCCTCCGGGGGGCCATGCGTGCAGGGCTCGGGCTCCGTGCGCTCACGCTGCCGCACTGCGCCTGGCACAGAGCGAGCAGTGGCTGCGCCCGCCCGCCAGCCCTTGCCTCTCGATTGGAACCCGCCTTCTGTAACCCTGGAACCCTGGGAGCCCGCTGCCGGACACTCGACCAACTGGGGCTTCCCGAGCCCGCCGGCTGCTCCTACTTCCCTTCAAGCTTTGGCTACCAGGGACCTCACGGCCCAGTGCCCTGGTTCTCCTGCCTCCCCTTGCCATCCCACCCACGCATCCCCCTCACGCTGCTGTTTCCTCTGCTTACAGTTTTACTGTACCCTGAATGCTGTCCTATAAGCAGTCCCGCTCACTTTTTCAAGGACGCTGGGCATAAGTTAGTAAGTATGGCCGCGTTGCTGGAAATAACATGGAGATCCTTCAGTCTCCAAAGCTCATGTATTTTAATAAACAGTACATGGAAGGGGGAAAAGGCTCTAATAGTTCCCATGATAAAGCGAACTCTAGTAAATATAATGAGCCATGGCTGGGCAGCTGGCCACGCACAGGATCATCTCTTGGACAGGACACCTCAGCGGTGCTCGCCCTCCCTCTGCCGCCTCCAGCTCAGCGGCCACAGCCTGGGCTGCACCTGCACTGCCCACTACACCATCCTTCCTGCCTCCCCCCACCCTCCCCCCGTGGGGGCTCTTGAGACCACTGAGACTGCCACAGACACAGGCAGGGACACAGCTGATCCAGGGGAAGAAGCTGGGGTCTCAGTTGTGGGGCCTATGTCACCTGGGGTGAGTCGGAAATCCCCATGGTTTCTTTGTGATCTGAGAAGCACTTTGCAAGCTTAAGGACCTCTGATCCCTCCCTGACAATCCTCACTTGGCTGGGATCCTCCCGGCCTTGGCTGGGTTCACCTGACTCCCAGAGGGGCAGTGGGTCCTGGTCCCCAAGCACCCACTGAACACCCAATGGCCAGTCCACCTTCTCTGCGAAGCCCCCACCTTACCACACTCCTGCCAACACCTGCCCCTGCCCCTTGGCCTCACCCACACCCGCGGTGGGCTCCTGAGCCCAGCACGGAACAGGGTCCTCCTTGAATCCTGGCCGACATGGGGACATCTAGCTGTCTCGGCTCCTCCAGGAACCCCTCCTCCAGCCGCCCGCACAGGGGCACTGCCCCTACCTCTCAGCAGCAGCTGGAACTCCTTCAGCAGTACCTCAGGTGGGATGACGGGGCCAGGGGGGCCCTGGGGACCGGGGGGACCTGGGGGTCCTGGCAGACCCAGCTGAAAAGGAATAAGGAAATTCATTGGTGAGGCTATCTAGCAGGGAGGCTGGGGACTGTGGGCACCGTCTGCAAGCTCTTGCCACTAAGAAGCAGGCAAACGGGGATCCTGCTTTGACCTGTGGGGTTGAGGTCAGTTCCTGGGCCTCAGACTCCCCAAGAAGGCAGCAAGGCTCTGCTTTAAAAGCCACTGGCCACTGAGGACTGCATTGTGCTGGAGGCCCAGGGCTGACTGGGGCAGTGGGGCCCCTGGGGGGTGGGGCTCCCAGCAGGCAAGAGCACCACGTGGGGACACAGAGGGGTTCCTGGATGGAGCGAAAGAGGGAGGTTAGCCAACGTCGTGGGGACCCTCAGGGAGCCCACCCTCAGCTGGGATGGGACCCCAACACAGGAGCAAGTCAGTCCCCTGCAAGGAAGGGCACAGGGGAGCCCCAGCTTAGCCAGGGGTGGGGCCAGGTGGCTCCAAGTGGTGGCAGTGAGGCGAGGTCATGGTGACAGCCTAGCAGCCTGCCTGTGTCAGTCTCAGAGCCCAGTGCTCCAGTGTTGGGGCCGACACGGGACAGGCCAGCCCTTGGTGGGGGGGGGGAGGGAGCAAAAAGCCCAAACCCAGAATGAGCAACACGGCTGCGGCCCAGAGCTCCCCACCCCAGGGAACAGGTAGCCATGAGGACCAGGTGTCAGGCTTCTGGCAGGTTGAATGACAGTGGGAACCCTGGGCTCCCCACCTCCTGGGAACCAGCTGGTATGTCTGTCACTCCAGCCTGACTGCAGCCCCTCCAGCTCGGTCCCCTTCTGCCCTGCCAGGCCAGCCCCGGCCTCCCTTGCTAGGATGCAGAGGGAGGAGAAGCGGTGGGGGCGGGGCGGGGGGGGAGCGGGTAGCTGATGGGCCTGCCTAGTACAAGAAAAATGATCAGAACAGACCTCAAACTCAGGGTCGCCTGGGCCCCCCAGCTTGGCACTTCCTACACTCTCTGACCCCAGGTCAAAGGGGAAGGTCTGTCCTCACTGGCAAGCCTCAGGGTGCACCAGTGGGGCTGGTGAGGGGTGCAAGGAGGTGATGGTGGTGGGCTGGGGGTACAGGGAAGCCCTGCAGGGGGAGACCCGTTGCTCACCACCCCCCGCCCTGGAAATACACACACACACAGCTGGGGCTCTTGTACTCACCTTCAGCTTCCTGGCCTTGCCTCTGCTTCCTCTCTTGCCATTGACGCCTTTGTCACTCTGCCTGATAAAGAGCATCCAGGCATCCCTGGGGTCGAAGCTACGTGCCCCCTCACCGGTGGGCTCCTGGAACACAGTCAGCCCCCAGGTTGGTTCGCCTTCCCCACTGGGTGCCCGCCAAACACATGGAATTTGTCCGGACATCACCGCGTCCCTGTCCTTGTCAACAGTGTCACTCAGGGCTCTGTCCTTGTCAACAGCGGTGCCCTCCAAGTCAGCACAGCTCTCCCTCCGTGCTTCCCTCCCTTCTGATACACGGAGGACAACCAGGCCACACCCACTGCCTGGGCGTTGTGTGAGAAGACGACTTTGTGAGTGAAGGAAGATGGAGTGCAGATCTCTGGAGCCCCAGAGAAGCGAGAACCCTGGCACGTGAGCCACCCGGCCTCTGTCGGCCTCTGTCCATAGGAGCTACAGTGAACACACTTCCTTGGGAGACTCAGCAGGAGGAAGGGGCAACCAGACTCACAAGTGCCAGGGAAGAGACGACTGTGATCATTGGGGCCCCCGTGCGGCCCACTCTGACGTTCGGGGGACACCCATTTTGGCCTCGGGGTAGCCACAGCTTACCATACGAGACAGTCGGGGGGCTGGTGGACTACCTCTGCTACGTTATGACTCAAGGGCCCTTCACTGAGTCAGTCAGCTTCCTTGGGACCTCCTAGACAAGGGCGGCGAGGCTTCCTGAATCCATTCTTACCCATACTGCATTCTGACCAGCCCCGACACGGAGAATTCCAGGAGGTCCCTTCCAAGCAGAGGCCTTTGGCCCATTAGTTAGTGGGCCTCAGGCAGGGCAATCTGGGCCCCAGAAAAGGCCTCCAGCTGGGAAGGAAATCAGCTGGAGGGCTTAGATGAGGTCACAAACACCACCCAGGCAGCTGATAGAAGGACCCAGGGTTTTCGAGCTGACTGGGACCTTCCGTCGGAGACAGAGCCAGGGGTCTCCTGGCTGCTCTGCAGGGCCAGGCATCTGCCCTCGGGAGCCAGTGTGCTACAGGAGGAGTGGGGGAGGACAGGGCCCTCCACATCAGAGGAGCCTGGGGTTGGACAGAGAAAGGCCTCAGAGTGCCCAGGGCCACCCCACGACCTGCTGGCTGCTGGGCCCTGCCATGTGCTGTCTTGCTGGTTGCTCACTGTGGACACAGGACTGGAGTCCACTTGACGGCCTCACTCTGCCTTCGGTGGGGACACATGCCGGCAGTATTCCACATGGGCTGGATGGGCGTGCCAAGCTGACTGCCCCCCAGCTGGACTCGGACCCCAGTTTGGTCTGGGGGGAGCAGAAACAGGCTGGAGCCATGTCAGCCGGGGACCCCAGCAGACAAGCCTGTGGCAGCGTGGGTGGGTGCTGGGCAGCAGCCCTGGCCCCACCAAGATCCCCAGCCTTGAGGGGCTCTCCAAGAAAGGAGGTGGGGAACCTCTGCTACCACACTGTCCCCCAAAGACAGTCCAAGGTCAGAACCCTTCCTAGAAGCACGGAAGGCCCCTTGCCTCCCGGGGACTCTCCTAACATCTCCCTCCTCCGGAAGGTGTGGCCAGTTGCCTGGGTGGGGTTTGCCTTCCCCGGACTCCTGGGGTGGGGAGGAGGACTTGGGAGGGCCTCCTCCCAGGGAGCCCACAGGGCTGGCTGCTACCTTCCCCCTCTTCAGAGGAGGTGTCCTTGGTCTTCGTGGTTCCAAGTGTCCGCTGAAGCCCAGGTGTGCCCGCAGTGCCCGGAGCATCTCCTCTGACAGCCCTCTCCCCTCCCTGAGAGGCCCCGCCGGCACTGAGCCTCCTTGGAAGCCCCTGGACCCCCTCTTCCCCCAACCTGACCACTCTGCACCACCCTCACAGGAGGGTAGGGAGTAGAACGAAAAATCACCCCTTCCCTTCATGGTCACACGTCACAGGACCCCATGCTCCCCAAACCCAAAGGGAGGCACTTTTTTGGGTTTGTTCCCGGGACAGAACTTCGCCTAATAGGCTGGGGGAGGGTGGCCTGACAAACAAGTTCCTTCCAATTTCATGAGAATCAAGTTATTCACATTCTACTCACTTCCCAACTTCCTTCTGCACTGCCCCCCTCTCCCTGCCCCTGGCCTGGCCACTGGTGCTCTGATGCTCCGGAGCCATCCCCAGAGCGCCAGGGCAAGGCCGACTGGCTGCGCAGAGGGGCAGCGCCCTGAGTCTTCCCCAGCCCCGCAAGACAAGTGCTTCTGTCCCCGCTTCGGAAGGGAAGGCCCCCGGGTCAGCCCAGGTCCCTGCCTGCGACGCCGCGCCTCCCTCCGCCCTTAGGGATCCGGACCCCAGGGAGGCGCGGGCTCGGGCTGGGGAAACTGAGGCCCGAGGCGTCCGGGGCGCTCTTACCAGCGTGCGGGCGGGCGGCCCCGGGCGGCTCTCCCCGGGGCCCGCGGGCAGCTCGTTTCCGAGGCCCAGCTCTGGGCTGTTGCGGCCGTCCACTGGCTCGCCGGGCTCCGGGAAGCGGAGGCCGCCGGCGGCGGCCAGCAGGCCTGCACAGACGAGCAGCAGGCGGGCCCCGGCGGGGCGGCGGGCGGGGGCCATGCGGGCGGCGGGTCCCTCTGGGCTCGGAGCGCGGCGTCCCGGGATCGCTCTCCCGCTCCGCGCCTTATAACGCGCTTGAATCCCCCGCCTCGCCCGCCGCGCGTCACAACCCTGCGCCCCCTGCCGGCGGCGGCGCGAACTGCAGCGACTGCCGGGGCGCGTGCTCGTGCATGTGTGCGCCCGCACGCGTGCGTATGCCTGCCTATGGGTGTACGTCTACATATGCGCGCGTGTGTGTGTGTGCATGCACGTGTGCGTATGTCTGCCTGTGTACATATATATGAATGCGCGCGTTTCTGCCTGTGTGTGTGATCACACGCTCATGCATATGTCTGCCTGTGTGTGTACGTGTATGCAAGTGCGTGTGTGTCTGCCTCTCTGTGTGTGTGCACGTGTATGTCTGCCTGTGTGTACGTGTACACATGCACGCGTGTGTGTCTGCCTCTATGTGTGCGTGTATTTTGCCTGTGTGTACGTGTACATATGCGCGTGTCTGTGTGTGCACGCATGTGTATGTCTGCCTTGTGTGTACGTATACGTATGAGAGCATGTGCCTGCCTCTGTGTGTATGATCACACGCTCATGCATATGTCTGCCTGTGTGTGTACGTGTACGCATGCACGTGTGTGCTTATGTCTGCCTGTGTGTGTACGTGTATGTATGCGTGCATGTGTGTGTCTGCCTCTGTGTGTGTGTCTGGCTGTGGGGGGTGTGCAGAGGCGGAAAGTGGGGAGGAAGGGGGTGCTGGGGAGGGGGCGTGGAGGGAGTGAGGCCTGCAGGATGGGGCACGGAGTAGGAAAGAGGGACATGCAGTGGGGTGGGGGTACGAGGAGGGGACTACCAGGCCGGGGTTGGTACTCTGTCACATTGGCTAGAGCGCCCAGTCCTGTTCAGCAGGTCTGGCCTCCATCTCCAGCCCTCAGGTCCCCTCCCTTTGCGCTGTCCAGTTCTCAGAGAGCCAGCGTGCCCATTCATCTGGTCCTGGACCCTCTGCCCTCCTGACACCCTTTTCTCTCCAGAGAGCCGGGTCTCCTCCCTCCTCTGAATCTGGGGGCAGCCCTTCCTCTATCTGTTCCGCTCTGAGGCCTGTAGGGACCAGGAAGTTTATCTTGGTGGCCCCCTGTGAGGTCCAGGCCTTGCCAACACAGGTTTAGTACGTGGGAGCAGGAAAACACTCAAAGCCCCTTCCCTGTGCCTCTTTCCTATGCGGGGACCCCTCCCTTCCGGGGCTGTCTTCTCTCCATGGTTGGGGTGCCCACAACTCAGAGTGGGCTGTCCTTCCCCATCCCTGTGCACAGGAAGAATCCACACTCTGGGACAGTGACCCTGCACCAAAGTGGTTGAACCAAAGCCCAGGCTTGAAGGACTGAGCCCTGTGGTGACCTGGCCAGGTGGGGGACTAGAACCTAAGGTCCAGCCCAGTGCCCAGCTAGAGTAGGTGGAACAGACCCTGCAGGCCTTGACCCAGGCTCCTCTCTGAAAAGAGCCAGACCACCCCTCAACTCTGAGCTGCTTTGTTCTATTCCCTGCCCAGGGCCTCTCTGACTCTGGCAGAAGGCGTGAGGGTAGCATCAAGACACCCACACCTGGTGGGCACACTGCGTACTTTGTTCAAGAGTGGGAGAAGGTGGGGCGCCTGGGTGGCTCAGTGGGTTAAGTCTCTGCCTTCAGCTCGGGTCATGATCTCAGGGTCCTGGGATCGAGCCCCACATCGGGCTCTCTGCTCAGCGGGGAGCCTGCTTCCTCCTCTCTCTCTGCCTGCCTCTCTGCTTACTCGTGATCCCTCTCTGTCAAATAAATAAATCTTTAAAAAAAAAAAAAAAAAAAAAAAAGAGTGGGAGAAGGCGCAGCTCAGGAACGCACCTTCCAAGGGCCCGCCACCCTGGGCCTCCCACACCAGGAGATGACTTCCTCCTCTTCAGAAGAGGGGAGGCCTCACCCCGGCCTATTTCGGGATGTGGGGAACTGAAAGTAGGTGGTGCCCTCCCTAGCCAGGGGGAGGGGTTGTGGGTAATCCCCAGCCAGGAGCACCCCCCACTCCTGCCCTGTTTCAGGGGCTGGTTTCCTGTACCCTATGGGGGAGGGGGGGAGGGGGGTTCACAGGAAATATTTCATGCTTTAGAAAAAAACCTCGTATTAGGTGTTCCTTGTTCTGTGACTCTGTCTCTTCCTGTAGGAAGTGAGTATGGTGATCAAATTGGGGTTTTTTTTGGGGGGGGGAGGGTGTTTAAACAAATTAAAAACCAGGCCTACCTTGAAAGTCTGTCCCCCAAGGGGTCTGTGTGTTCTGTGTGGTATCCTTCAGAGACAAATTAAGACTGGAGCAAAGAAGTTCTGTCTGTATTTTGAAAAAAAAAATTTTTTTAATTATCGGTAGAATGAAAACTTTGAAATTTCTAGAGAAACTGCAGATCCCCAAGAAGATATTTGGTAAACACTGGCTTATGTGAGATGCACTCAACAAAATACATGAACTTCTTCCATCTGCAAACATTCAACCGTTTTGTCACTAATAAGGAATCGAATCAGCTGAGGCTGTTTTAAAGCTGTCAAAGAATTAAGGATTTCTTGGGTGAGTCCTCATTTCTTGTCCCCCAAGGAAAGTCTATTGGGAAGCTGGGTGTGTGGAACTTTGTAGTGACATGTTTGTGCTGGGACATGGGCCTCGGTGTGAACTATTACAGCTTTGTTCAGTTTCATTTATTCAGGAAGACTTTATCTGGGACCATAGGAGGCCAAATGTGGGGCGTGTTCTGTCTACCAATCTGCTGGTAGAGAGAGGCTCCTGGCCTGGGGAGACGCAACTTGAGATCGGTCATTTCATGTTTCTGAAAACGCACGTCCACACCCAGCCCCTCATCTGCTTTCCACCGACCACACTGAGACCACATGGACTAGTCCCACAAGGCAGGTGGTTACACAGGGACACCCGGCCTGGGCTCAGGGCCAGGGCCAGGCCTTCTTGCCCACTGGCATGGTCCCATCTTCCCAACCACATGTCTTGCCCACTATGGTCCTTCCTATTCTAGATGATGAGAAATATGAGCTACATGATGATCTTGAAGGTTCTTGAAAATGTGGCCCTGTCCTTTCCCTTAGACAAGCCAGTAGCCATAGGCATGGGATTTCCCATGGGGGTCTGGCTGGGAGGGAGGGCCAGGGAAATGCATGTGGCTGGCCACTCTTGAACCCAGCAGGCTCACCCACAGAGCAGTCCAACCTTGGTTGGTAGGTGGACTGTCCCAGGGGCAGCTCTGCCGGGGGGAGGACAGACTTCTCTTGGGGGCCACTTGCAGGCCCTGACTCTGCCTCCCAGCTGATGGTGGCCAGTTTGTGTCAGAGCTCCACGGAATTTTCTTCTGGTTTCCTTGCCTGAGAGCTGGGATCAATGCACACGTGGCCCCAGGCCTGCTCTAGGGCGAACTGAGGTCACGGTGGGCGCTGTGTGGGGCCGTGAGTGAGGCCGGCTTGCCTTCTAGTCTGCCTAAGTGGCGAAGGTCCCTGACCTAGGCCGTCAGCCCTGTGTCATGGGGGGCTGCCCTCAGACTGATGTGAAGACAGAGGCTCCAGGCAGAGCGTGACTGGAACACAGGACAGACTGACCCAGCCGTGGGTCTGCTCAGCAAATCTGGCTCTGGCTTGGCCATCTGGAGCAGAGGTCACATTTGGCTTTGGAGGAGGCGTTCATCTCTCCGAGACTCAGTTTGCTGGTCTTTAGAGTGGGCATGATGGCTGTCGGCTCTAAGGCTCCGTCTGGGATCCCACTCATAAGTGAGGTGTGAGCAGGCAAAGCCAAGAGCCTCAGCATGGAGGCCGGGCTGCTTGGATGCCCCACTTCTGGGCGGCTGGCCTGGACTCTGTCTGCAGGGACGTGGTGTGTACTGCTCTCAGGCCCCGATGCCATTCAGCCCAACTTATGCTGTGGAGAGGTGAAGCTCGGGCTCTGTCCCCCTTGGCCATGCTGTCACCTTCCGGCCTTCTGGGAACAGAAGAATCCAGTTTGGGGCTTGTGATCCTCAGATGTTCGTGTGACTTCATTTCCATCTCACAGTGGGGGGCCCCAGCCCGCAGGACACCAGCTTTGAGGACAGGAGCTGTTGCCATGTGAAAAACGGTTATTTTCCCAAACAGTGGACAATCCTCGTGATGTCGTGGGCCCTGCTGGCGGACCCAAATCAAATCGGTTCTGGTGCTGGTACAGGCTCCCGTCACATGGTCCTGAGGTGATGACACAGCCTGGCTCCGGGGCCAGAGAGCACAGAGGGCCAGGGCCTTGCGTGTTTCTGGGGTCCCATTTCAAAAAAAATGAAATCCACTCAGAGGAGGGCGGGGCTTAGGCAAGAATCACACAGGTCAAGGACCAGCAGAAACCAGGTTCTGGTGGCACCCAACGGCTTGTCCCCTGCGGCAGCAGCCCCAGGGGCAGAGCGGGGGCCGCATCTGGGGCTGAGGTCCCGGATCCCAGGGTGGAAGTACTGAATGAGTGGCCGCAGGAGGGGACCTGACAAAGCCCAAGGTGTCCTCCCCCATGCGCCCTCATGCCCGGATGAAACTTAATCCTCATTCTTGGGCCCTCATGTCACGGCCTCAGCCCTGGCTTCCCATCAGCCTGCTGCACTCGAGCTGTTCCCACTCTTCTCTTTTCCTCCAGAGGAGGAACCTCTGCTGATGAAGTCATGGGAATAAAAGCTCCCTTTGCCCCCGAAAACAGTGGGAGCCTGGCGTCAGCCTGTTGTGTGGCCTCTCCGTGTCCAGGCAGGCGATCTTTGCTGCTTATTGGAACCTTCCAAACACATGACATCATCTAAATCTCAAATCCTGTGATTATCCCCATTGCACAGATGAGGAAACTGAGCCTGAGATATTGGGACTGGCCCAAGGTCACTGATCAGGCCTTTGCAGCTTGGGGTCAGTAGCTCATGCAATGAAGAGTGACTCATTCCTGCTGCGTACCAGGCATGAGGCAGGGGCTGAGAATAAGCCACGTGCATCCTGGACAGGTCTGTGGGCAACCTCAGCTCCCGGAGGGAAGGGTCCTTTTTCCCTTCTACCCAGAGCGTCTCTTGCCTTGTTCTCTGCTCATTGTTTCCATGCTTTCAATTAATTCACTTAGAAAACCAGACTGGTTCGCCTCTCAGTTTTAATGTTAAGAAGGTAGATTTTGGTGATAGTGGCCTAGGCTGTGTTCCTTCAGCAAAGGCCCCAGATCCTTGGCACCCTTTTCCTCTAGCTCTCTGTCTGGAGGCTGCATCCTCTCCTTCCCACACAGAGGAGCGGAGGGCTGGTGACAGCTCCCCACTGTTGCTAAGTGCCCCCCTGGAGGCCTCTTCAGCCTTCACTGGACTCCCCCCACCTGCCCACACTTCAGAAGTAGCCCTTGTTACACTGCCTTCTGTTACTCAATTTCAGGGGTCATCGTTTCCTCCCGGGACCCTGAAGGACACAATTGGCCTGAGCCAATGAATGGGGGTGGCTCAGCAGATCTTAGATGAGGGGATCTGGCACCCAAGTGTTGAGGACCAGGCCCTGAAGTGGGCTGAGCTTCCCCCACCCCAGACACCAGCCCCCACAATTGCTCCTCATGCTGCGCAGGAGCAGAAGCCAGTCTTATTCTAGAATACCACCCTTCCAACCCATTCGTGATAAAAAGAAATCCACGGACACGTTGAGTCTTTGTTTTGAAACAGTGTTTGGCTGAGTAGCTTCAATAACTGGAAAACATTGCAGGAGATTTTCATATGGAAAGATTCAGGGATCCCAGAAACCGTCATCTTCACGTCTGTCCACTCCCCCAGCTGACTAGATGGCCTCAGATCTGGGGCTCATGCTTCTTTGGAAGCAGACCCCCAGGACGCCCTGCTCTGTCTAAGCCTTGGGGTGCAAATTCAATTCTCCCACGGGAAATGGGCGTGAGGCTGCAGGTCTCGGAGCAAGGTGGACATGGAGGGACCCCAGGATTCCTTCCTCAGAGCCCAGGGATGACAGAGGCCTCTCTGGTCCCCGGGCTGTTTCAAGAAAGAGACTTCAAGGAGAGGAAACTCAGTCTAGAGGGAAGTGGGAGCTCCTGAGGCATCAGACGGTCAGTGCCAGAGCCGGAGCGAGGCTGGACCTCGGACTCCCCAACTTATAGCCCTGTGTGCTTCCATGAAGCTCACAGAAAAAGGGGAGGCCCCTTAGCACCAGTGCGAGTCCTTCAGTGTGATGCCTCGTCAAGGACCAGTGAGAAGGACCGGGGTGGGGGGTGTTGGCACCAGTTCTCCATGGACCCCAGGCAGAATCTGGGGGCGCAAGGGCAGCCCTGAAGCACCCTGAGTCACACCGTGTGCTGGTGGGGGAGCCCATGGGAGCACTGCTACCCTCACTTAGGAGGCCACCTGGGAGCAAGACATCAACCCGCCCAAAAGGAGTTGTCATAAATCCCCGTAGGGCCCCCAACCTCTCCCTTCATGGGCCTGAGGCTGGGACTCTCATTCTTGATTGGAGCAAATCACCCCGAGAAACAGGGGTGATCCCGGCCAGAGAGCACGCCTTCCTGCTCACCTCCCTGGGAAGACCTCGCTCACCCTCTCTCCCCTCAACCCCCACATGGGCAGCGGACCCTCTCTCCTGACCCCACGCCCTGCTTCTCCCTTCCCGGTGTGTGATGGACATGGGGCCAGAGAGAGGCAGCTGCCAGATATGGGCACACAGCTGTGGGCCAGGCAGAAGCGGGCTCACAGTAGCCCGGGGCCAACCCGCCTCAGGACATTTGCTCTGGGTTGCAGTTTCCTGGACCACTCCTCCCTTGTGCAACACCTCCCAAAGCCACGGGTGGGACACACAGCTGGGGACGGCCACCACTGCATCTCCTGGGCCCCTCGGCTCCTGTGTCTCAGGCCTCAGATCCTCCAAGGGCAGGAGAGCGGCTTCTCCCTGCCGTGCAGGGAGGCAGGAGTCCAAGCCCTCGCTGCTGCTCAGTGCAGAGTTAGTGCAGTGGCTGCGGGGACCGAGGCTGTGTCCTCTGATGTCCCCGGTGGCCTGAGACCAGCACTGAGTGGATAAGGAAGCCTAATCCCAGAGGGGGACATCCCTCGGGGTCAGGGTGCAGCTGGGTCCGGCCCCATGGGAGGAGGAGCTGCTCAGTGCTCCTGGGCCGGGCTGAAGGGCTGAGTCCACTTGGACACGTCCAGAAAGACGGTCGAGGCCCCGTGGTAGAGCCAGAGGCGGGGCAGGGAGCCGTGGCGGGTCCAGGCATCACGCCCACGGTCGTAGGCCTCCATCTCCACGAGGTAGTCGCCATCCATGCCCTGCCAGCGGCCGCCGGTCACGTACAGTGCGTCACCTAGTGGGACCAGCGCGCCGTTCTCATGCAGACTGTGCAGGGACTGCACCTGTGGGGGGGGCAGTGGTCAAGGGCCCATGGGGGGGTAGGGGCCGTGGCCAAGGGAACCCTCAGTGTGGGGCGGGGCACAGGGGACATGCAGAGAGGACAGCCAGGACCTGGTCCTGCTCCCTGGGACCTCACCCAGGCTCCCTGTGACCCTTTCCTCCCGGGGCTTTCAGACTGTCCCTTTAGTGCTCTCCTCTCCAGCTCACATCTCCCAGGATGATGTGTCCAGGCTCCTTGCTCTCCTGGGCCCCAATTTGGCCATATGTGGAGTTGGGGTATCAGATGGACCTGGGGGCATGGAAGCCCAAGCCTGGAGCTGCTCCCCAGGGCAAGTTCTGTGCTGGGCCTCTGATTCATGGTGTTCTCTTGGAGGGGACAGATGTGACCTCAGCTCTGACACACACACACACACACACACACACACACACACACACACACACACACACCAGAAGCCACTCGTGCCATGGGGAACCTCACTTTGCCCCTGTACCTCCTGCCTCGGCCCATGGCCTGGGCTGGGGCTGTGAGGTGGGAACCAGAGGCCAGAGGAGAGGTGGACCCTTCTGGAAGAGCCCAAAGTGCATGGGAAGGAAGAGGCCTGTCTGTAGCCTACATGTGGAGACGGTCAGGGGTAGCCAGCCCCCCTGAGACCTAGAGGCCCAAGTGGAGCCCTTCGTGGCCGGGAGGCCCCCGGAGCAGCGGCATGGTCCCGGCAGAGGCCTGGCTGTGGCCCAGCTGGGAGGCCCTGAGAGAAAGTGGCGTCCTGGCAGGACCCACGCAGCACCTGTCTCACTACAGGGTAATGGGGCCTCCCGTCAGCTGGGCGCTGACACCGGGGGACAGCTGCAGGCGGCAGGATGGCGAGGCCCCACTGTGGGCCGGCCGCCCCGGGCCGGGGTTAGTGCAGGAAGCAGGCTGCCTCCTTGGGCCTCCAGGAATTGAGAATCTTAGGGCAGGTGGTGTCTGGCTAGTGCTGAGGCCGCTGCCATGGGCACTGGGCACCATCCCTCCCCTTTCTCCAGAAGAAACACACAGAAAGGCTCAGGCCTGAGATGCCCAGCATCTGCTCTCTCCGTGGCAGAAGAGGAGGGGTAGCAAGGAGGGAAATGGGGCACCAAGATGTGGGCCGCTCCCACCCCACCCACAGCCAAAGGCTCCTCTCCTCTGCTCGGCCACCCCCCTCGGGTAGGAGGTGCCCTCCCTCCAGGGCCTGGCCCACACCAGGCTGTCCCTGAAAGCTCCCAAGCTGAGCCTGGTTTTGCCCCAGAGAAGAACAGACCACCCCGGGCCAGGGACAGAGCACCCATGGTGACTAGGAGCCCCGGGTCCTTGGCTCTCCTGTCTCCACAGGGGCTCCGGGCCTCATTAATCCTTTCACTGCGGTAACACCCCCAGGCCTCACCATCCCCAGGCCGGCTCTCCGCACTGTCAGGGGTCCCGGGTGGGGGGAGCCCGAGGCTCACCTTCTGCCACAGGTTGGCCCCGGGGTCGTACACGTAGACCTTCTTGGTGTTGTCACCGACCAGGTAGAGGGCTCCCTGCAGTGCGGCACAGCGCGGAGAGGACAGGTACTTGGGGAGGAAGGGCGAGGCGATCACGCTCCACACGTCTGCAGGGACAACATGCCCAGCCCACCTTCACCTGGGGGCCTCTGCCTCTTTCCCGCCCACCGGCTGGGTCGGGTGACTAGGGGCCCCACCTGTCCCTGGGTACTGTCGGTCTCCCATGGGACTCTCACGCCCACCCTGCAAAATGGGTTCTGTGGTCACCTGCACTGTCCAGAGGATGAGCAGGGAGAGAGGGGGAGACACGGGAGACCCCCTGGAGCCCAACCCTGGCCTGGAATCCGGAGCCTAAGCCAGCGCCCACCAAGGCTTGCAGGTCCGGGACTCCGCTCCTGGCCCGTGGGGCAGGTTCTAGGCAGAAGCCACAGCCGGCAACTTCGGGACCTGGAGGTGGGTTCCCTGTCACCGGCCACCCAGTCCCAGTCCCCATCCCCCAGGGCCCCCCCAACACTGCCTCATCCACCTCCGACAGGGCCATGGCCCTTTGAAAGAGCCTGCTCCCGGTCCCGACACCGCCCCCCCCAGGCCCCACGCCACCCACCTGTGACAGGGTTGTAACACTGGAGAGCCAGGGCGTTGTACTTGCAGGCGCTGGAGCCCACCAGGTACAGCCGGCCCCCACAGCCAGCCGCCGAGAAGTTGCTGACGTACTTGAGGGCGGGGCGGACGGGGGTCCAGGCATCCGTGTAGGGGTCATAGCTCTCCACCTCCACCATGTCCAAGGTGGTGCCTGTCGGAGTGGGTGTGGTCAGGGCTGCCGGGGGCCAGGGACTAGGGAAGGGCCCTGGAAACGCAGGACTGGGGGCTTTGCAGGGGCAGCAGAGGGCTTCCTCCGAGGAGAGAGGAAGGCGAGGGAAGGAAGGCGCGGCCTTGCTAGGCTTATGACTTACTCCCTTCCACAGCCGGCGGGTAGAGGCAAGGTCGCTTGCCCGAGGCCACAGCGTCAGGTGGTGTGGGTGTGGGCACCTGGACCCGGGAACACTCGAGTCCAGGCTGCATGCTGGGGTCCTCCACCTGCCTGGGGCTCAGGACCTTGTGTGTGCTCTCTGCTCTTGGCCTTGGGCTCAGCAGCCATTGGGGGCACAGGGGCTGGCCGGGACAGCTGGGGTACTCAGCAGTGGCCTCGAGGCCCGTCTGTCACCCACAGAGGCCTTGGAGAACTCTTCGTCAACCACGGTCATTTCGTTTTTCAGTATCTGGCTGACCGTGGGGGTCCCGGGGGTGGGTCCTTGCCACAGCTCTGGGGCATAATGGGGATAAGGTGGACCTCTGTGCTCAGGCGGGGGGCATGGCAGGAGTAAAGGGGACAGCAAAAGAGAAACCACTGTGGGTCTCCTCAACCCAGAGACTCCGCTGAGGGGGTGACCCTGAGCAGAGGGCTGAGCTCCCTGTTTTGGGGATGGGAGTGTTCATCTCTGCTGGAAGTTCAAGGCTCCAGTGCTCCCTGTCATCATTCTGTTTTCAGAATCCTTGCTGGAGCTCGCTATGGAGGCTCATGCCTGAGCCTCACCCCTGGACATCCAGGCGCTCCGGTAGGAGGCTGGTTTACTCCAGACAGTGAGCTCCTGAGGGCAGGAACAGGGGAGCATGTCTCTGCGGTCGCTGAGGCCCGGGGGGCTCTCTGGTCCCTGGTGAGGACATGGGGGTGGGGAGCCACTGTTGCGGGACTGAGAGGCTCCCAGGCTGCCCAGAGGTGGTGAGGGGCTGCCATGAGCAGGAGGCCTCTGGGAGCAGAGGGAGAGGGAGGCCTTACCACCGATGGCATAGATCTCCCCGTTGAGTGCGGCGCTGGCATGGTTGGTGCGGGCCTTCAGCATGGGGGCCACTGGCTTCCAGGTGGCCTCCTTCAGAGGGAAGCTCCAGGCCTGGGTGGTTGACCAGGTGTCTGTCTTTGTGCCCCGGGAGCCACCTGTAGGAGAGGTCCTGTCCTCTCAGCCTGGGGTCTCCAGACTAGTGGGGGCTGGGTACCGAGGGTCCTGTTTCCTCCTTCTCCCCATGCCAGGCCCCCATGGTGCCAGACACTGGGCTGGGTGGTGGGGGGGACTGTAGGTGGCACAGCCTAGCTGTGTCACTTGGACAGGTCCCTCCCTGCCCCGTAAACAAGGAGGACAAGATCTGTGGTTTTAGATCTTCACCCGAGGCACAGCTGTTTTCCTCAACCAGATTGTGTAGGAGTCCCCAAGTTCCCGGATATAAATGAGCAGGGTGACCCTCCCTCACAGTTCCTTTGGGGGAGACCCCGGCTGCGGGAGCCTAGTGAGTCCCCCCTGGCTTTCCATGTTGGACAGAACACGGGATGGTTCCCTGTACCCACACGTGGACCTGTGGATTTTAAATGTCCTTGTTTCCACCTCATGGAAACGTCTGGAAGAGTCCCGCCTGAGCTGGAGGGGACAGCCGATTCTCAATGGCATCACGGTCATCAGCTCCCTGGAAGGTTCTGCCGGGAACCCACCTGTGACGTAGACGGTGTTGTTGAGCGCAGCGAGGGAGAAGCCCCACTTGTGGTAGTCGGGGAAGTCCGGGAGCGCCATCCACATCTCTGGCCAGGAGAGAGAGGGGCAGAGGGTCAGGGCGGCTGAGCTCGCTGCTGCCGCCTCCCCTCTCCCCAGCGCCTCTTCCCATGAGCTGGGGTATTCCCTCACCTGGGGAGGAGCACGGGGCGGGATTCGGCTGGCTGTGAGGTGGGGGTTGGGGACACCTCGGCTGCTCCACGTGCCCCTGCCGGGTCTGGTTCCCCAGGGCTCCCACCTCCCCACGCTGCCCCCCGGAGCCCGGCACACAGATGGGACACAGGACTGCACCCGGGGTGTGTGGGGAGGTGGCCCGGGCTCTGGGCTCCTGGGTTGGGTCCCACCTCTGACATGGGGTAGTATGTGAATGGGCCTGACCTCGGGTCCCTAGTGGGTTAGAACACGAACATCATTCATTCACTCCTTCCTCATCCATCATTCCTTTCTTCTCCCTGAGTACCCTGAGGGCCATGTGCCGCCATGGGCGTGCAGGGGACAAGGGGAGAGAAGGGCCTTGCAGCAGCCGGGGCGAGTCCAGACCCCCGCTCTCATGCACTTCTGTGGGCCCTGGGGACGCATAGCCTCAGCTTGTCCTCTGTCGAGGGGGCTAGTTCCCACCTCACTGGGAGGTGGGGGGAGCATGGACGACCCGTATCTGTCAGGGGGCTGCTACTCTGTTAGTGGACCTGGGGATTGTCGCCACAGCGGGGAGGGACAGAGCCATACACCCACCTTGGGCCCCCCTTCAAGGAACTACGTGAGGGTAAACTGAGACAAGAGATGAGAAAATGCTTGAAAAATTAAAAACAAGAGAGTCAGTGTGGGAGTGTGGGAGCAAATGGACACATTTTGGGTGCTCGTGGAGAGCTGTGAGGAAGACCCAGGCCTCTGAGAGGTCCCCTGGGAAGATTCTGGGTACTGTTGACAACCGGCTTTGCCGGGCACCTGCCCTCTGGGCAGGGACTGCGTGTCCCCCTGACTCATGTCTGTGTCACCCCAGGGTGGGGATGGCGCGGTCACCAGGCCTTGGCCTGCCACTGTGCCCCCTGCTGTCCTCCCCTTGGGGTTGGAGGGACAGCTGTTCCCAGGTGGAGCCAGCAGAGCTCATTTCCTGACGTCAGTCCCCAAATCCCCTCGTCAGCCCCTGACCTGGGACAGCCGGTCTCACGCTTCCTGGAGCGCGCCAGTCGCTGACGCCATGCGAGTGGCTGGTGACTGGCCCAGTGGGCCTGGGACACCGGCCAGCGCTCCTTGGAGTTTTCAGAAGAGCTTTCCAGGGCCAGTGTGGCCCTCTAGAGATCCTGCTGCCCTCCTACCCCTCCCCATTTTCTGGGCAACCCTGTAATGGGGCCCTGGGCAGGAGAGGCCCCGTCCGTGCCCGTCGGGTCCATGCCCTCGCTACGTGAGGAGTCCTTTCCACAGATGAGGAGCGGCGTAGGGCTGCGAAGAGACTGGAGTTAGAACCCTGTTTGAGCTGACCTAGTCCTTGGGTTCCTACCCTCCGGGCCACTGCTCCCCAGCTCCTCGTTCTCCCCTTGAGGCCAAGGTTCCACGGGGCATGCCAGCCAGTGACTGTCCTCCCACACGGGCGGGTTGGGCAGCAGTACCCTTTACCCTGGACTCCGGACCCCAAAAGGCCAAAGTTGGGGGTTGTGGCTGGAGGGTGGGGAGGCCACCGTGCCCCCGCTGTCAGCCTCCCCTCTGCCTGTGCTGGCCTCGAGGCTCTCCTGTAACCCTTTCCCCGGAGCCTCTCAGTCCCTCCACCTGCACGAAGGACACGAGGGACTCGTGGGTCGTAGGGACGGCGTGAGGGCTACTCACGGGCCTTGCTGTTGTAGAAGGCGAAGTTCCTGGGGTGAGGGGCAGGCTCCTGGGCGCCCTCCTCGTCCTCCTCCAAGGCCCGCCCGCCCACCACCACCAGAACCTCCTCCAGCTTCTGCGGAAGGGCCAGTCGTGCCTGTGGGGGAGGAAGGCTGAGTTAGAGGAGCCGGTGGCTCTATTCCCCATGCAAGGGGCCCCGGGGGCTAGCAGGCGTTTGCTGGGGCTGGACTTTGGTGGGGCAGCTGTGTTGGTGCACATGCGTGGGGGCTGTGAGCATGTGTGTGAGCACGTGTGTGTGTGTGAGCACGTGTGTGTGTGAGCATGTGTGTGTGTGCACCATGGTTGCGTGGGGCCAGACATGGTGGTAGACTCTCAGGACAGGGAGAGATGGGACAGCAGGTGCATGTGTGTCCCAAACCTGAGCACTGCTCCCTCCCTGCAGTCCCCGCATGCCTTCCAGAGGCATCCCTCACCCATCTTTGGGGCCAACCCTGACTCTGTCCCCAGTTCCTCCCCTGCGCCAGCGTGCGGGTCCTGAACTTGGATGACCCTGGCTGGGCAGGAAATCCCAGCAGGGTTCCACCCAGGCTGGTAAGTGGCCAACTGCTCCAAGCTCCCAGGCTCCCGGGGCTCTCCCATGTCTCTGGCCCCTCCTGCAGCAGGCCTGCACCTCCCACTCCGGCAGTTCCAAGGTTGATCGCCTGGCGGGACAGGGCTGCAGGCTGCCGCCAACACCAGGCTGGCCTGCTGTGCCCGGTGGCGCCAGACAGCAGTGTGGGTAGCGCTTGGTCCCAAGCTACAGCTGTGTCCCGGGGCCTGGCTCCTGGGGGCTCCTCCAGAGCAGGGCCCCGAGCTGGCTGTCCAGCCACAGACTCACTCCTCTGCTGTTCGTCACTGTGTCCGGAGCTGCCCTGCCTGTCCCTCTCATCGCGGCACCAACAGGAAACTGCAGCCCGTGAACGCTCAACCCTGTCCCTAAGGGGCAGGAAGTGGCCTGCTACACTCTCAGCCCATGCCTTCTTCCTGCCAAGCTCCTAGCCCTGCTCTAAGGCCCAGCCAAGGTGCTGCCTCCTCCAGAGAGCCCTCCCTGACTGGCCACTTTGCCCAGGATGCCCCCAGCCCAGCTCTGGCCTTTCTCACACGGCTTTAAGTCTGTTTCCAGGTTTGTCCCCACCAAGCTGTGGGCTTTGACCGGGGAGCAGACAGTCACTTCTGGGCTCCCCTTCCCCTCACATCCGGGGTGTGAGATATAACAGTCACCCTGGGGATGAACAGGGACTCCCTCACAGGTAACCAGCCCAAGGCAGGGAGAGCTGTGAGGTTCGGGGAACGGGGGAACAGGCGCCCTAAACTCCCCAGCCCCATGCAGGTTGGGGTCTCCGGGGCTCCCCTCCTTGCTCCTAGCTCACCTCATCACGGCCCTGCGACAGGGCAATGCGGCACACCTCTGACTCCCGGATCAGCGGCTCGGTGGCCAGCAGCTGCTGCACACAGGGTCTGGGCACGGCGTCCAGGCGCACCAAGCTGAGCAGCTCAGGGAGGTGGACAGCCCGGGCTTGAGGGTCATGGCGTACCCAGCGCAGCAGGGCCTCCAACCGGCTCTGCTCCGGCTGCACTTGCAGCAGCTCCCCTGCCAGACAGGCAGCCAGCCGGTCCTGGGGCAGCTGCAGGAACTCGTCCTCCCGGGCCACGGCCTCGAAGTTCTCCCGCAGGAAGGCCCAGGCCTTGGCGGCCACGCCCAGCAGCCCCTGCTGCTCTCCGAACTCACAGATGCCCAGGCAGTTGGTGGCATCCAGCTGCTGCTGCAGGTAGCGGCCGCACACCTTCTGCACGGCAGGGAAGTGCAGGCGGGCGGCCGTGCGGGTCAGCGCCTCCACGTTGCCCTGAGTGACCGTCAGCCGGCCCGTGTACACAAAGTCCACCAGCTGCCCCACCACGCCGGGCTCCACGTCCCGCAGCTCCACGCGTGCCGAGAAACTCTCAGCAAAGTCGCCCGCGAACATGGCATGAAAGTAGGGGCTGCTGAGTGCCAGGAGGCCGCGGTGGCAGGGCAGCTCCCGGCCGCCCACCAGAAGCGTGACATCGGCCAGCTTGGGCTGTGAGCGCAGCCGCCTCAGGCCGTCCAGCATGTCCTGCGCATGCGACGGCACATGGAAATCCAGGTCGTCCACGTTCCGCACCATGGCCACCGGCACCACGGAGAGAGGAGCTGGGCCCCGCCTGCGATCCTGGGAACAGAAGAGGGCAGGGTCAGCCGGGGCAGGGCACGGCTCTTTTGCCCGAGTCACCCGTCCAGCCGGCCACCCTTTCCATCTCCCACCAGCACTGGCTGAGCATCACAGATGTGCCAAGTGCCTTGTTCAGCCCCGTAGCCCTGCACAGTTGGCTTAGTGTTAGACCCATTTTATGGTGAGAAGGTTGAGACTCAGAGAGGGCCAGAGACCTACCCCCAGCCAAGTGAGCAGAGCAGGGTGACACGGGCCCCCTCCACAGTTCCGGGCTATGCAGAGCAGACCGTCTGGAGCCTGGGGATCCCTGCCCCCCCAACTCCAAGTGGCTTCCTCTGTTTCCAAATCTGACCTTGCTGGGGTGGGTGACGAGGGTCTTTGGAAGATTTCCTGCCCCACCGGTCCTCACTGTCCACAGTTACATGGAGCCCCGGGCTGCCATGACCTTGCTGGGTGACCTTGGTCCCAATTTTCTCAACTGTAGATCCAGAGGCTGGCGGGGAAAGGACTCTGTGGTCACAGTGTTCCCCAGGGGCCAGGCCGCCTCTCAAGGGTGACGTGCCCTCCTCACGTGGGCTGCATGACACCCAGGGTTCGCGTAAACGTGGAGGAAACACAAGCATGAGAGACTCACATCCCCTGTCCAAGATCACACAGCTAGGAAGTGGGGGAGGCAGGCTCGGGTCCCACGTGCTGAGCCCCAGGTTACAGGACCCTCAGTGTATGTTGGTAAAGACAAATACGACTATGGAGAACTCTCTGGGCAGTGATTTCGAATCCGTGGGCATATCATCGGATTCAGCAAGTGTACTTCTGGCTTATTTAATTACGTGCGTATTCTTTTATGTACTCCTGACATTTTACCCCAAGAAAGTTGCCCCAGATTTCAGCTGGAGCTGCCTACCTACAATGGTTCAGAAAGCTGCCCCCGGGACACCGTCTGTCCACCAGGGGGCGCCCTGCAGAGCCGGCAAAGGGAAGGAAAAAGGACACCGGTCCCCCGCAGGGACCAAAACCCTTGGTGAAATAAGTAAGACCAGAATAACAAAGGTCTGTAAAGAGAACGGTGACCTGTGGGTGCCAAGGGGCAAGGAGGGCCCTGCTGAGCTATGCCGGTGCCAGGGTCGGTGGCAGGAGCTGAGGCCCTTCCCTACACCCGCTCTCCCAGGGCGCCTACAGAGCCCCGCAGTACCCAGGGAGCCCAGCAAGGACGGGACAGGTCGGGGGCCGGCCAGCATCCGTCCTGCCTGACCCCCTCCCAGGGAGGCCCTCTGGCTGAGTGAGGACAGAAGACGAGCCCTTGGCCACTGCCCCCCAGGCCTCACATTCCCGTCATTCCTGCGTTCCCTGTGGCCAGCCGCTATGGCCTCAGGGGCAGTGGGCAGAGTTCCCACCCGCCTTCTCCCAGGGCCTCAGCTGTGTTTACTGACACCTGCCACCCTGCGGTCCCGAACGAAAGGGGTGGGGGCTTCTGAAGAGCCTCAGAGCCTCAGCCTGGTGCCTCTCCAGGCCAGGAGTGAGGAGGGCTTCAGCGGGCAGGACACAAAGGGCCTAAAGCCAGCTGCCCCTAGGGACTGGACACTGGGGTCCTGGCTGCAGCTGGAGGAGGTGGTCCAGCCTCCCCGTTGCCTACCTCTCCAGCCAGGACACTGAGCGGAGTGTGCCGGCTGAGCCCTCACCGTACCCCAAGGGGCCCAGCTTGACTGGGATTAGGGGTCTGTGTCCAAACACCCAGCACTGTGATCTCTATGCCCCACAGGCTATCCCGCTCTCCCCTGCTGCTCTCTGCCCCAAATCCCACCTCCCATTCCCCGATGCCCCCACTCCAGAGTCCCTGGGACCCTACCTCTCAGTTGGCCCTTGGTGCTCTGAGAACTCAGGCCGGAGAATAGGACTTCTCAGCCAGTCAGGGGTACAGATGGCCTGCTGGGCTGGGCTGGGCTGGGCTGGGCACCACGTGGGGACGGACAGAAGGGTATTTTTAGCGCTGTCTGCTTTGGGAGGGAGCAGGGGAGGGAGAGCCTGGTGGGGGAGGGAGAGAGGTGATTCCCCTCCCAGGCTTCAGATCTGGAGGCCCACACCGGCCACGTCAGGAGACCTGAGGTCTCCCGGACCCAGGGACCGGGACAGACAGTAGAAAGCACTCCAGGGGGACAGTGGAGGCTGGGCTGGAGACTCAGGGGGCGCATAGAGGCCCCAGCTGAGGGCCTAGGTGTGAGCAGGACCTGACGGTACTCACTTCAGTTCAGCCCAGCTCAGCCCAGCTCAGCCTAGCTTAGCCCAGTCTAGCCCAGAGCTCCGTCATAGCCCAGAGCTCAGTCATAGCCAGCTCAGCCCAGCTCAGCCCAGTTCAGCCCTGCCCAGCCCAGTTCAGCCCTGCCCAGCCCAGTTCAGCCCAGCTCAGCCCCTGCTTCAGATGGTCCCAGGATCTGCACCCTGGCCTTCAGCGTCAGCATCCTGTGGTCGCAGAGGGAAATGCTCATGGGCGTCTCCAGCTCTCACTTGCCCAGGACCATCCTGGGGACACCACTGCAGGGGGAACAGAGGTGTTACTCCTGCCCCCGTGCTTGTAGCCAGAACACAAAGGGTTAATGTGCACCCAGCCCAGGCTGGAGGAAAGAGGACAGGGTATTCTGATGATGGGCCCCTGTCCACAGGGAGCTGCCCCCCCCCCCACCCATGTGGGGAGAGAAGACATACCACCTCATGCCTCATGTCACTGGTCTGTTTGGGAAACTCGACACCAAGCGCTTGAAACAGATCTTTATCTCAGATTGCTACAGAGCGGGGCAGTTTTTAAAAATACGTTGCTTGTTTCTTTTCACGATGATAAAAATAACACATGTTCATCCTGGAGCGTTTGGAAAACACAGGAAAATCCGAAACAGAACACTTCGACCCGTAAAAGACGATCCCCACGAACACAGGGGCATCTCCCCTCCAGTCCACCCCATGCCAAAGGCTGCGGGATGTGTGCGGGTCCTGTTTTATCAATTTATGTCACCTCCCGGGCATTTCTGATGCCATCAGTCTTTGAACGTATCATCTTCAATTTCATCATACTGTGACTATATCACACTTTAAGAATTCCAAGGGACATCCAGTTACTTCTATTAATGGACATGTGGGTTGTGTCACTTTGGGCTAAGATAAATAACCACGGCGCCACCTCCATGATTCAGAGTCAGAGAGTGAAGTCACGCATTAGAGTGTGTGCAGCCCAATGCACCTCCTGGCTGGCAGGCCTGCGGGCTGGCGTGGGTGACTGAGGCTTTTCCTTCGGCGGAAGGGGACGTTGGTCCCTACGCCTGGCCCAGCACCCATGGGTGGTGAGGTCCCTGGCACACCTGACCTGCCCAGCCCCTCCTTGGGGGTTTTATAGCTTTACCTGCTTATGGTATCTCTTGTTCCATCTGGGATTTATGGGGGGCAGGGCTGCCCAGAGGTCCTATTCCCCCCAGCCGCAAATAGTTTACCAACTCTCTGGAGACTGCTATCGACCATTCCTTCTTTCTCCCATGGATTAGTTGTGGCGTCTTTGTCTTAAGGCAATGTTTTCCATGTGAAACATCTCAGTTTGCTCTGCTCTGGTCTGTTGATCGGACGAAATATACTTTGGGGTCAGAACCACCCGGTCTGAGGGACTACTGCTCTACAATTATGATGTCTTCACGTCTGAAATGCCTCTTCCTCTTTAATCTTTTTGTTTGCTGGATTTGTTATCTGTTGCTACATAACAAATGACCCTACAATCGAGTGTCTTTTTTTTTTTTTTTTTTTTTAGGATTTTATTTATTTGAGAGAGAGAGAGCACGCGCACAAGCAGGGGAACAACAGAGAGAGAGGCAGAAGCAGGCTCCCCGTTGAACAGAGAGCCCAATGTGGGGCTTGATCCCAGAACTCTGGGATCATGACCTGAGCTGAGGCAGAGGGCTAACCGACTGAGTCACCCAGGTGTCCCCCAAATCTAGTTTCTTAAAACAGCAAACATCTGTGATCTCATGTGGTTTCCTGGCTCTGGGAGCACCTTAGTGGGGCTTCTGCCTTCGGATTTGTCCTTAGCTGGCACCATGGGTCAGCCGGGCTGCAGTCATCCGAGGGCCAGACTGGGGGGGGAGGCCTTGCTTCTCCCTGCATGGACCTCTCTTACGGGCCTGCTCCCAGCATGGCCCAGGGCTCTCCTCAGAGGTAAGGGAGCCACAAAGATGGGAGCCGTTATTTCCCACTTGAAGCAAGAGCTCTCTCTTCTGCCATACTCTGCCAAACAACACAGAGGGGCACACAGGAGGCACTATTGGGATGAGGACGCTGGGGTCCTTCTTGGAGGCTGGCCTCACAGCTGTCCTTGTTCACTGTTCCTTCCAAATGAACTTCAGAGTCAGTTTAAAAAAGAAGGAAGAGACTGTCTCTGCATTTAACCGGTGCTTTGAGACGGGAAGAGTTGTGTTATTAGCCATATTTATTTAGTCGTGAGGAAAAAGGTGATGTTCTTTCGGCATCTTTGGTACACCTTCATTTTTCTTCTTGTTTGTCCTGCACACATTTATCGGCCTGGGAGATAGATGGGGTGCCCTCTGTCCAGTATTTTGCCGGCTCGTTGGGGAGCTCCTGGGCTGGCACTGGGGAAAAGGTCACCTCACTGCATCTGGTCCCCTCACTGAAGTCTGCAGCCCCAGATGCCTGTATGGGGCTCTGGGGTTTCACCAACTGGACGACAGGCTTACAGGCACCAAACAGGCCTCAGAGCTGGGAGTGTGGCCTTGCTGGGGTCAGCCTCAGACTCCCACAGGGAACATCTGCTCCCCACCGGGGGCTGCTAGTGAGCTGGGGGTTTCCAGGCTGCTGAGCATCAGAATCACCCAGAACATCTCAGGAAAACACAGCTTTCCCAGCATCAGCCGTGGGGCAGGGGCTCTGAATTCCTAGGGCCGCTGCCCAGACCCCTGGGAAACAGAGTCTGCAGAAGGCATCTGGGGAGTCACCCCTGAGTGGCCCGCAGAGGCGCCTCCCCCCTTCCCCCTCCCCCACCACCTCCAGCCTCAAACTTGGATCTGAGCCACCGCCTAACGAAAGGGCTTCCTGGAACCCAGGATGGTTGTGGGGCGCCCCCTGCTGGCCTTGGTCTCCCTCCACCGCTGAGAAAGTCCTGAGGCCTGGGAGGGACTTGCCCAAGGCCCCAGGGAATGCTCACAGACCAGCCTGTCAAGTCAGGTGTGCTGGCCCCCTGTCCAGTGGTCTCCTGACCACCCTGGGCTGGACCACCTCTGAGGCCGGGTCTGTGTCTACTGCCCACCCCCACAACACCCCCTCTTCTGTGGCCCAGCCCTTGGAACAAGGTCCTGCAGGCGGCACAGGAGGAGCGAGGGAGACACCAGAGTATCCGGCACCTTCTGACGCCCCAGCTCCCCCAGCCCCACCCTCAGACCTGCCCCTCCCCCCAGGTCCAGGCAGTGACAGTGTCCTGCAGACCAGCCCCCTGTCTAGCTCCGTCAGTCCCATCTGGGGACCAGGAGCCTGGAGGTGGCACCATAACCCTTTCCCCTGCTCCATCTCAGGACAGAGATCCCTCCCACAGGGGACTGGCACACCCCCTCCAGACCCCAGGGGTGGGCAGGTCGGCACCACTCCCCATTCTGCAGATGAGGAATGGGAGGCCCTGTGGGGCTAAGGATGTCGCCACCTGCGGTGGAGCTCAGATCAGGACTGGGGCTCGGTGCCCTCCCAGTGCAGGACTCCCTGGCTCTCCCTTGCTGCGGGTATATGGTCAATAAGCACAGTCGTGAAGGCTGGCCAGGAACAGGTGCTTCTGGTGTCACAGGACCGCAGGGAGCCCGAGCTGGTGCCCCCTCCCTTCCCAGCACAGGCAGCCCCAGCTTCACCCCCTCCAGAGGGTCCCGGCAGGCTGGCTACAAGGGCTCTGTGCCCCCTCTCGCAGCCTGCCCACCACCCTCCAAGCTCTGCAGGCAGGTGGGGACACAGCAGGGGCCTCTGTCCCGAGGGGGTGGGGCTGCCGGGAGGGGGTTCCCAGAGGAAGATCCTGAAAACTCCTGTCCACGCACCGCCTGTTGGGGCCAGTGCACAGCTGAGCCATGCCTCTCCTGCTTCCGGACCAGCCCCCTGCTTCCGGACCAGCCATCCTTGGCCCCCATGGCCTGTGTGGGGACCCATCCTCTTGGCTATTATGGGGGCTGGGGACAAGCCACATCCCACAGCCAGCCAAACAGGGCTTTGTCCCTAGTGCTCCTAGCGCCCTGTTCGCTCAAGGCACCTGCGAGGCCCTCTGAGAAGATCCAGCTCTTTCCCTTGGTCCCCCTCGGAGAAGAGTGTGGATGACATTCAGGGCCACAGAAAGGGCCATATCTAACCTTTCCTCTCGGGTGCCTCCGCCCTGCCATGAGTCGTCTGAGTCTAATAGCTCCCCTTTGCGGAGGCAGGGGGGTGGGTCCAGCCCCCTGTGCTCGGAGCCCCTGCAGCCACTGCTTCTCTGGGAAAAATTCTTTATGCCCCTGCTCTCCTGAGCCTGCAGCGGGGCCCTGGCACTGCTTTGAGCCATGTGGCCCGTGGGGCTGGTCAGCTGGGTGATGGGACAGGAGGCCCACACGGAGCCTTCCCTCCTGGGACCAGAGCCTCTGCAGTCCCTGGGGTGGGAGCAGGGCACAACAAGAGAGCTCGTGTCTGACAGTGGCCGGCTGCCCTGGTCGGCAGGCACCCCCGTGTGGGCCAGCTCTCTGACCGAGAGAATTTGGGAGGGCCTGACAGGCAGCTCCGACCACAGCTCTCCCATTTCACTGATGGGGACAGAGGTCGGGGGAGGGGGAAAGGCATGGCCTGAGGTCACAGGAAGGAGGAAGACAGAGGCTCTGGCCTTGGCTGGGGCCATCAGTGCCAGAGGAACAGAGGGGAGGGACAGCAGGTGACTTGGGCACTGGAAGGAGGGCCCACAGGAAACGGGCTAGCAGCTCAGGTGCCTGCAGGGCAACGGGGTGGAGGGCCCAGGGCTGGGAGGTCAAGTCCTCTAACTCCAGAGCTGATGGGATTCTGGGTGAGGTTTCCGAAACTGAGCTGCACAGCCGAGGATGAGCCTGTTGATGTGGGACCGGAGGTGGGCGTTAGCACACAAAGTGTCTGCCAGTCTCTGCCAGCCTGGCCTCCTGGCTCAGTGGGCGCCAGGTGAGTGACAAAGGGAAAAGAGAGCAGAAAACATGAAATCACCCCAGACACTGCATTCCCAAAAGCAGGCAGCCTGCCTGTCTCACTCTCCAAAGCTGAACATCTCGGCTTCTTTCTCCTTCCAGAAGGCGAAGCTCCGGTCGATGTAGCCGCAGATGTCCTCACTGTTGAAGCTGCCCCGCTGGTGGCCAGGCCCCAACCCTTGCGCTGCAGCCTCGGGGCTGCCGCTAGCAGTGGCAGCATGCGGCAGGGGCCCAAGGGGCGTCAGGCCTGACTTGCGGCCGGGCTCTGGGTCCCAGGCGGGGCTCCGACTGGAGCCGAAGAAGCGGGCTTTGATGTCCTCAAAGCCGTCGGTCCAGGCCCGGCGGCCGGCGGCCACCTCATCGGTCACCGCCTTATGGAAGGCCCGCGCGGTCTCCCAGCCGTGGGCGCCCAGGTGCTCGAACACCTCGAAGCACAGCAGGTGGCGCATTTTACGCTCCTCTGCCGGCAGGTCGCACTCCAGCAGCTGGAAGTAGCCCAGCATGAAGAGATCCAGCGTCAGGCTGCCATAGGGCACGGGCGCCCCGCCCACGTGCGGCAGGAACTGCTCCGGGGACAGGGGCCCGCAGGGCCGCCGACTCAGCCGCCGCAGCTGCCGGGCCGGCACGTGCGCCAGGATGGCCTTCCAGTTGCCCAGCAGGTGGGCGATGATGCTCCGCTGCTGCCACAGGTGGCCGAGCCGGGGGCCCGCGCCGGGTGGCGGGGAGGGCGGCGCAGGGCCCCCGGCGGGCTCCTGCGCCCGCGGCGCCCCCCTGCGGGCCTCCAGGGTCCTGCAGGCGGCCGTCTTGAGCGCCGGCGTGTAGGCCGACTTCTTCCAGTGGCTGAGGAAGAGCATGACGATGCGCTCCTTGCGCAGGTTGGCCAGGTCCGGGCTTGGCGCCACCCCAGCCTCCGAGGGGGCCTCCTCACAGCTGATGCCCGAGTCGCTGGTCTCCTCCGCGTCGCTAGGCCCGGGGGCCCCTCCGGCGCAGGGTTGCGAGGCTGTGGGCCCAAAGCCGCCCCCGCACTGCCCCGGCCGGTTCCCCGGCTCGCAGGGACCGGGGTCTGGGGCGCAGGGCGGGCCAGGGGTGGACTCGAAGTTGCCGCGAAGCGTCCGCACGGACACCCCGCACTCCTGGATCTCGCGCTGCGCCGCGCTTCCAGGGGCGCTGGCAGGGGCCTCTCCGCGGGCCTCCTGTGGGGGCCGGACCGCGGGCTTCTCCTCGCCCTGCACCAGCCCGTTCATGCCCTTCAGCAGCAGGGACATGCTGCGCACCAGCCGGGCGATGTGGCCGCACCACAAGGGCAGGGGCTGCTCCCCGGACGCGGCCTCGGCGGGGCCCTGGGGCTCAGCTGCGGGTACAGGCGCCTCCTCCCCCTCTGGCGCAGGCCCCCGGGGCAGGAAGTGGCTGTTGACCGTAATGCGGACCAGGGGTGCGGGCAGCAGGGCCTGCAGCTCGGCAGCCAGCCGGCCCAGCTCGCTCTCGTACTCCTGGCAGCGGCGCCGCAGCTGAAGGTCCGCGATCTGCTTCTCCAGGTACACCAGGTCGTCCTCCGTTAGCAGCTCCCCGAAGGGGCCCAGGATAGCCTGGTGGGTCTGTGAGTACCGCCAGGCGGCCTGCCCCGCGGGGCCCACGCTCCCGCTGTCACCCTGAGCACACGGAGGCCGGGTCAGCAGGGCCGAGGCCCAGGATGCATCGCAGCTGGGAGAGGCCCTGTTCTGGCCGGACACAAGCCCCTGGAGAGTGGCCTGGACCTAGGAGCCCCCTGGGAGCCCCTGGCTCCTGCACACCAGTGGGGCCTCACTGGGACTTAGAGCATAAACAAGGAGGTTGGCCAGCCCCAGTCCCGAGTCTGAGGATCAGGGCAGCCACTCTGCCCTGTGGGGGCCCAGAAGACAGTGCCCCTGTTCTGTCACCCCCTCATTCTCCTAATCTCAGCTTATCACTGTTCAGCCCAGAGGGTCTCTGTCCTCAGCCCTCCCAGGCCCTCCTAGGCCCTCCCACCAAGCTCCAGAGCCTTCTGTGGTTGGGTAGCTGAGGCCAAACAGGGCAGCTTCTCCCACTCTGCTCTGGGTTCTCCTGGCCTGGTACCAGGATCCAGGCCTGCCCCCCCTCCCCCCCCAGTGCCCACGGCCTCTGAGGCAGACACAGAGGAACCCTGCGCTGGGTTCCCTCTGGGCTGAGGCTCTGTGCCAGCCTGATTGATTATAGCTCAGAGCCCCCTGAGGGAGAGGCCCCAGTTCACCACGGCAGAGCCCAAGCCTCCACCTGCTCACTCAGAGGCCCTGCTCTGCCCTGGTAAGTTCTGATTCCTTGGCCCAGCAGACCCAAGGGCATGTTGCTGCACAGGGATGAAGCCTTTGGCCAGGCTGAGATGCACGCTGGATGGTGAATGACACGTAGTCATCAGCCACCCGTGGCTACAGAAACGAAATGTGGCTTGTGTAACTGAGGAGCAGGAGTTTGACTTTTCTTTCATTTTAATTAACTTCAATGGTCACAGGTGGCTGGCATGATTGTGTGGGACAGGCCAGCTGGGACCCAGTAGGACACTCACCATTCAGACAAAATCCTATCCCTCTACATCCCGCAGCAGCTAGAGGAAGCCTGTGACCACCCATGACAAATCACAGCTTCTCTGCTCAGATTCCCAAAGGCTCCCCAGGAGCCTGATGGTGAGCAGTCCTTTCCTCTCTGACCTCACCTCTGCCCATCATACCTCATTCACTCCACTCTAAGGTACCAGCCTATGCATGCCTTAGGACCTTTGAACTTGTTTTCTCCGATTAGAATCACTTGTCCCAGATTCTCACAGCGTTCCTCTCTCATTACTTTCTGGCCCCCGCTCAATGTCCCCGCCCCAGAGAAGCTGCCCCTGAGCACACACATGGAATCCTTGCTCCCCTTTGTTCCCTCTGCTTCTCTCCCTGGCGCCTGGAATCACCTGGCCCTCCCGCACACACCCAGTGCGGTTGCCAAGTCCCCCTGTCTTTCCTGCTGGAATGTAAGGGCTGGGAGGGCAGGGCCGGTCCCCTTCACTGCCTAGCACGGGGCCTGGCACGAGGTAGAGGTGGGATGAAAATAGTTAAGACAAAAGAGCAAGTGGATGGACCACCTCTGACGGCGGGTGGGGATGAGGGGTGGTGGGTGAGGAGGCGCCCAGCTTCCAGATCTGGTTCCCCTTCATGGTCTCCCAGAGGAGGAAGCTGGGGCCACAGAGGGGCACGCGATGGGGTGCCCGGGTGTCCAGACTCGAGGTGTGGGCCCAGGTACCCCACCTTCCAGGTCTACTTGCCAGGACAAAGCCCTCCGCCCAGCCTCCGCTCTACCCAGCGGCAGCACTCCGCCCCATTCCCACCTAGCCCCGCCCTTCCCTGCCCCACCGGGCCCCGCCCCTCTCCCGCAGGGCCCCGCCCCCCTCCCGCCCCGCCGTGCCCTGCCCCGCCCCACCTGGACCGGGGGCGCCGGCTCCTCGCCCAGGCGCGCCTGCAGCTTCCGCACCATCACTTGCCGCTTCCACTCGGGGATGGGCCGGCCGTGCTCGTCCTGCGTGGGCACCAGGCCGTCGAGGTCGCCCGAGGGCAGCCTGTCCAGCTGCAGCGCCACCAGGCAGTTCGGGACGTCTCCCGCCGCCATCTCCTCTCCCTGTGCAGACTGGGGGTGGTCATTCAGGGCCCGGAGGAGATTCTGCCCAGCATCGGTGGGGAGGACCTCAGGGGAGGAGGGGTGGGGGGTAGGCCAGGGAGGGACCGGGAGACCCAGCCTGGTAAGCGTTGGCCTCTGAAGGCAGGGATCACCGGTGTCCACTGTGGGATCCAGGTATGTGCAGGGGGGATCGATGGCTGGGAGAGACAACCAGATTCCTCCCCTCTTCTGTACAAGGCAGAGAGGAGGTTGCACCGCGGATGCACAAACTCGCTTGGGGTACAGTTACATAGAGAAAGTCTGATGGCCAATTCTGAACCGCAGGACTTGTCAGAGCCTTTAACATGTGCTCTGTAACTCTCCAAGAGAGGCAGCACCATGCAGCACTTCCCAAACTTGCACAGAACCTCTCAGGGGCTGAGAGTTCCCGGGAACCATTCAAGGAAAGGGTGGGTTGGATTTATAATGGCCTCATGCCCAGAAAGAAAAGGAGAAAGAGGATCCGGCCTTCTCCAGTGGGTCCTAGGCTGGGTGGGAGACCCTGAGGAAGGAGGGCAGCAGCCCCCAGGCCCACCCACCCATGGACAACTGCATCTCTGCCCCAGAAGTGACCTGGCCTGGGTACACATAGGACTCTGATGAGAGGCCAGCTGGGTTTTGCAGGTTGGTTGGGGAGACGGGGACACAGGGGTATGGAGATGGGAGGCATACCGTGGGGACGGCCATGGTGCTGGTGGTGACCCGTGGGGGAGCTGCCCAGATTGTCTGCTCCCTCAAAAGAGGCTGGTCAGGCTGGCCAGGCCAGGCTGGGCTGGGAGTCACCACTGCTGGGGGAAGGGAAGCAGAGTCAGGGGGCTTCCCAGACTCTGAGAAGGCAGGGGGGTGAGAGGAGAAAACCCTGGACCTGGTACAGAACCGGCCTTCTGGAAGGACCACTAGATTTGGAGCCAAAGACCCAGCCAGTCCCCCAACAAATGGCCTAGGACGCGGGACACTGATTTATTGCCCAGCATCTCTGGGCGCCTGCGGTTTATCTGTACCCCCCCCGCCCCCCGTTGACCTGGCAAGGGCAGAGGGTGGGGCCGTCTGGGGACCTAACGCAGCCCCATCAGACTGCTAAAGATCAGAACTCTCCTCTTCCTGACCCTCCCCAGGACCACACCCCAACCAAGAAACACACCCCGCATCATACACACACATGCACACACACACCTGTGCCACGAAGCGGGGCTTACTTTCACGAATATGGGGACTGCTGATATTTTTCATGCTATTCTATTTCATTTTGCTAAAATGGTCCCAAATCCTTAAGAGTCCATGCCTGCCTCGGCTAGCCCGCAGATGCTCCACCTGCTGGGCTCTCTGACCAGCAGCAGCAGACCCAGAAGAGCCCCAGGCCCCAAAGACCTGACCTTTGAGATTTACCTCTGGATAAGCTGAAGCCCGGAGAGGGGACCAGGCTGCCAAGGATCACACAGGCAGGACAGCCAGGCCCTGGGGGCTGGGAGCTCACACAGGGACCTGGAGGGCGGAGCAGGGGACCACTGATTTGTAATTACAAGCATGTGTCATGGAAAATGTTGATCCTCACTTTAAAGAAGCAACCAGGGCAATGAAGGAAATGTGGAAGCAGCTGGGCCTGGGAGACAGAAAGGATGGCTCCAAATCTGTCCTCACCATGTGGCACACCCAGCGCCTGGAGTCAGCTGCTCCTGCAACCCACCCCCTCGAAGGACCTCTGAGCTGAGGGCAGCAGCACCCACTCCTGCCCTCCATGGTCCAGGCCAGTCTTCCCTGGAGACGTGTACTCACAGGTGGGGTTCCTGAGACCTGAGCCCCTTGTTCCTTCCTCTTGGGAGTGCCTTGCAGCGGACAGCGGAGGAGGGGGGAATGGAGGCGGCGGTGGTGTCATCAGGAGCGGCACCTGGGGGCAGAGGGACCCGGTCAGCAGGAGGCCCAGATGGGCCTTGGCATGGGTCACCAGCAATCCCGCCGGGGCGGTGGGAAGGGCACGGAGCAGGCTAGCCCTGGCCCAGTCTCCCCAGGGGGTGGGGTGGGGAGTGGAAAGCTGCCATCGACACCACTGCCAGGGAACTGCACCCTTTATCTAAGGGCCTGGCTCCCAGGCTTTGGAGGTGCTGGGCCGGGGCCGGTGTCAGCTTGGTTGATTTCTCTCTGGCCTTATGAGACACATGTGCACCCATCACACACCCACCCATGCATGCATGTATACACATGTGTAATGGATATAACACATGTGTGCATGTGCACACGCATACACACATGCATGCACACACACATACACACTCGTGCACGTCCACAGCCCTCCCTTGCTCTCCCGGGAGGAGCAGGGAGGGAGCATCGTGAGGCATCAGGAACACTTCTCAGACACACAAGCAGGGCCCGTGTGGCTGTGGCCACACCTCAGAGCCCGGTGCTGTGCCAGGACCCACCAGGCAGTGTCCAGGCCAGCTCCCTCCCCAAAGCCACTGGGAAACAGAGATCACCAAGATCGGTCCCCCGGCACTGCAGAGACCCCCAGAACTCACCCCTGCACCCTGCCCCACCCCCAGGGCAAGGCACAGACCTGACTGTGGCCACCTCTCCTGCCTCCCCGGGGACACTGGTTGCAGCCAGGAGGAGCCCTGGACCTGGACGCATGTCCCCAGCTCACCCTGAGCAGCCTCAGCTCTGGGGACTGACCACCCGAAGCCAAGACTTCTGGCCCGGCTGACCTAGCAAGCAGGGGCTTTGAGCCGCGGGACTGCACTCATCTCTTCGTGTCCTACCGCATGTAGCAGAGAAATTCTCCAGGACGACACCAGAGCCAGGCTTGTCACTTTTTGGCTGAAAGCTGAAAGTTGAAGTCGGGCCCAGTGCATCTCGGAGGGCAGACTCCCATGCTCTCTGCTCCCCTGCTGTCACCGTGATGCCCTTCTCCCGCAGGGCTGTCCCCGCGCGCCTCTCCAGTTTGCAGGGCCACCGCTGCCCGCCGTCGGAGCACCCTGGCCTGGCTGTCAGAGGGCAGTTCCTCACCCCTCCTTGCTGTGGGCAGCAGAGGGGGGATAGGCCTCCAGGCTGGTGCTGGAGAGAGCCCTGAGAAGGACATGGCTGCCTGGCCTGGGACTGGGACCATGCTGTCACTCAGTTTCCTGCTCTGCTCTTTCTGCATTAAAGTGCTTCAACATTTTGCAATAAGAAGCCCAGCGTGTGCTGTGGCCAGTCCTGCTGGGGCAAACCACTCGGCCACCCTGAGTGTCCCCGCGCTCAGTCCCACCTCCCAGCAAGGAGGCACAGATCTTAGGGAGCTCCCTGAGCTTGGGGGCACGCTCAGGAGAACCCCTGACATGCACCCGCTGCCTCCAGCCCCTCAATTGCTCCCCTACCCAGGACCCTCCGCCCACCATGGCCACTGGAAAGGAACACAGCCTGAAGCCCCGTCTGCCGGCCACCACGCACCTCACATGTCAGTTTCCAGGAATCCGGTGGAAAGCCCAGGAGCCCCGGTGCTCCATGGGTGGGGGAGTGTCTGCCGGCCCCCGGCCCGGGAGCGACCCACAGAGGCAGGGGCTGGGCTGAGCACAGGGAGCTACCACAGTACTGGGCTCTCAGGGCTGTCCCAACTGCCGCCCCCAGGAGCGGGAGGCGTCGCATTAATATTTGAAGACTGAGGTATCAGGTGGCCAGGCGGGCTTAGGGCTGGGTGCCGGATCCTTTACCATGGCACCTTAACCCTCCATGGGGCAGGGGCCAGGGGAGCAGACCCTCTGGGGTTGCGGGCGAGGCTTGAGATCCCTGGGTCATGGGAGAGGGAGAAGCTAGCCAGAGGAAAGCCCCAGTACTGTACCTCCAGCCCCAGAGTAGCTCCAAGGGCACAGACAGGGAAACCAAGGCGTGCTGGGACGTGGGGAGAGCTGGGATCAGAATCTTATTTGAGACCCCCAGTCCTTGCTCCAGGAACCCCTTGAATCACTGCTCCTTGGAGCAGTGGAGGAGAATGCTGAGGGGGAGGCCCTGACACTGGTTGGGTTTCTTGCACTCCTATTGAGGATGCAAAACCCTGGCTGCTCTTTATGTGGCCATTTCTCAGGGCTGCATCTGGAGGGAGGGACCCAGAGGGATCTCACTGCTCACTGTAAAATGGGGGTTCCCCAAGCTCAGGGGTGCTCAGCCGTGACACCAAACTCCTGTGGGCACAGTAGCCATCTGTATCCATATCGGATTATGCAGGGACCTGGGGGGGGCAAGGGGATCCCAGCAAACATGACACTTGCTCTCTGCAGTGGTCTTGGACAATAGTGTCTTCTTCCAGCATCCATGACACAGACCTTGGCTGGCTTACGTGCTTTAAGCAGGGCCAAGTCAGACCCTGGAGCCTGGGGCCTCTCCCTGCTATCTCCTACCCCTATCCCTAAAGGAGTCGGCTCTTGGGGTTAGGGACAAGAAGCTCCCCTCCCCCACCAGAGCACAGGAAGTTGGTTTGGAGCGCAAAGGAATGGACTTGGACCCCAGTGCTGCACCCGCAGCCTGGGGGACCTCGTGTCACTCTCCTGGCCCCAGCCGCACCCTCCCCCACCTCCAAGGAGAAATGAGGGAAGTCACACCCGGGGCCTTGGTTTCCCCTCCTGTAAGTCAAGAAGATGACGAATTACGGAAGGTGCCTTACGGGCCAGCGTGGGGGGCTCACACCTTATCGGCATGTTCTCACCTTGGAGCTCTACCGGGGCCCGGTCTGCTGTGCTGTTTCCCTGGTGCCGGGAGAAGTCACATCCTGACACTAACCAAGTCTGCAAGTAGCTGAAGGGGCTCAGATGTGGGGCTCTGACCTCTGGGTCCTGACGGTTGGACACACGCCCCACCCCCAAATCAGGCAATTGCCCTGAGGTCAGTGGTTGGCTCGGCCCTTTCCGGGGCCTGCCATCTCCTTTCCTGTGTTTTGGTGAGATTTGAGCAATGCTGGGTCTGCCATGCATTATACATCGAGGACAGCTGTGGCGAGCCGGGTTACAGGCCTGTAATGCCACCCGGGCTGAGAAAATCATGACCCACAGATGGGCGCCGGACACCGGTCACCACGGCTGAGATTCAATTACTGGCGGCACCGCCAGGCCCCACCCCTCGCTGGAGAGGAGGCTGCCCCGGGAGAGTCTCTTGCCCTCTCTGGGCCTCAGTTTCGCAGCAAAGATGAAAGGGTCTTGGAGCCCTTGTGACCTCGGGGAGGGAATGAGCACCCGCTGGAGGCCTCAGGAGCATCTCCCGCCACCACTCATCCCTCCTGTTTCACAGATGAGAAACTGAGGCTTGGAGATGCCGCGACCTCACCAGCCAGGAAGAGCCTCTCCAGCTCTGGTGGGTGCAAGTACAGGGCCAGGGCCAATAGGATGGGCCGGTGCTACTGTGGGGGATGAGGGGCTGCCCCGCCCCACGCCTGTTTGGATGGTTGGGCTCGCCAGCAAGGGCTGCTGTTCCCAAATGCCACCATCTGGCAGGACCTCACTCAAGCCTGGGGCCCTGCAGCCAGGAGCCCACCCGTCAGAGAGGCCCAACCCTTCGTTGTGCAGAGGGGGCCTGAGGGCCAGGTAGCTGGAAGACCCGGCAGCTGGACTGAGGCAGGGCCTGGCCTCCCCGGGCCGGCAACCCAGTGGCTGAGGGGGCGCCTCCCACAGGCACAGCCTGGCTCCCCAGGCCACCTCTCCTGAGACCCACAGCTCCCAGGGGCAGGTGCGGCCGCCCTGTATGTCTTCCACCACCTCCCCTGAGCCTGGCGTGGGAAGAAGCCGGCGCGGCGACCTCTGGATATTACGTTTCCATCAATATTGCATAAGGCACCTGGCACCCCCCTCCCCAGCGCCGGGGCCCACAACTGACACCCCGCCCTCCCGCTGAGCCAAGTCTGCATGTGAGGCAGGTGGCTTGGGGGGGACCCACAACCCCTGCTGCCCTGGGCGCTCACTGAGGGAAGAAGGGAGGCTCCAGGCCTAACCCCAAATCCCACATGGGCTCCCCAAGCTCTCTGCAGACACAGCAACAAGCCTCAAAAACCAGGGCTTTGTGGATGGGCTGGGACCTGCTGGTCACAGGCTGGGGAGCTGGGGAGTCCTGAGAGAACAGAATTCTGCCTCAGATCCTATGGCAACACCAGGGACACAGCGAGGACAATCCCAGATGGGCTGCTTCTCCACGGCCCCAGGGCCGTCGGGAGAACACCCAGAACCCCACCCCTGGGCGCTCAAGCTGGGCCAAGTGGTCAAAATGTTCTGACGGATGTGCCGAGGCCTGGGAATGGAGGGCTGAGGTCAGAGACGCTGCCCGGACAGGAGGCCCAGGAGTGGCTAGGCTGGGGACTGGCCGGGACCTACCCCCTGGCAGCAGGGCCATGCCCACCCCCTTCCTGATCTCAGCTTCCAGGTCGGCCACAGGGACCACTGAGGGGCCAGGAGGGACCCAGGTGGCCAGGACATTCCCACCCTGTAGACTGTGGAGCTCTGCCCGCTACACCAGGAACCTGTCCAGTCCCACAAACTCCTCACACCCGAGCCCAAAAGACAACCTTTTACCAAACAGTAACCAATGGAACGTCTTGTACATACATAAATCGTGTCATAAAGAAATGACTTCCAGCAGTTAGGGCAGTCCTCAGTTCTTAGACCACGACATCAGGCCCCAGGCCGCAGCAGGCTGGGAGGCAGGGGGCAGGGGAAGGATCATCCCACAGGCCCAGGACCACAGAGGACTGCAGCTCTGCCTCAGTTGGCCCGGGATGCTCATGAGGGCAAACGAGGCGCAGGAACCCCTCGGTGAGACCTGGCATGGGGGAGCATCATGTCCCTGGACCTTGGTGCTCTCACCTGGAAATGGGGCCACATGATCCCAGGGGCATTTTCCAAAAGGGTGGCCACTAAACCGGCTGTGGCCGGTTGGGACTAATTTGTCATAGCAGCTGCCTCGGACGTGGATTGGGGACAGGGATGGGTGGGAGGGCGCTGGGGATCCTGGTTCTATGCAGACCACAGTGCTGACATCACCCACGAGAACACCCATCTACCTGCCCACGTGTCTGTGTTCCTTTACTTGCTCACACGCCCATGGATCCTCTCCATTCAGCACATGCTGTGGCCTGTCGTGCACAGGGGGCTGGGGACAGCAGGGCGGATGGGATTCTTGTCCTTGTGGATGGGAAATATCTCAGCAAGGAGTAAGCCACGAGGGCCACACCCAGGTGGGAGCACGGGACTGGAACTTGCTGCCTTCTGGACGGCCATGTGACTCAGAGCCCTGCTCCCACCCCCGGGGTAACCTCAGTTTCACAGTGTCACCCCACAGGCGCCCCAGCCATGGTCCAGCCACAGGCCAGCCCTGTTCCCTGCCATAGCCTGGCCCAGTCATGACCATGCCCCTTGTCTTGACCCCTGCCACTGCCCCTATGGGAGCCCCAGTCAGGGCCCCTGTCACAGCCCCAGTCATGGTCCCTGTCATAGTCCCAGTCACGGTCCCTGTCACAGCCCCAGTCATAGCCCCTGCCATGGTCCTTGTGACAGCCCTAGTCATAGCCCCTGTCACAGTCCCAGTCATGGTCCCTGTCATGGTCCTAGTCATGCCCCCTGTCCCAGCCTCTGTCACGGCCCTTGTCTCAGCCTCATCACAGCCCCAGTCACAGCCCTGTCACAGTCCCAGTCATGGTTTCTGCCACAGTCCCAGTCATAGCCCTGTCACATCCTCTGTCATAACTCCTGTCACATCCCCAGTCAGGACCCCTGTCACACCCCTATTATGCCCCCTGTCCCAGCCTCTGTCACAGCCCCTGTCCCAGCCTCTGTCACGAACCCTGCCACGGCTCGTCACAGCTCCTGCTGCGGCCCCATCATGGTTCTGTCATGATCCCTGTCACAGCCCAGAACTGGGCCAGCTGACTTGACAGCACTGGCTCGGTCCTGGCCCAAGACCATTTCCCTGGGACCAACCTGGTGTCCATAATGAGCTTTCTCCATAACTTGCTGTCAGGGGAGCCAGGGACCCTGTCACCCCAGCCTCCAGGGCTGGGGGGTGGGCACTGTGAAGCTTACCGGCCCGGCTGTCTCCCGCAGAAACTGGGCACAGTCCTGGTGTCCATGGTACTCTGCCAGGTCTGCGGCCGTGTAACCGTCTTCATCCCGTAAGGAGGGGTCCACGTGGTGGGAGACCAGCGTCTGGCAGCACTGCAGGGAGGGGACACACGTGTGACCACTGCGTCACCTGCTTGTGCCCACAGCATTCACCAGGTGTGATGGAGGGCAGGCGCCGTGCTGTCCCATCTCACAGGTGGGCAACTGAGGCCACCAACAGCTAAGGAACTTACCCAAGACCCTGCTGTTGTTCACTGCAGGGCCAGGGCTCGAATCCCCAAGGCCCACCCACCGCTGCCCCATCCAGGCAGCAGCAGGGCCAAGCTCCACAGGCACCAGCACACCCTTGTCGCAGATGGGAACCGAGGCACCCGCAGTCAGGAACTGCCAGACGCTCAGCTGCTAGTAGGTGGTACAGCTGACACCCTGGCTGGGCAGCCTGATCCTGACCCTGCCCTTGTAGTCCATGCCCCGGGCTCTAAAGGCAGAACCGGTGTCCGTAGAGCAACGCTGGGAGGTATGTGTGTCATTTTCACAGGAAGAAATGGGAAGATGGAATGATAGCCTGATCACTGCGGGATTTGTAAGCAGGGGGTGAGTGATTACAGATGACCAAGATCTTCGAGGTGACTGTACTAGAAGCAAAACAGGGGGCAGATGGGTCCCATCAGGGACTAGAGAAACAGGTCCCCAAGGACAACATAAAATATGCATTAAATGTAAAGTCACCTTCCTAAAGCATCAAAGAGGCAAAAAGGAAGTGAGGAATTACCAAGCCAAGCTCAGGAGACAGGGAAAATCTGGAGGGATAAACCTATCACTCAGAAGTGTTTCTGCACAGACAGCACAGCCTCACAGGACTAGGGAGACCAGCAAAAGCCCAGGGCCCTCCAAAGGTGAGGGTTCCAATTTAGCACTGTAGGCTGAAGGATCTACCCTCAGAGTAAAGGTAAACCAGAAGCCAGTCAGCCCTCTGCTTCCCTTCACCCAGTGGCCCAGGGAACCTGGAGCCTGGAATGTGGAGGGGGAAGGTCCTGGGCTCACAATTCCCATGGATGCCTGACAAGCAGAGGCAAATAAGGTTTCACCCAAGGCCTCACATGACTCCCACAAATTGTTTTTCAAATATAAGTTCCAGCATAGAGTCAGACAAAGCCAGGAGCCCAAAGAAATAAGATACCAGACCAAGAGCCAGAAGACCCAACTCACCAGGAAATAGACGCACAAGGACCCAAGAACTAACAGAACACAACTGGGATGGGAAGCCTCCCCAACTGGGCTTATTATTTTCAAGGGAATAAAAATCAAGCTTGAAAATTTAGGCGTGGAATTATCAACCATGAAAAGAGACATGGTGCATTTAAACGATGACAGTTAGTAGGTCAGGAACATAGAAATAATGACCACGTGAAAAACTGTAGCTGTAGGACAAGTGAGCAGAAAATCAGTCAGAAGCCACCATCCAGATGCAGCACAGAGAGACAAAAAGCTGAAAGCAGAACCTGTCTGTGATACCGTTTGTGGCAGTAAACCCAGAAAGAGGAGAAACCGAATGGGTGCCGAAGTCACATCTGCGGGGATAATGGCTGGGAATTTCACAGGACTGAGGGAAACACCAAAGCACAAATAAATTCAAGACACTCAAGCAATCCCCAGTGGGAGAAGTAAAAAGCAATCTGCCTCACGTCATCCCCATAGTAAAACTGTAGGAAAGCAAAGACAAAATGAAAAACCTTAGAAGTGACAAGAAAAAGAATGATTATCTTCCAAAACAGTGGCTCCTCTCAGCTGACTTCTTTGTAGAAGCCACCAGGCAATGAAAGAATGACATTTTCCGAGCACCAAAGGAAAATACGTGGGAATTTCCAAGCAACGATTTTACACCCAGCAAAAATACCCTTCAATAGTGATCACAAGATAAAAAGGTAAACAAAACAGGCAAACGAAACAAAGAATTTGCCAGCAACACTCCCACACTAAGGGAACATATGAGGCATCGGTTTCAGACTGAGGGGAAGAGATTCCACAGGGAAGGCCAGAGATGCCAGGAGGAATGAAGAGGACAAAGTAGTACATTTGTGGATAAATTCAAATAAGGATTTATTTTTTGACTGAATGAAAAACAATAATGTCAGATGTCTTTTTTTAACTGCAGAAATAAAACACATTAAAAATGGTGCGATCCCATCAGCCTCATCCCCACCCTGCAAGGTTTCCTGCTCCCTTCTTCCTTGCCACTAGCCTCTAGGCTGTGCCTTGAAAGGCTTAAGCCCATCACAGGAATCTGGGGGCTGCTGGGGACCATTGTGCTCACACCCTGGAGGCTTGTCTAAGAGATGGGGAAGTGAGTCCTTCCGACACCATTCTGGAGTGACACATGGACCTCTCGTTCAGCCCCTCACCCTGCGAGGTGTATTACTGTGCCTGCGCTACACAAAATGACAAGAGGCACGGAGAAGGACGGGAAGCCTCCCCAAGGTCATCCTGCTAGGAAGTGGGGCAGCCTGGATTCAGAGCTGTGGCTCTAGGAGCCGGTGGTCTTCATCACACCCGAGACAGAGGAGCATCCCAGGACAGCGCAGGGCCTGAAGGCACCTCAAGGATGAGCTAGTCCAGGATCCTCCCTGCCATCAGTCCCAATGCCCTCTTTTTTTGCAAAAGTTTTCTGACACTCCTTTTGCTCTTCTGACATGAACACAATTGATAACACAAGTTGCCTGCACACATAAATTTAAAATATTATGCTCTAATGTAAAGGAGAAAAAAATAGTTTATAATTTAAAAAACATGCATGTTACTATGTGAGTATTTGGGTGTGGCTGCACCAAAGACGAAGTCGGCTGTCTGGACCATGAAAAACGAAGGATGGGGGGCACCTGGGTGGCTCAGTGGGTTAAAGCCTCTGCCTTCAGCTCAGGTCATGATCTCAGGGTCCTGGGATCCAGCCCTACACCAGGCTCCCTGCTCAGAAAGAAGTCTGCTTCTCCCTCTCCCTCTGCCTACTGCTCTCCCTGCTTATGCTCTTGCTCCCTCTCTCCCAAATAAATAAATAAAATCCTTTAAAAAAATGTCCAGGGGGCTCAGTCAGTTGGGTGTCTGCCTTCAGCTCAGGCCATGATCCCAGGGTCTTGGGATCGAGCCCCACAGCAGGCTTCCTGCTCCGTGGAGAGTCTGCTTCTCCCTCTGCCCTCCCCATGTTTGTGCTCTCATGTGCACATGCTCTCTCTCTCTCTCAAATAAATAAATATGTTCATATGATAAATGACTCTTGTCCAGAGAAAGCCTAAATGCAAAATGTGTGCAGTGGAATGCAGTCAATGATCTCCCTTGTCAGTACTGACTGGTTTTGCATCTATTTGGGAATTCACGTCATTATTCCTTGCTGGTGAAATATGTGTTTTATTTTACTCTTGGTTATATGAATTACTTGCTTTCTCCTTAATTAATGAGGTAAATAAAAATCTTTGACACAGGCTCATTTTATAGTTGAATGAGTGTCATGATTACGAGCACTTTCAAAAATTATCGCTGAAAGGGGCGCCTGGGTGGCTCAGTGGGTTAAGCCTCTGCCTTCAGCTCAGGTCATGATCCCAGGGTCCTGGGATCAAGCCCCATATCAGGCTCTCTGCTCCGCAGGGAGCCTGCTTCCTCCTCTCTCTCTGCCTGCCTCTCTGCCTACTTGTGATCTCTGTCAAAAAAAAAAAAAAGTTATCGCTGAGAGTACCTACATGTCGAGTCACTGCGGATCTGACAGTAACACACAAGACGGGTGTTGCCATTGGTGATGCCATTTTTCTCAGCGAGTGGCTCGTGGTAAAGTGCGAATAAAGCAAAATACTATCTTCCCTCGCCATGTACAGTAGGATCATTCTTGGAAAAGCCTTACATATATTGACACTATGAAAAATACTGGGGTGTGTATACACACAATTGAATTTAGGTTCTAAGCTTAATTATATACACTTGGGAATAGCAGGTCCCCTTGTGTCCCCGCCACCATGGGTGCCTCAATCACTGGAAAACCAAAAACAGTCCTGAAATTTCCGACACCCACTGCAGAGGGTCCTGCCCTGTTGAGAACCAAATGCTCTTGGTTCTCGAATCCTCCGTCATGTCCTAAGCAAGTGTGTTCAATAACTATGTGTCAGAAGAGTGAGTATCTGAATGGAGGAGAGTGAATGACCGGACGTCAGAGACTCTGACGATTAAACAGGCCTTCACCCGCACCTCTCATAGGAGCAGAAATCCCACTGAGGCAGTCATGCTCCCAATACCTCTAGGAACTCTTAGAATACTCAGTAGTAAGTTCACTTCTTGAATTAGCGGCCACAGTAAGTTAGAGTTAAAACTGAGTTAAAACCACCCATCTGAACCCTGAGAGAGTCTTATTTACACCTGTCTTCTGTTGTTTCTTTTTCAACCTCATCAGCAAAGCCCCAGACCACACTCCATCATCTGGCAACTTCCTTCTCCAAACAGCCATGGCATCTCACGCCCTCCTCTCGAGATTTCCCTGCAGTCTCTTGACTCGACATTAAACCTAGTTCCATGCTGTCACCAGTGACCCCTTAAGGCCAGCCCTGGCTCCTGCTCTCTCTTCTGTTCTAGCAGCTGACTGTGTCTAGTTGTCTCTCCCTTGCCAGAAATCCCGCTCCTTCTCCTGTTCACACACCTCTGTAAGATCCACTGTCTCTATGAATTCTTTCTAGATTTGCTGAGCCAATGCTATTCACACAGGTAGTTCTTGAAATTGTACATCATAATCCCCTGGGGAGTTTTAAAAGTCCTGATACCTGGGGCCTCACCCAGAACCAATCAAATCAGGATCTCTGGGCAGGTGGAACCCAGGTGTTTGGATACTTTAAACCTGTCCTGAAGATTCCCAGTGCACAGACAACTTTAAGAACCACATAGCACTACACACTGCATCTAAAATCCCAAACAAAAAGTTAGCTATTAAATTCAGCTATGTAGAAGAGACAATCCATCACGGGCAGTTTGCATTTACTCCAGGAATGCAAGGGTGGTTTAACATTTTTAAAAGTAATCAGAGTAGAAAGAAAGGTCTTGAGATGTTTGCCCGCCTATGTTCACTGCGGTACTGTCCACAACAGCCAAGTGCGAAAGGCAATCCAAGTGTCCCCTGATGGATGAATGAAGAGAGGCAATGTGGGTCCATCCACACAAGGGAATGTGACTCAGCCTTAAAAAGGAAGGAAATCCTGTGTCCTGCTACAACATGGATTAACCTTGAGGATATAATGCTGAGTGAAATAAGCCAGTCACAAAAAGATAACTGCTATCTGATTCTACCCTTGTGATGTTCCTCGAGTTTCTACCGAAAGTAGAAAGGTGGGTTCCCAGGGCTGGGGAAGGGAAGCGGGGAAATGTTTTATAGGGACAGAGTTCCAGTTTTGAGAGATGAAAGCCGGGAGGTCTGCTGTATAACAATGCATATAGTGAACATCACTGCACCATACACTTAGAAACAGGAGGAGAAGTTGGCTTTTTTAAAGATTTTATTTATTTGAGAGAGAGAGAGAGTGCATGAGGCAGGAGGGGCAGAGGGAGAAGCAGACTCCTTGCTGAGCGGGGAGCCTGATGTGGGGCTCGATCCTGGGACTCCAGGATCATAACCTGAGCTGAAGGCAGACACCTAACCGACTGAGCCACCCAGCTGTCCCAGGAGGGTAAATTTTATGTAACATATTTTTATTTTTAAACTTCAACTTAAAAAGGAAGCAATTGGTATAATTCACACCATTCAAAGAGTAAAGATTGTTGATATAGTAAAACAAAACATGTTAAACAATCATTGCTCCCTTTGGAGGCTGCTGGGACACCAGCTCTTTATTCTGAAGTTTTATTCCTAAAAATCAGGGGAATCTGTCCCAGCTAAGGAGCCTATGGAAACCTGAAGACTACATGAAGTGTGGTATCCTGGAGGGAATTCTGGAGCAGAAAAAAGACATAAGGTAAAAACTAAGGAAGTCCGAGGCTTATCTGGGTGGCTTTGTAGATTAAGCGTCCAACTCAGTTTTGGCTCAGGTCATGGTCTTGGAGTCATGAGATCGAGACCCAGGTTGGGCTCTACACTCAGCACAGAGTCTGCTTGTCCTTCCCCCTCCCTCCCCTGCTCATGCTCACTCTTGAGCACACACCCTCTCTCTAAATAAATAAATGAATAAATAAGTCTTAAAAAAACTAAGGAAATCAGAATAAAGTATGGGCTTTGATTGGTAATACTGTATCAGTTTTGGTCCACTAATTGTGACAAATGCACTATGCTGATTAAGTGGTTCATGCTGGAGGAAACGGATGTGGGTCTCTGGTTCCTCTACCTGTACTAGTGTCTCGATTGTTCTAGAATCTAAAATCATCCTGAACTACTCTAAAATAAGAATTTATTTTTAGGGGCGCCTGGGTGGCTCAGTGGTTTAAGCCGCTGCCTTCGGCTCAGGTCATGATCTCACGGTCCTGGGATCGAGTCCCGCATCGGGCTCTCTGCTCGGCAGGGAGCCTGCTTCCCTCTCACTCTCTCTGCCTGCCTCTCTGCCTACTTGTATCTCTCTCTGTCAAATAAATAAATAAAATCTTTAAAAAAAAAAAAAAGAATTTATTTTTAAAGTTGCAAGCATTATCCTAGGCTTCCGGGACAAAGCAGATTTCTGGAACTGCGAATGGATTAGCAGACGCAGCGGACGAACCAGTAGTGTGCGGTTCCCGTTTGGCCTCCGAGTCTGGTGCGATCAGGGAAGTGGATACTGGACGCTCTGGGCAGGCTGGCTCGGAGATGATAGTAGGACCTCACTATGAATTATTGTTAGGTGTGATAATGGTTTGAAACTGTGTTAAAAAACAAAGGGGGTCCTTATCTCTTGGAGATGTCCACTGAAGTATTTCTGGATAAAATAGTGTGACATCCTAGTTCGCTCTTGAATAACACAGCGGCCGATGGGGGGGAGCGGAGGGGTGGGGTGCCAGCCAGGCCTTGCTGATCTCAGGCTCTTGCGTGGATTCAGGATTTCCGTCAGAAGAAGACTGAAAGCAGATCGGTTCTGGGCTGTGTGGCCTGAGTTATTCTGTTTCCATATGCAGTGCGGGTGAGGACCCACAGGCTCTGGGCTTATCTGTTCAACTCCTTGGGCTCGTAGTGAGGATTTCATTTGCAGAAAGCCACAGCTCCAGCTGCCTTCCAGAAAGGGTCCTTGGGACTCAGGGTCCCCTCCTACCTCCAAATCCTCTGTTGTCCCTGCCCTCCGCCCCCATCCCTGGCTAGGAACGGTGGAAGCTGGGGAAGCAGAGCTGGGGGAGCGAGCCTGCAGGGTTGAGAGGTGTCTGAGGAGGAGAGAGGGAGTGTAGCTGGGGTGGGGAGTCGGGGGAGTGAAGAGTCAGAGAAAGACCATTTCACAGCTGCTGTGAGCCAGTGTCCTGTCTCCTTTGCCTTCTTCCAAAGGAACAGTGCCTTCCTGTGACTCGTGCTTGCTGCAGTTTATTGTACCTGACTTGGCCAGCCACATGGGGCCCCAGCGACACTTCGGGTTCCAGCTGTGAACAGCTGTCTGGAAGCAGAGAGCCCGACTGGGGCCCTCAGCTGCGATCTCAACAACACCCTCCCTCTCGACTGAGCTGCAGGGGGTTGGGGGAAGCGGATCCCCCTTGGGGACAGTGCTCCCTGGGGCTGGGTTGGGGAGGCAGCGGAGGAAAACTGTGTTTTGCTTTCAGACTGGCCTTGCCTTTTCGTGAGGTCAGTGTGCAGGGGGTGCGCGGGGCAGGGGCCCGGCCGAGGGCTGGGTCTATTCTCAGTGTTGGACCCTGAATATTTAAATGTCACCTCTGCTGACTCTGGGTTCCTCGTGTTGTCTCCTAGGGGCTGGGCCATGCGAATCCCTGAGATTTCTTGGATGAGAGCAACAGGGCTACCCTCACGTCTCTGAGCGCAGCAGCCAAGGGCTCTCCTGGGACAGACGACGCACCCCGGGGCTCTCTGTGCAAAGGAAGGGGTGCGCACGGAGGGAGAGCCTGAATTTGGCCCCCAGGTAACTCAGAGTCTGAGCCCTGGGCAGTGACTGCCATCTCAGCCTCACTTTACCTACCAGTAAAAGGGGAACTGTGACTCCTCTCCCACTGGGCTGCTGAGCGGGTTGAATTATTTCTGCAGGAAGTGCTGGAAGGGGGAGCTCCCAGGCCTCCAGCTTCTGGGGGCTCCCAGTCTCTACCTCCCACCTTGCAGGCCTTACCTCCATGTGCCCGTTCTCAGCTGCATCATGGAGGGGGGTCCCTCCCCAGGAGTCTGTCGTGATAGGGGCGCCCATCAGCAGGAGCCGGTCTAGAATGGGTGTGTGGCCGCCTTGAGCTGCAAAGTGGAGGGCTGTGGCCCCCTCGTTATCCCGTGCTGTCAGGCCAATGTCGGTGAAGGTGACCTGGGGAAGGTGGGGGAGGAGGACCCGCTGAGGAGGTGACCCCTCTTAGGGAGGCAGACGGGGCGGGCAGCGAGCTCGGCACAGAAGCGGGAGGCTACCCTCCCCAGAAGCCAGTGAAACTCCAGGGGCCACTTCTAGGAAAATTCTGCCTTCCTGAGGGAAGGGGCTGGGGGCTGTGGTGTCACCCTGTTTCTCCTTCCTCCTGCCTTGACGTGGACAACTTTCACCATAAGGGAGAGGCTGGGAGAGTGCAGAGATGCAGCCAAATGGGGCTGGGTGTCTGATCCAAAGACAGCAAAGCCTCCTGCCGCTCCTGCGCTCCTACGTGGGAGGGACACTGGGAAGGAGGTTCAAGTTCCACCGTCACCTGCAGCCCAAAGGGTGCTGGCTGATCTGATAGTCAACTGTGTCTGCTGGGAAAAGACCAGTGAGCTGGGAACAGAGGCCCTCCTGTCAGCCGGCTCCCCTGAGGGGGAGGACGCCCCGCTCCGGAGTCAGGGACCCAGCGGGAGGCTGCAGTGGGAGTCACGTTGGAAAGGCCTTTCTGGCCCTGAGAGCCCGTGGCCCTGGCTGCTCCTTCCCTTTCCCTGGGATGAGACCCCATAGTGCTCCCTCCTGCCATCCTCCCTCTCCCCCTGACCCCCCCAAAGCTCTGACCTGCTTCTCCCCCAGCACACCCCTGTGGCTCAGTGCCATGGCCAGAGATGCCCAGCACTCCCCACCCCAGGGACCAAGAATCCAGGTGCGGAGACAGGTACATTTCTGGGGGGGGGCTGGAGTCTGAACCGGACGGGGTCAAAACGATAGGAGAGGGAACGTGAGGACAGCTCCATGGGAAGGCCAGGGTGGGGACGCTGGGCTTTCTCCTGGGAGTGGAGCCGCTCTCAGCAGGAGCACCCATGGGAAGGTGGCCAGGGTCGGGGGGACCAAGCCTCACAAAGTGTGTGTGCCTTTGGTGGGGCCTCAGGGGCGAAGGGCCAGCCTGGGTGGGAGAGCGGCCAGGGGAGGCTGGAGACCAAGGCTGGTGGCTCAAAGACCAAGGCAGGTGGCTGGATTTCATCATTTGTTCCTTGGTTCATTAACTCGCTGGGTCAGTGTCCCCAGAGCTCGTGCTCCGCGCCAGGCCCATGGACGCGGTCCTTGCCTCCCAGAGGAAAATTTATAGCCTATCAGGTGCTGGTGCCATGGAGGGAAGACAGGAGGACAGTGGGACAGAGGGCTGGCTGGGGTGGCACCGTGCTAAACGGATGGACAGGGAGGGCAGTGGAGGAGGGGCTCTGCGCCCTGGGGACCCTGCCAGGGAGAAGGCCCCTCGGGAAGTATGGGAGGTTCTGAGCAAGAAAGGGTTTTCTCTTCCCCCGCAGTGGCCAGTGTGGCCTTCAGAGATGCCAGTCACATCCTGCCGTTCTTGGCTCAGGGTCCAGCAGGAGCTCCCAGCCCCTCAGGAAAGAACCCTCATCCTCTCGGGGCCTCTGCCTGTCCCCACTCCCTCCGCCCCCCAAACCAGGCTCTCTCCAACTTGGATTAAAAGCTGGGCCCTCCTAAAAAAAAAAAAAAAAAAAAAAGCTGGGCCCTCCTCATCTGGGCAACCCACCCTTGCCCAACCACTTCCTGCCTCTCCTCAGGGAGACTCCCCTGACTCTGAGATCTCCCCTGGGCCTCTGTAATGAACTCTCCAGGGTCCCAGAGACCTGGCCTGGTCGGTTTTCTGTGGTGGAAGCAGAAAGTCCCCAGTCCATGCTGGGAAAATGCATCCCCCCCAACCTGGGCCACTATGTGCTCTGGGGTCTCAGGGTTTCCTTCCAGAAAGAGGCCTGAATGCCCCTTTCCCTGGTCCAGAAGGGAAGAGACCGGGTGTCGGCTGGGGCTCTGAGACATCAGAGCAGGAAGTGGCTGAATGTGGGGCCAGGAACAACAGTGTCTGCTGGGGGCCACGGGCCCTGAGGACTCCAGGAAACACCCCAGGACTCCTGGGAGAGGGTCAAGAAAGTCCCTACTGTCCTGCAGGGGTCACTGCCCATCAAGGCTGCACTCCCGGGCCCAGCCTGGGCCTGTACACATGGGTGCTCCCAGTGATGCCCGGGGAACATCTGATCCCCCACAACCTCAAGGATCCCCAGGGGTCCTGCAGGCAGATGGAGACCCCCACCCCAGCCAGGTCCTGCTAGCTTGGAGGGGGCTCTGGACCAAGGGGGGAGCAGGTGCCAGCCTCCTCGGACCTCCCATGCCCCCAGCACCCTTAGCGCCCCCTTACCAGCCAGACGACCAGTGAGTAGTGGCCGCAGGCAGCTGCAGCGTGGAGCGCACTCATGCCATCAAGGGCACGCAGGTGCACATCAGCTCCGCAGTCCTTCACCAGAAACTGGGCCAGGTGTAGGTGGCCCTCCTGGCAGGCTAGGTAGAGTGGGGAGGCCCCAGTGCGCGTCTGCCGGTTCACACCACTGTGGGGGAAGGGGAGGCTCAGAGAGTGTTTGGGGGTTCTTGTAGGACGCAGAGCTCCTCCAACCCGCCTAGGCCCAGATCAAGGGGCAGAGAGGCCCAGCCCCCCTTACTGGCTGAAGAGCCCCCTAGCGGGTCACCTGCATGGGTGTACAGATTGTGCACAGCCTTCTTACCCCTGACCCCATCGCCCCCGACCACTGGGATCCTGGAATCCAGCTCTGCACACTCCCCTTTGAGTCGACCAGCTATTCCCAGGGCTGGGGCTTGCTGGTGGGTGAACAGCCTAGTGGGGCAGGTGGTGGGCAGGTCACTGAGCCTCCAGAGCCCAAGGCCTGCTCTGCAGGAAAGGGGCATTGTGAGCAGTGCCTGGGCCTGGCATCCAAATTCCAGGCTCCAGCATAGACGGACTGGAGGAGGGTCACAGGACTCCCCTGATCCCGCTCTGTCTCTGAGCTGCCACGGGGCCAGGTGAGTTCTTGGTCCCCAGTGGAATTCTGCAGGGAGGGACAGTCCCTGCCAGGCTGACCCCAGCCCCTGCTGATGCAGACTTCGCCTGTGGCCCCGTGGTCGGTCCAGGTGGGAGTCAGGGTGCTGGGCACGAGACGCCACACACTTGTGTGGTTTCATGTGAAGTCTCCAGGTTTTAAATGATAAAAAAAAGACTTTAAAAACACAGTCCAACGGACCCTCTGTGGCTGGCCCGGCCCAGGGAACCCCCAGTGTCTGCAGAAGCAAGTCCCAAAGACCAAGGGTGTGGGCTGAGAACACCAAGGGAGAGAGCGCTATCCAAAGCAGAGCTGTTGGGCCTTGTCGGGGAGCAAGTGTGGGGCAGCCGGAAGAACCAGCCCCCCCGCCAAACAGGAGGCCTCCCCAGGAGAAGAGGTATGGCTGGAGGCAGGTGGGTCATCAGGGGGAAAGGCTACGTCAGGTGAGGGGTGGACAGTAAGTCCCACACACAGCCAGGCCAGCAGCCCTGGGAACGGGGTAGGGAGGACATGAGCATGACGCCCCCAGATAGCCCATCTCGGTGCCCACAGCATCCTCTGTGTGGGTCAAGGACTGGACAGGCTCTCAGGATGAGGAACCGGGCTGCCCCCTTTCCCAGCTGGCCCCATCCCATCCCTGCCACACCCAGTGTGCCCAGCACCCATTCCGGGCCGCAGGCATAGGGCCCCCGGCATGAGACTGGCCGCCCTGGAGGGGTTCCCAGTGCGGGGGAGGGAACAAAGTGGCAGGACCATCCGGGGTCACCTGACTAGGGCCTCAGGATCCCCTGAGGGTACTGTGGGCCTCCGCTTGTGACTGGAGAGCGTGCACCTTCCCAGCTGGGGTAGCGTGGGTCCTGACATGGCCCGAGTGGGGTGGGGGGCTTCCTGGCCCCCCATTGCCCCACTCTGTGCAGCTAGACACTGCTCTCAGCCTATAGGATCAAGGTCCTTCCCCCTGGTCCTGAGTCTCATGGGCCATTTCCCCCTGTACTGGCCCCACACTGGGCCCTCCCTGCTCCCCCACAGCGTGCCTGCCCAGCAGGGTCCCCCTCATGGGCCGCTAGACTGGCCTGCCCCACCTGCTCCGGGCAGCCTTGCTGGGGCGCACTTTGGCGGACGACCGGCAGGCGGTGCTCTGGCTGCTCACCTGCCGTGGGCTGCGGCCAGGAGCTTCAGGCAGGTCAGGTCCCCGCTGACGGCGGCATGGTGCAGGGGCAGGGCCCCCTCCAGGGTCTCCAGGGTGGCCGCGTGGCCCTCCCGAAGCAGCCACTGCACCAGCAGAGGATGCCCGAAGCGGGCGGCCAGGTGCAGCGGGGAGACGCCTGAGTCGTCTTGGTCCTACTGGGCAAAGAAGGGCAGGTGGTCTTCTGTGGCCGGCTGGGACCCGTCCCGGCAGGGCAGTCCCAGCGCCCAGGACCCCGCCACCCTGCCCACATGCTCTTCCCTCCCTGCTGGCTGAGCCGGGTGGCCTGCTCAGAGGAAAAGGCATGGCGGGGATGCAAGTCCAGGTCTTCCGAGTCCAAACCCATGATCCCGCTGCTCCCGGACCCCTCTCTCGAGGGCAGTCACGGCCCTTTCTGCCCTCGGCTTGAAGTGGGAAGGGCTTCCACGGGCCCAGTCTTGTCCATGTCGGGCTCTGTGGCCTGCTGTCTGTCCCGGGGCCCTACTTCTGGGCCTGTCTCTGACCGCTGCTGAGCACCCACCTGCCAGCCACGAGTCCTCGCACTGGAAGCATTCCCACGGCAAGCAGCTGGCAGGCCTGGGCATGCCCCCAGGCACAGAAATGGGCACCGCTCCCCCCACCCCGCCTCCCGGGTTGTGGGAAGAGCCGATGGGACCCATGAGTCCTCCCTGTCTGGGATCCAGCGCCCCTTCTCGGAGAGTGCCCTACATGCCCCATTGGAGCTCGCCCACTGTCCCACGTCCTCGAACTGCACAAATGGACCCCAGGTGAGCAGGAAAAGGGAGAGGGTGGGCGCTGCTGGAAATGCCACTGCCTAGATGATCCCTGAGCCTGGAGACCCTCCTTCTTCCCAATGCCCCCCACAGCAGGCCTGGGCTGTCACCCACCGAGGCCTCCAGCTGTACAAGCCGGGCCCCCAGCTCCTGGGCCCGCGTGCCCGCCATGCTCCTCTACACACTCCTGTGTGGACCCTTTGGGAAACAGGCCCCCAGATCTGGGCTGATGGGAACGCTGTCAGCCCCCGCTGGCCAGGCGAGGCCAGGCGCTCCGACCTGGGGGAGGGCAGGGGGAGAGCTGCTCTGTGCCAGCCTGGGAGTTGGTGCTGGCTTGGGGGCAGGCAGGCGTGCCCATCCCATGCACGCCGAGTCCCCAGGACTTTCCGGTTTCTGCTCCCTCAGTCCACACACACAGCAGCCCCTCTCACGGGCTCGCCACACTCACCTGCAGCCCACAGCCTCCATCACGCACCAGCCAGCAGAGCTCCGCCAGGCAGCCTGTGGCCGCGGCGTCATGTGCCGGGGTGGCCCCGTTGTGGGCCCGCTGGTTGCCGGGCAGCTTGGCCTGCTGCACCAGGAACTTGACACAGGCCAGGTGGCCAGCTCGGCTAGCGTGATGCACCAGGCCAGCCCCCAGGGCGTCAATGATGCCCGGGCCCAGGGCCCCGGCCTCCAGCAGCAGCTTCAGGGTGGCCAGGTCCCCGTTCTTGGCGGCCGTGAGCGCCCGCTGCTCCTCCATCCTCCAGCCCAGTCCACCGGTGGCTCTCGGCGGCTTACGCACAGGTCCCGGCTTCCTGTTTCAGGCGTGGATGGAGCTCCCAGCTCCTGTTACCCGATAAGCAGTGCACAGGGCAGATGGGAGACGGTGGGGGGGTGGGGCCTTGGTGCCTGGGCCTCGCAGCCCTACCTCAGTCACTCCCCAGTGCCCAGGGCTGTGGTGGGCAGAGGGCTCGGGGCTTGGGGGCAGGGTCTGCCCTGGGGTCAGGTCAGGGGTGGGTGCTGGCCGGCAGATGCTTACTGTGACTGGGGTGGGCCTCATCCTCTTTCCGAGCAAACACTGGGGAGACGTGCCGTGTCTTTCACCCTGAGAACGATTCCCCGTGTCTAGTGGGTGTTTACAGTTCCCAGGATCCTTCCAGGAAGAGAGCCCCGAGAGCCTCTTCTCATGGAGGGGAGACCCGTCCACGGCAGGAGACCCGTCCACGGAGGGGCCCTCTCTGGGGAACTGACAACCACGTGTGCTGGAGTCCCACGGGGTCTTCACCCCAGGATCCTAGGGCCTGCCTACCTGTTGGGAGCGCTGTGCAGGATCCTGGCCCTCAGCTGGCCTGGGGCCCAGGAGCTCCACGAACATCTGAGGAACAGCGGCTCGCTGGAGCCAGCTCTGGGCCCAGGGCCCTAACATGGGACAGGAAGGCTTCTGAGGAGAGTGAGGGTCTCTGAGACTGTGGCTGAAGGTCAAGGGGCTTCCTTGAGGGCAGTCACACCTCTTTTCCCAGACTCTTCCCTTCAGTGGTGCTGGGTGCCCACGGCTTTTTCCCGGGCCCACTGGCATCAGTGTGGCCTCTGCCTGGAGGCAGCAGGATGCTGACTTTAGTGACCCGTTTTCTAGGGACTTGCAGAGTCTCAAGCGAATTTCTTCAGCTGAAGCCTGATCGTCCAGTGATAAACTGGGGTCACTACGCGCCCCTTCCGCACCAGCTCAGACACACCAGTGAGCCCGGAGAAGGCCCACTAGAGAGACCGTCAATGTCTAACACCAGCATTGGAATATTTTATTAGTTCACTCAATTTCTGACAGTGGTTTCCTCAGAGTCATCATGAAGTTCTTGGCACCTTAAAACCACATGTTAAAAGTATTCGGCTAAGAAATCGATCCTATGCAAAGGGTCTCTGAGTCACGCCCTCTGAGGTGCATCGGGATGTCACAGAGGACATCACATCGGGACGTCACAGAGCCTTGGTGAAGACAGAAGAACCCGTCTGGGAACAATATTATGATGGAGCGGAGCTGGGGACCGGCGGATTTCCCACCAGAGGAGCCACCCGGGGTCACGTAAGCCTGGTTGCCTCCCAACTCCCACACCGGAGCTGGAACTCTGAGTGAATGACCACAAGGAAAAGGCAGGGGGCCCTGGGGATTCTGGGTGGCCGCCAGGCTGAGTGAGGAGGTCAGGTAGGGTGGGCAAGGATATGGAGCAGGAGGTTGATCTCAGTGGCCCCCCCGCCGAGGAAGGGCTTGGGAAGGGCGGAGTGAGATCAGAGGGCCAGGGTGGACGGACCTCAGCGCCAACAGGCAGGGGAGGCCATGACTGCAGCAAAAATCAGGTTTCCTATGTTCATGGTAGCAAGTGACAATGGTCTACAATACTAGAATTTTATCTTCCAGGGGAAACGCTCCCTTCCAGGAGGGTGGCGCTCCCAACTCCCCAGAGGGGACGCTTCTGCTTCAACCTGCACCACCGGGTGGCAGGGACAGCCCCACACAGGTGTGTGCGGCCCGTGGGTCTGTCTGCCCGACAGACAGGCTTTCCGCTGACCCGGGGATGGGGGACAGGGAACAGGGAGATGGGGACAGGGGATGAGTGAACTCCCCACCTGGTACCATATCAGACACTCTGGGACAAATTAGGAGGAAAGCCATCCTGGCCCAGCACTTGGAAGGGCTTCCTATGGGGCGTCCTTGGCACTAGGCCTGGCACTCCAGCCGGGCCACGGCTTGCTTCAGGTCCTGCACGACGAGGTCCACCTCAGCCCTGGTGGTGCTGCGGCCCACGCTGAGCCGGAGTGCGTTCCTGGCCACGTCGAAGGGGATGCCACAGCTCAGCAGCACTGGGGATGGCCTAGGGGAGTGGTGAGAGCCTGTGTCAGCTCTCTGTGCTCCCTGGGGCACGGGGAAGGGGAAGGGGCCCTGCCCCTCCTGCTCTCCACCAGCTCCCCAGGTTGGGGTTGTATAGACCCATCTCCCCTCCGCCGAACACCTCTTGTCCCCTGGCCTCGGTGTCCACAGTCTGGTGCTGGGACTCCTGCCTGGTACTGCGGCCTCACCGTGGTTTCCTGGGGCATGGCTCCTCCAGCCCCGGGGTGCGTGCAGGGGCCGAACCCCGCCTCCTGACCCTCGAGGAGGGGGGCGGGTCTCAGAGGAGATGGAGGCGCAACCCAGGGCCCCGCCAGTGTTCCCGGCAGCTCTGGTGCCCCCCCCCCACCGCTGCCAACCCCAGCAGGTGCGCAGATCAAGGGCCCGTGGGCACCCAAAGCGCCCATACACACAGGCCCCAGGCAGAAGCAGCGCAGCCAAGGTCTCTGTCACATTATAGAGCTCCTAAAAGCCATCTGCACAGGGCTAGGTGGGAGCAGGGACTTTCATCGCTGTGGTTCCTGAGGGTCCGGGCCAGAGGCCCCCACAGAGCAGGGGAGAGAGGGACAGGACCCACAGCTCCTGGCCCCCTGCCCCCCCCTGAGTGGGTGGCCTCATTCCTATTCCAGGGAGCACCCCCCTCCCACCCTCGCAGGGGCCACATCAGATACCTGCCCCCACCCAGCTACACCCCCAGCCCCTTCGCCTGCCCCTCATCCCCTCCCCTTCACCTTGTGGCTGGTGAGACCACAGACTACACCTGGCTCAGCAACCGTGTCTGGGAAACAGGCCACACAGATCCCTTCTGGAGGGCCGGGGGAGCATTCTGTGAGCGCCCTCGGCAGTCCACACTCGCCCCACCTCACTGCCCCTGACAGCCACTTGGCCACTCAGGCTGCCGCCTGCGGGCTCCTGGCCTCCCCCACCCTCCTGCAGCCCTCCCTGACAGAGCTCTGAGCCATGACTGGGACTGGTCATCCCTGCCCAGCCCTCGGACCCTGGGAGCCCCCTGGCCTGAGGTGCTCACGCACCACGCCAGCCAGACTCCCGGACAGCCCACTGCTGACCATGGCCCGGCTCCTTCTGGGGCCCGGCGGCCTCACGCACACCACACCCAGCTCTGTGGGCCCCCTGCTCACGATGAGTGAGAAACTGTGGCCCTGCTCTTCCTCCACTGGGGTCGGGCCAGTCTCGGGTGCCCGGGCTTCATATCCTCCCCTCCTGCCCTGGCCACGGCCACTCAATGGGGCTGCTCTCCTGGGATCGCCCTGCACCAGGCAGGGCCACCGGGAACCAACCTGGCCTGTCACAACCCTCCCAGAGCCTCTCACTTTCCCAGAACAGAGGGAGCTCCTGCAGCCTGCGTAGTTTCTCCCAGCAGACCCCCACTGAGGCTGCAGCTTTCCCTCTTCCCCTTGGAAGCCCCAGGCCCAGCAGCCTCCTCTGGCCGCCTGGCGGACAGGCACTGTATACTGCGGCTTAGGCATGCAGCACTTACCGGTCCACGTGGTCCGAGTGGCACGCAGCCCCCACGCTGGCCAGCAGCGTCCTGCACTGGGCCAGCACTGCACGCCCTGGGGAGACACGGCATGTGGCTGTGGGCGGAGTGTGCCAGCAGGGCCCCACCTGTCCACCTCCCCTCTGCCCTGCTGCAAGTTTGGAGGCTCCCTCCCTTGGGCCCCCTGGGGTTGGGGGGTGGCCCAGGGCCCAGGCCGTCTCATCCCCAGTGACACTGCAGTGAGATCCAGACAAGATGCTTCCTCCCAGACACGATTCTGCCCTAAAATCTGGCCTCGAACATGTTATTTCCGGTCAATGGCCGAAGAAGACCCAGAACTCTCATCAGCTGCCTTACTTCCTACTTTGTTGTCCTAGTCATGACACTGAAACTTAACATCTGCGTTTTCTAGAGGTGGAGACACTGGGGTGCTGTTTTGGTTAAGCCGGAAGGCACTTCCCTCTACTTTCACAAGCACAGATATTAGAGTAATAAAGCCACTGGCCTAATTAAAAGAATCTGTCTCATTTAAATGGACACAGGCCTCACCGAATACGATACATCCATCCCCACAAAAACAGGGATGAGGACTTGATGTGCTCTTCTTCCCACAGCAACAAGAGCTGGAGCAGCAGCCAGCAGCAAGGCGGCTTCCCAGTGCAGGGTCCCATCCCCCAGCACAGTGACACCTGCCCAGGGCCAGTCTGTGGTGCAGACACACAGTGCTCCCCGCGCCATCCAGGGAGACAGAGGGTGCAACACCCTCTCCCCTAGGAACTTCTCCCAAACCGCTCTGTGCTCTGCGGACATGCTTCCCTCCTGCTCAGGGCATAGAATCTCCTCTCGGTGGAACACGGCAGGTCAGCGCCCCGGGTGAGCCGTGTTCTGTCTTCTGGATTCCAGATCCTGCCGGTCCCCAGCCTGGAGGCAGTCAGCGCGGGAACTGAGAGCCCCACAGGCGTGCACGTCATCCTGACTCTGAGCCAGATTTTAAAGTTGACTGCCTCTCCTCTCCCTGGTCCTCACCACACATTCCGTCAAACTTGCTGATGGAAATGGATGAAGGAGCCCAGAATTCAGTCTCATCTTCCTTCTCTGCTTCAGTGCCCATGAATGCTGGGCACAACCGCAACCCCCCTCTGGCACCTGCATGAAGAGCCCGGCAGGGAGAGCAGGAAACGGCCAGACCAGCCCCACCTCCTGGGGACACCCATCCTAGGGGGCCGCTCTGCTACCTTTGGTGCCCACCACCCTACGTGGGGACCAGGAGACCCTTGTCACCTTGAAGCTGGGGTCCCCGGATGGAAAAGTTGCATGTGTTGGGGAGTCGCTCGGTCCCTGGAAATTGGCTGTTCAGATGGATTCTCTGCTTGTCAAATTCAGCCTGAAAAGGCAATGAAGACTTCAGAGATGGTTTCAAAGCACACACCAGCCTCCCCCCTCCCCGCCCCCAACTAATGTCTGAGCTTGAGCCTTTTCTGGCAAACAAAATCTGAACCTTGACACATAAATTAGTTCATCCATAAGCATCTACCTATAATAATTACAGGGACTCCCTAGAAAGCAAAGTTATCAGGAGAAAAAAATTCTGAATACATGCGACACTCCACCATACAACCACCAAACACCCAAGCTCTGGTGTATTCCTAACATGCCTCTTTGAAGATCAGCCACCTGTCCAGAGCCCACCTTGGGGACTCTGGCAGGGGGGGTCCTCCTGACTCAGGCTTCTGTCCTCTAGCCTCTACCCTGACTGTCACCAGGGTCCCCGGACCGAGTTCCAAACAACCCCCATCCTCATCCTGCCTGCTGCCCGGGGCTGCACCAACCCTGACCCTCAGCTCGCCGGAGGAAGCACGGGGCCCCCAGACTTCAGGCCGCCCCACTCCCGCGGGCCCCAGGCTCACCACCAGCTGCTCCTCCAGGTAGTCTCGAACATCTCTCATGTGGGCCTCGTAAGCCTCGCAGTTCCTGGTCACCAGCTCAGCGGCCTGGGGACAGGGACGGCGGCAATGTGAGACAGCATGTTCAACTGTCATAAAGCAAGGAGAATAAAACAGCGTTCCGGCGCAGAGGTGAGATTTCCTGATGGTAGAGAAGTGACATTTCTTCAACTGCTCTCTTCCGGGAACATCCGGGACAGGCGATATTTACTGAGTGCGGCCAGGAGACCCAGGCCTTGATAAGAGCCTCGGAAGGGTTATCTTCCCTCGTTCAGCAGTAATTTACTTTACCAGGTGCTTCCTGCTACCTCCAGGCACCAGAGATAACTGCCGGTGATAGCAAAGAGCACTCCCAGTTCTCAAGGCAGAACCAGCCCAGAGACCAAGGGCGGAAGGGAAGAGGGAACAGCATCATACCGAATGAGGAGAGCGCTCTGGTGGGTGCACAGGGCACGCGGGGCAGGCGTGAAGCTGACAGTGCATGAGCTAGGGTGCTCATGACCATGGTGGAGGAAGAGGCAAGTGCAATCCTGGGACCGAGTGACCAAGGGGGCAGGGCCCTGGCACCCCACAACAGGCGGGGTCAGGCACAAAGTGCAGCAGCACAGATGCACGTGGGTTTAAGAAAGAAGTGAGATGCCCTGACTTGCACATGTAACAATCACTCTGAATGCCGTGCAGAGAGTGGAAGGGACCACGGCAGGCGTCCAGATTGCAGATGGGGATGACCGGGTCCAGAGTCAGTGGCTACAGAGACACAGATCTTGACATCTTGTGGAGACAGGACAGACAGACTGTCCCAGACAGACTGCCTGCTCATCAGTGAGGGAGCCAAGGACCAGGTGGGACTGAGGCACTGCCTAGACTTCCACAGTGAGGTCCAGGATGGCAAGAGGCAGCATGGGGAGGGAAGGGGACCAGGGAGGAGACACACACACACACACCCATGGGCCCGAGGGAATGTCCAATAAGCAGGTGGGGACCTTGGTCTCTCAGAAGAAAGGTCAGGACCTGCCCTCAGATGCCAAGTTCAAAGCCCTGAGCACAGGCTGGTGGAGCTGCAGGACAGGGTGAGTGCCACGAGGGAGCAGCTGTGGACAGGAGACCCAGACGGACGGTGCTGGGAGGCCCCTGGCAGGTGAGGAGGCCAATGCCTGGCCAGGGCAGAGGAGAAACTAGCCGGAGTGAGGTGCATGGTGAAACCTGGGACTTAGGCCTGGAGTCTGAGGGGGTCTGGGCAGGCCAGTGCATGGGCCTAAGCCCTGACCTGTGGGCTATGATGCCGTCTCCAGGTAGCCAGTGTCAGAATCGAGTTCAAGAGTGGGACGCCTGTCTAGTGCCGCAGACCTGCCCTGTGGGGGAACCTGCCCCCTATCCCACATCCAGGGTCAGGAGCACTGTGTGCGGGGGGTGACGTGGTGGTGGGGGAGCAAGTGGGAATAAAGGCGACTGGGCCAGGGGAAGACTCCAGTTCTCCCGCACCCAAGACAAAGCGCCTGCTCCATGAGCCCCGGCTCACGGAGGCTTACCTTCCCGAGGCCAGCAATCATCGGCGTGTTCTCTGTCCTGCAAAAGACAAGGGAGTCAGTCCTGTTTCCACACAGAGCAATGAACCAATGTCCCAGGATGGAGTCTGGTCTGTTAAAGTCATGAGTTCAGCCGGGACCAGAATCACACCCGCAACTTTCCCAGGCACGGGCCACGTGCTCACCTCCGTGGCGGAGGCGGCCCCCCAACCCTCCAATGCCAAGCTTCCTGGTCAGGCACCATCGTCATGGCCTGCCTGGGGCAACACTGGGACAACCCCTGGGTGTCCTCAGGGATGATTCTGTCTGGACCCTTCTCCTGTGCAGGAGAAACCCCTCCTCCAGCTACAGAGCCCCGGGCCCCCCTGTCGAACCCGACAGGGGTCAGAGAGCCCAGTTCCATGCTGTTCCCGTCAGCTGGCCAATCAGTTGCGCTCTCGGCTGTCGCTCGGGATGAGTCGTGGGTTACCAGACACTGTGCATGTGCAGGAAGGGGCTGGGGGACCCCTGCAGACTGGAGGCTCACACTCCGACCTAACAAGCTGAAAACACAACTCTTCACTCTATTTTCAAGAAAAACAAAATGAATCGCTAACATCATAATTTTCTGAATTTTCAGTTTGGGCTGAAGTTTGCTTAAACCTTGGGAGCTGGCTGCTGCTCGCTGACCAGCAGATAACAAGATAAGCGAACAGGAGCACAGGGCTTTACAGGTGACGTGATCCTGCTGATCTCCCTTTGACAAGTTCATTGGTCAGTTCTGTTCCTGGAGACGGGTTCTGGCACCTGGGGTGGTCTGGGGGAAGAGCAAGGAGCTCTGCGTGGAGAATCCAGATATCTGAGCTTGTCCTACACATGGAGTCCTAATGCCACCCCCTCTCCGGGTCTCACACCCCTCATCGGTGGGATAGCACGGCCAGACCAAGAGCATCTCTCAAGGTCGCTGCCTTGTGAGTGCCTGGAGGGGATGTCCAGGTGGAAGAGCGGGGGCCCTGTGTAGAACCCGGCACCTGTCCCATCCTCCCTCTCCGCAAGCATTCGGTCAGCCACCTCTGCCTCCATGTGGAGTCCTGCAGACCCTGCTTCCCACTCCCAGTCCACATACTGCGCTACCCTATTAGGGCTTCCTGAATACATGGTGTTCTACTTCTTTTTTTTTTTTTAATTAAGGATGATATATATTCATATATGATTAAAAGAAATAATACAGAGACATCCTGTGTACCCATTATTCAGCTTCTCCCCAGTAACACTGTGGTACAAGATCACAACCAGGATACAGATGAGATACAGAACATTTCCACCACCTAGAAGGTCCCTCCCGTTGGCCTTCTATACCCAGACCCGCTTGTCTTTGGTCCCACAGCTTCCTTAGACATGGGCAAATGCTAATCTGTTCTCTACCTCTAATTCCATCATTTCAAGAATGTCGTATAGATGGAACCCTAGTTATCATTTTGGGGGACAGGTTTGTTCCATTCTCCATCATTCTGTGGATATTCCTTCCAGGCTGTTGGGCGCATCAGCAGCTAATCCCTTTCCATTACTGAGCGGTGTCCACGCAAACTGTGCCACAGCCTGTTAAATCTCATTAAAGGACATCTGGGCTCCTTGCAGTTGGTGGCCATTGCCAATAAAGCTGCTAGACACACTTGTGTGCAGGCTCTTGTATGAACCCAAGTCTGCATGTCTCTAAGTATCCAGGAGATTCCTAGATGGGAAGGTGGGTGCATATCTAGTTTTAAGAGAAAATGCCAAGCTGTCTTCCAGAGCTGCTGTCCCATTGCCATTCCCATCGGCCACGTTTGAGTGAAACATGTGTGTCATCAACACACTCCGCGTTGTCTCTGGTTTTTGTTTTAGCCGTTGTAGTAGGTGTGATGTCTCACTGTGGTTTTAATTTGCATTTCCCTAACAGCTAAAAATGTTCAAGGTCTTTTCACATGCTTATTTGCTATATGTCTATCCTCTTTGGTGAAATGTCTGTGACTGTCTTTTGCCCGTTATGTGACTGAATTGTTTGGGGGTGTTGGCTGTTAAATTTTGAGAGTTTCCTTTATGTACTCTAGATACTAGTCCCTTGAGGATATATTCTAGTGCACAGCTTGTATCCTCTTAAAAAATTCTTCTGCAGGGTGAAAGGTTTAAATTTTGATGAAGTTCAAGTACCAATTTTGCCTTTTGTGGATGTTTTTGGTATCAAGTCTGAGATCTCTTTGCTGAGGCCTAGAGTCTGAGGATGTTTTCTTGTTGTTTTTTTTTCCCCCTAAAAGTTTAAAGTTTTTTTAAAAAATTTGTTTAATATATTTTATTTATTTGACTGAGAGAAATCACAACTAGGCAGAGAGGCAGGCAGAGAGAGAGGAGGAAGCAGGCTCCCTGCGGAGCAGAGAGCCCAATGTGGGGCTCGATCCCAGGACCCTGGGATCATGACCTGAGCTGAAGGCAGAGGCTTTAACCCACTAAGCCACCCAGGTGCCCCTAAAAGTTTAAAGTTTTTTGCTTCACATTTAAGTTCACATGTATCCTGAGTTAGTATTTTACAAGGTGTGAGACTTGGGTTGAGGATCGTCTTCTGCCTAAGGATGTCTAATTGCTCCAGTGCCATCTGTTAAGAGTGTCTTTCCTCCACCAAATTATTTTTGTATCTTTGTCAAAAAATCATGTGGGCATATTTCTGGTTGTATCTAGTCTGTTCCACTGGTCTGCTTGCTAGGCTTTGATAGAAACTGGGCTAAACTGATTTATCAGTTTGGGGAGAACTGACCTTTATAATATTGAGTCTTTTGATCCATGAACATAGTATGTCTCTCCATGTATTTTGATCTTTGCTTTCTTTTAGCCACATTAGTAGTTGTCAGCTTACAAGTCCTATATCTGAATATTTCTGAGTGATTATAAATAATACTGTATTTTTAATTTTGTTGTTCAGATGTTCATTACCAGTATACAGAAATACAATCAATTTTTGTATGTTTCTCTTATAACCTGTGATCTTGCTGAATTCACTCATCAGTCCTAGGAGTTTTCTTATCTGTTCCGTGGGACAGAGACCATCATGTGATCTACAAAAAGGGGCAATTTTACCTCTTCCTTTCCAATCTGTATTCGTTATATTTCCTTTTCTTGACTTCTGCACTGACTAGAACTCCCAGCCCTGCTGAAAAAGAAGTGAGAATAGACATCCTCGTCTTGCTCCAGTTCATCGCAGTAGAACATTCCGGCCTTTGCTGTTGAGTGTGATGTTGACTGTAGGCTTTTTTTGTAAATGCTCATTCCAAGCTAAAGTTCTCCTCTAGTCATACTGTGGGGGTTTTTAATGAATGAATGTTAAATCTTATTAATGCTTTTTCTGCATTAAATTATGTTATTTTTCTTCTTTTTTTAAGTAGGCTTCATGCCCAGTGTGGAGCCTAGCACCGGGCCTGAACTCACAATCCTGAGATCAAGACCTGAGCTGAGATCAAGGATCAGATGATTAACTGATGGAGTCACCCAGGCACCCCAATTTTTCTAATATGCTACATTACATTGATTTGATTTTGAAATACTGAAACAGCCTTGCATCCTTGGAAAAAACTCCATCATGATGCATATATTATTTTTACATATTGCTGAATTCCACTTGCTAATATTTTGTTAAAGACTTCTGATTCTAAATTCACGAGAGATATGTGGTTCATAGTTTTATTTTTTTGTACCATCTTTATCTGGTTTTAGTATAAATTGATAAAATGAACCAGGGAAATGTTTCCTCCTCCTATTTTTCTGGAAGAGACTGCATAGAAATGGTGTTAATTCTTTAAATGTTTGGCAGGATTTTCCTGTGAAACTATCTAGAGATTTCTTTTTGGGGAGTTTTAAAATTACAAAATTAATTTCCTTTTCCTAATAATTATAAAGCTATTTAAATGATCAAGTGTCCTATTAGGTGAGTTGTGGTAATTTGTTTTTTGATGAAGTATTCCACTTCATCTGAATTGTCAAATTTGATATTGGCAATTTATTTCTTCTTTCCTTTTTTTGTCAGTCTTACTAGAAGTTTATCAGGCTTTTAAAAATTATTATTAAGTTTTTCTTTTCATTCTGGTATAATTAAAATACATTGTTATGTTAGTTTTAAGTGTACGATATAGTGAGGGATTTGTCAGTTTTCTCAATATTTCTAAAAGGCTATTTCTTCATTTCAATTATTTTTTAAATATTATTTTTGTGTTCAGGGTGTCTAGGTGACTCAATTGTTCAGCTCCTGACTTTTGCTTTTGGATTGGGTCATAATCACAGGGTCATGAGATCAAGCCTTTCCAAACACTGCACTAAGCAGAGAATCTCACCCTCTGCCCCTCCCACTGTTCTTATTCTCTCTCATAAAAACAAATAAATACAATATTTTTAAAATTATTGTTTTCAATTTCACGAATTTCTGTTCTGCTGTATTTATCATTCTGTTCTGCATTCTGTCTTCTATTCTGCTGTATACTTATTATAGTATTTCTTTATTTTGCTCTACTTTTTCTAAGTTTTTCAGCTGAAAGTTTATTGACTTCAGAGTAATCTTTTAAATTAAGATTTATTTATTTATTTAGGGAGTGCTTTTCAAGAGGGGAGGGGCAAAGGGAGAGGGAGAGAGAGAACTCAAGCAGACTCCCCACTGAGCTCAGAGCCCAACATGGGGCTTGACCTCATGACCCTGAGATCATGACCTGGGCTGAAATCAAGAGTCAGATGCTAAACTGACTGAGCCACCCAGGCGCCCCAAGAGTCATCATCTTTTTTTAACACATACATTCAGTGGTACAAATTTCCCTCTCAGCCAGGCTTTAGCTGTCTCACAAATTTTCATAAGGAGTATTTTCAATTTCATTCATTTCAATGTATTTAATTCTTTTGAGCCTTCTTGTTTGACCCACGGTTTATGTAGAGGGTGTTGTTTGTTTCTAAGTGTTTGGAGATTTTCCTAGTACCTTCCAGTTATTGATTTCTGGTTTGATTTCACTGTGATGAAAAACGCTCTGTATGATTCCAGTTCTTCAAACGAAATGGTTTGTTTAATGACACAGGACATGGTCTATCTTAGTTTATCTTCTGTGACTCTTGTAAAGAATTTGTATTTTGGGGACACCTGGGTGGCTCAGTCTGTTGATCATCTGCCTTCAGCTCAGGTCATGATCCCAGCATTTTGGATCCAGTCTTGTATCAGGCTCCTTGTTCAGTGGGGATCCTGCTTTCCCCTCATCCTGCTGCTCCCACTGTTTGTACTTTCTCTCTGTCTCTCTCACTTCCTCCCTGGAAACAAATAAAATCTTAAAAAAAAAAAAAAAGAATACATATTTTGCTGTTGCTTGAATCTGTTGTTGGGTGAAATGTTCTAAACACCTCAGTTAGGTCCTGTGGGTTGGCTGGCTGTTAGTGAGTTCTTCCATATCCTGGCTGATTTTATCTAGTTGTTGTATCCACTGTGGAGGGAAGGGTAGGGAAGTCTCTATCTGTAATTGTGGATTTGTCTGTTTCTCTTTTCAATTCAATATGTTTTTGCCCCACGTACTCTGCAGTTCTGTTGTGTACCCCATCACCATTTAGGATTGCTAGGCCTTCTTGGTGGATTGACTCTCATCAGTTATTATGTCCCCTTTGTGTCTCTGGTAATTTGCTCTGCTCTAGAGTCTCCTTTATCTAATATATAGCCATTCCTGCTTTCCTTTGTTTGTTTGTTTATTTATTTATTTGACAGACAGAGATCTCAAGTAGGCAGAGAGGAAGGCAGAGAGAGAGAGGAGGAAGCAGGCTCCTGCTGAGCAGAGAGCCCGACGTGGGGCTCGATCCCAGTACCCTGGGATCATGACCTGAGCCGAAGGCAGAGGCTTTAACCCACTGAGCCACCCAGGTGCCCCTTTCCTTTGTTTTTTTGACACATATTTTTCCAGTTTAAATTTTCAACCTCCCTCTATCAATATATTTGAGGTGAGTTTCTTATAGGTATCACATATAGTTGACCCCTGAATAACCCAGGTTTGAACTGCATGGGTCCACTTGCATGCAGATTTTTTACAGTACTGTAAATGTATTTTCTTTTCCTTACAATCATTTTAACATTTTCCTTCTGCTAGCATACTTTATCATGAGGATATAATATATAATAAATATAACACACAAAATAATGTGTTAACTGATAACTTATGTTGTCAGTAAGGCTTCCTGTCAACAGTGGGCTATTAGCAGTTGAGCTTTATGAGGTTAAAAGTTACACAGAGATTTTCAACTGTGCAGGGGTTTGACCCACTAATTTCTGTGTTGTTCAATGGTCAACAGCAGTTGGGGCTCTTTACGTTTTTTTAACATTTATTTGAGAGAGAACAAGAGCATGCACACACAAGCACAAGTGAAGGGAGGGGCAGAGGGAGAGAATCTTAAGCAGACTCCCTGCTGAGCATGGAGCCTGATGCAGGGCTCAACCTCATGACCCAAGAGACCACAACCTGAGCTGAAACCAAGGTCAGACACATAACTGACTGAGCCACCCAAGTGCCCCAGTCGGGTCAATTAAAAAAAAAAAAAATCACTCTGCCAATCTCTGTCTTTTAATTGCTGTATTTAGACCATTTACATTTAATGTAATTAATGTTAGGGCTTAGGTCTCCCATTAAAAAAATTTTTTTTCCTGTTTGTTGTTTTTTATTTCTCTGTTTTCTTCTTCCCACCTCTCTGTGAGTCATTTGAACATTTTTCATAAGGCGAAGTGAACAAAAATCTTATTTCCTTTTACATAATTTTAGTCCTCCTCCATTTAAAATTATCTTAAATTTTTCTTCAACAGGGGCGCCTGGGTGGCTCAGTGGGTTAAAGCCTCTGCCTTCGGCTCAGGTCATGATCCCAGGGTCCTGGGATCAAGCCCCACATCGGGCTCTCTGCTCCGCGGGGAGCCTGCTTCCTCCTCTCTCTCTGCCAGCCTCTCTGCCTAGTTGTGATTTCTCTCTGTCAAATAAATAAAATATTAAAAAATTTTTTTTTCTTCAACATATTTTTTGAACCACCTCAGACAGTGCTATAATTTTTGCTTATGCCATCAAACATAATTTAGAAAACTTAAGACAAAAGCCTGTTTTTTTTACCCATACTTTGCTTACCCTGCTTTCTTTCTTCTGATGTTCCAGTTTCCCTTTTTTTACTACTTCTTTTCTGTTTAAAGAACTTCTTTTAATCATTTTCAGCATAGGTCTTCTGGTAAAAAATTCTGTTAGTTTTCCTTTATTTGAGACTGTTTTGATTTTTCCCTTTATTCCTGAAGGATATTTCTGCTGTGTATAGGATTCTGGCTTGACAAAGCTTTCAGCACTTGCAAAATATTGCATCACTTCCTTCTGGCCTCCAAGGTTTCTGATGAGAAATACAATGCTATTTGAATTATTTTTACCCAGTAGGAAAGGTATCATTTTTTTCCTCTGTCTGCTTTCAAGATTTTTTTCTTTGCCTTTCATTTTCGGAAGTTTAACTATGTGCCTTGGCATGGATTTCCAGTGGTTTCTCCTGCTTGAAGTTTGTTCAGTTTCTTGAGTCTGTAGGTTTATGTCTCTTGCCAAATTTGGGACGTTTTTAGCCATTATTTTTTCAAGTTCTTTTTCATCCCACCTTTTCTCCTCTCTTCCTAGGATGACTGTTAGATCTTCTGCTACTGTCCCCACAAGATCCCTGAGGTGTGTTGTTTATCTTTTTTTTTCCTCCTCCTGTCTAGTTCTTCCCTGTTGTTTAGATAAGGTAATTCTATTGTTCTCTTTCAGTTCAAGGGTTCTTTCCTTGAGCTGCACTGTAGAACATCCACTGTGCTTATTTTAGTTGCTGTAGTTTTTAGTTCTAAAATTTGCACTTAGTTCTTCTTTATATTTTCTTTGTCCTTGTTGACACTTTCATGCATTTCAAGTATGTTTATAATTGCTCATTGAAGAATTTTTCCTGCGTCTGCCTGAAAATCTTTGTCAGATAATTCTGATGTGTTTGTCATCTCAGTGTCAGTACTGGAATCTATTCTCTCTCTCTCTCTCTTTAAATATTCAATTTAAGATCTTTTTTGTTCTTGCTATGTTGAGTAATTTTCAATTGAAACCTGGACATTTTCATATTATGGTATGAGAGTCTGGATGTTACTTAACCCTTCTGTTTTACCTGGCTTCTTTTGGCGTTGTTGTGGCAGGGGGAGGAATATGCCAGTTCATTGCTTCCAGGTGAAGGTTCTCTACTCAGCCTGTGTCAACACACAAGGGGAGGACACACCTTGGCAGTAAAGCTGTGGGTGGGAGCCCTTGTGGTCTCCACTGACACCACAGTGGGGATACCTCGTTAATGGCTGGCAGGGGTGAAAGTCCTGGCTCCCTGCCAGGCCCTCTCTGACATACCTGGTGTGGGTATGGGAACATCTTGTCACAGGCTGCAGGTGAAAGTCTGGGCTCCCTATTCTGCCTTTGCTGGCATGGGTGGGGATGGCAGCAGTTTACCATGTGGTGATTGGCCAGTGGAAAGTGGGTATTGTCTAAAAGTTCTCTGTCTGAGTGCTGGGAAGTGTGTCAGCCCGACAATTCACAGGCCTGTATCCCTGGGACTAATAATACATTATATGCTAATTTTAAAAGGTCTCTATCTGGCTAAGCTGTCCTCCTCCTGGTCCAATGTCCAGAGAGAGTTGGTTTTGGTTGGACATTTTTTTCTGTTCTCATTAGTGTTTCTGAGTTACAGGCTTCCTCAGCTCTTAGTCAGGGATAAAGGAGGTGAATGAACACCCAGGGAACCCAGTACCATGTTGTTCCTGTTTCTCCTTGTTGGAATGTCTGATAAAAGGTGTGGCCCTGGCACCACCTCATTCCCCGGGTACAGTGTCAGCTTATATCACAGGGACACAGGAGCTGTCAGAAAGGAAGCCAGGTGCTCCTGTGCAACTCTGCTCATCCCATCATCATGAGAACAGCAGCACATCTCGGCCAGGAGGCCTCCAGGTTTGAATCATCTGGACAGAGACTGAAGATCTGTAAATGTGCAGAACCCACCAATGGAGCAAATTCAGACTCAGTAGTGATGTAGAAAGTGCCATTAGAGTTCTTCCAAGAGACAAGGAAAAGCTACTGCCCTCCAAGCCAACAGTTGGACCGGTAGGTCAGAGACTTCATTATCCTTCTATCTTACCCTGGCCTGAAATTCCGCTCTTGTCCACCTCCAAACAGCATAGGGTACAGAGGCGTAAGTTCACCAAGCCCTCGGACATAAAGTGCTCCAATTCTGGGACCGTAGAACTGAAAGGAAAAATCAGCCATTTATTCAACAAGAACCTTCTGAGTTCCCACTTTGTATGCACTCTGAGTGCTTAGAAGCACACAGAGAAAGACTCTGTACTGTATGGACCCCACAGCTGTGCTACCCATCACCACTCCAGACACGTCAGAGTCACAAACCTTGGGGGTGCAGGGCAGAGCCTGGACTCTTGTTGCTAGCCTGAGAGGGTTGACTGCACATCAGAACAGAATTTGTAAAAGGAGATGGGCTGGAACTTGAGACTGTCAAGAGTTTTTCCTGGGTATTACTCCATGTTTTCAAACTGACACTTTGCAAAAATCATTAAGTGCCACAGTGTCAGGTCAGCACACAAACTCCTTCGGAAACTAGCTGAGCACCATGCCTCAACACAGAGGACTAAAAATATTTCAGGTCCTAGTCAGCTGCCAGAAAGATGAGCAAAGTCTCAGAAGGGTCTTCACTCTTGTTTACTGTTTTCACTACCACCTTGAAGGTAAGAGCTGCTAGACCCAAACCACTGCATTCAGAAGTTGCACTTTAAATCAAGTTAGAGAAAGCAACATCTTGAGTCTCTCATCTTCCGTCTTGGGGGTGGGGCCTATGAGTGGGCTGATGAGGGGCCTACAGGCACTCTCTGCCCAAGGCAGAAAACGCTCAGTATCTGGCTGAAGTCACCTGCCTCCTGTCTCACCTGAGGCCTCCACACCCCTCCACAGCTCTGCCTGGTCACCCCCCTCTTGTCCCAGGTTGGGTTACTGCTGGTCTCTCCTCCTGCAGCTTGTGAGGGTGGGGGCTGCAGGTTTTGTCACTTCGTCCCCTGAGAGCACTGGACAACAAATGGATGATTGCTGGTGCTGTGGTTCTGCTCTAAGGTGAACCTTGAGGTCACGAAAGGAAGGAGGCCTCTGTGGATGCACCTTGTGCCCCACGATGGTCAGGAAGTCCACGCCCAGGTCCTCCACATCCACGCGCCGTTTCCCCAGGGCCTGTGCCGCGTCTGTGTGTAGCAGAATGACAGGCAGCCCGGAAGTTGCTCGCTTTTGGTTCAGGGCTTTAATTCGCTGACTGATTTCAGAGATGGGCTGAAGTAGGGAAAAATAAAGAGTTCAATATGTTGCTTTGATTTCATGAAAACTGAATGAAAGAATTCAGAAGTCATTAATGAGGAGGGGAGGAAGAAGAGGGAAGAGGAGGAGGAAGGAGGGAGGGAAAGGAAGGGGGAAGGAAGGAAGGAAGAAGGTAGGAGAAAGGAAGAATGAAGAAGGAAGAAGGAGGAAGAAAGAAGAAGGAAGGAGGAAGGAGGAACAATGAAGGAGGAAGGAAGAAAGAAGGATGAAGAAAGAAGATGAAGACAATGACAAAGACGAAGATGACAAAGATGAAGAGGACAAAGACAATGAAGACAACAAAGATAAAGAAGAAGAAGAAAAAGAAGAGGCCTCAGGAGAGATGCATGAGAATATCAAGTAGAGCCTGGGCCCCCTTCATTCCTCACTAGAAATTTTTTTCCCCCCTCACCAGATTTTCTTAGAAGGATAACTAACTCAGGGCGCCTGGGTGGCTCAGTTGGTTAAGTGTCTGTTTTCGGCTCAGGTCATGATCCTGGGGTCCTGGGACTGAGTACTGTGTCAGGCTCCCTGCTCAGCAGGGAGCCTCCATCTCCCTCTGCCTGTCACAGCCCCTGCTTATACTCTCTCTCTCTCCGACAAATAAATACATGAAATCTTAAAAAAAAAAAAAGGATTAACTAACTCACCATGATGACACCCGTCTCGTTATTGGCCAGCATGATAGTCACGAGGCATGTGGCCGGGCGGACAGCTGCCAGGATGTCCTCAACCTCCACCTGACCATTCACCTTGGACACTGGCACAAAGGTGACTGCTGAGGGAAAAACACATATACCGAGGTTAATCTTATAAAATAACCTGTTTTGGAAGTACATTTAGATACAGCCTAAGAAAAGCAGTCTCCACATTTTAAAAGTAATTTATTGTAAAAGTTCAGGAAATGATAAGGAATATAAGCCACCCATCATCACAGCCCACAGATACAGCCAACGTGAATGCTCCCTTCATGCAGCGTCAGTTGCTGAGTTTGTTCTGTGGAACACACTCTCCATTCTGCTGCTGAGGGCCCACAAGGAGGTAATACACTTTTAGTTCACAAGAGCATCTATTAAAATTTTTTTTAAATTTTAATTCCAGTATAATTAACATACAGTGTTATATTAGTTCTGGGTCTACAATGTAGTGATTCAACACATCTATCCATTACTCACTGCTCTTCATGGTAAATGGACTCCTAATCCCCATCACCTATTTCCCCCAGCCCTGCACCCACATGCCCTCTGGTAACCATCACTGTGTTCTCTATATTTAAGTTTGATTTTTGGGTTTGTCTCTTTTTTAATTTGCTTGTTTTCTTAATTAAATTTCACATATGAATGACACTATATGGTATTTGTCTTTCTCTGACTTACTTCACTTAGTACTATACTCTCTAGATCTATCCATGTTGTTGCAAATGGCAAGATTTCCTTCTTTTTATGGCTGAGTAATATTCCATTATATACACCACATCTTCTTCTATCTATCAATGGAGTCTTGGGGTGCTTCCACGTCTTTGCTATTGTAAACAATGCTGCAATAAACATAGGGGTGCATATATCTTTTCAAATTAGTGTTTTCATATTCTCTGGGTAAATACCAAGTAGTGTGATCACTGGATCATATGATAATTCTACTTCTAATTTTTTAAGGAAACTCCATACTGTTTTCCACAGTGGCTGCATCAATTTGCATTCCCACCAACAATGCACAAGTGTTCTTTTTGCTCCACATTCTTGCCAATCTTGTTTCTTGTGTCTTTGATATTAGCTATTCTGACAGGTGTGAGGTGATATCTCATTGTAGTTTTGATTTGCATTTCCCTGATGATGAGTGACATTGAGTATATTTTCATGTGTCTGTTTGCCATCTGGATATCTTTTTTAGAAAAATGTCTGTTCATTGTTTTAATTGGATTATTTGGTTTTTTGGTGTTGAATTGTATGAGTTCTTTGTATATTTTAGATATTAACATTTTTATCAGATGTCATTTGCAAATACCTCCTCCCATTCAGTAGGTTGTCTTTTTGTTTTGTTGATTGTTTCCTTTCCTGTGCAAAAGCTTTTTATTTTGGTGTAGTCCCAACAGTTTATTTTTGCTTTTGTTTTTCTTGCCTAAAGAGACGTATCTTGAAAGAAGCTGCTATGCCAATGTCAAAGAAATTACTGACTGCTCTCTCTTCTAGGATTTGTACGTTTGGGTCTCACATTTAGGTCTTTAATCCATTTTGAGTTTATTTTTGCATAGGGTGTAAGAAAGTGGACCAGTGTCATTCTTTTGCATGTAGCTGTCCAGTTTCCCCAACACCATTTGTTGAAGAGACTGTCTTTTTCCCATTGCATATTCTTTCCTGCTTTGTTGAAGATTAGTTGACCATATAGTTGTGGGTTTATTTCTGGTTTCTATTCTGTTCCATTGATCTATGTGTGTATTTTTGTGCCAGTACCATACTGTTTTGATTACTTCAACTTTGTAGTGTATCTTGAAATCTGGGATTGTGTTACCTCCGGTTTTGTTCTTCTTTTTCAAGATTCTTTTGGCTATTTGGGGGTCTTTTGTTGTTCCATACAAATTTTAGGATTGTCTGTTCTAATTCTGTGAAAAATGCTATTGGTATTTTGATAGAGATTGCATTAAATCTGTAGATTGCTTTGGGCAGTACAGACATTTTAACAAATTTGTTTTCCCAATTCATGAGCATGGACTGCCTTTCCATTTGTGTCATTTCAATTTCTTTCATCAACTTTAGTTTTCAGAGTACAGCTCTTTTACCTTTTTGGTCAGGTTTATTCCTAAGTATCTTACCATTTTTGGTGCAATTGTAAATGAGACTGTTTTCTTCATTTCTCCTCCTGCTGCTTCATTATTAGTGTATAGAAATGCTATGGGATTCTGTATTTTGTATTCCACGACTTTACTGAATTTGTTTGTCAGTTCTAGTAGTTTTTTGGTGGAGTTGTTAGTGTTCTCTATATAGACTCTATATTTGTTGACTGCAAATAGTGATAAATTTTACTTCTTCTTTACCAACTTAGATGACTTTTCTTTCTTTTTTTTTTTTTTCATCTGATTGCTGTGGCTAGGACTTTTAGTACTGTTTATTTCTTGCATACCTACTACTGGTTTTTGATTTGTGGTTACAATTAGGTTTAAATATAACATCTTATGCATAATAGCAGTTTGTAGTAAGTTGATGGTTGAATTCACTCTTAAATCACTAAATTTTTCCTCCTCTCCCCCATACATTTTAGGTATGTGGCATCATACTTTACATCCTTTTATTTTATGAATCCTTTGACTGGTTTTTATATATATACTTAATTTACTGCTTTTGTGCTTCCTACTTTTCTTATTCGTATTTATGGTTTTTCTTTCTACAAAGAGAGTCTCCTCCCCTTTAAAATTTCTTATAGGGCTGGTTAGGTGCTAGTGAATTCTTTTAACTTTTGTTTGTCTGTGAAACCCTATCTTTCTATTCTGAATGATAGGCTTGCTGGATAGAGTATGTTTGGCTGCAGGTTTTTTCTTTCAGCACTTTGAAGGTATCATGCTCTCTTCTGGCCTGCAAAATTTCTGCAGAAAAATCAGTTCACAGCCTGATTGGGTTTCCCTGGTATGTAACTGTTTCATCTTGCTGCTTTTACAATTACCTCTTTACCACTACTTTTTTGCTTTTAATTACTATGTATCTTGGTGTGAACCTACTTGGGTTGATTTGCTGGGAGCGGTCTGTCTCCTGGATCTGGATTTCTATTTCTTTTCCCAGATTCGGTTAGTTGTTAGCGATTATTTCTTCAAATACATCTTCTGTCCCCTTTTCTCTCTCTTGTTCTTCTGGGATTCCCTACAATGCCAATGTTATTACTCCTGATGGTGTTGCTGAGTTCCCTTAATCTATGTTCACTTTTTATTATTCTTTTTTCTCACTTATGTTCAGTTTGATTGCTTTCCATTACTCTGACCTCCAGGTCACTGATCCATTCTTCTACTTCCCCTAGTCTGCTATTTATTCCCTCTAGTGTATTTTTAAGTTACTGAGTTTTTCATCTTTTCTTGGTTCTTTTTAATGTTTTCTCTTTATTGGAGGTTTCACTGAGGTCCTCTACTTTCTTCTCAAGTCTAGTGACTACCTAATGACCATTACTTTAAATTCTCTATCAGGCATATTATTTATCTCCATTTGTTTTAGCTAACTTGCTGTGATTGTGTCCCGTTCTTTCCTTTGGGACAGATTCTTCTGTCTCCTGATTTTGTCTAACTCTGTTTCTTCATTTCTCTGTGTTAGCAAAGTCAGCTATGTCTCCTGCTCTTGAAATTAGTGGCCTTATGAAGGAGAGGTCCTATAGTGCCCTCCTATGCGATGTTCCCTATTCATTAGAACCTAGAGCTTCAGGGGTGTCTCCTATGTGCACCCTACTATTGTAGCATTTGCCTTCAATCCCAACTGTCTGCAATGGCTGTCTTTGCCTGTTGTAGACAGGGTTTGGTCCCTGTGTTGCTAATGCATGGGTCTGCAGGAAAACATGGCGGTGGGACATGCAGTGCCAGAAAGGTCTGCACCAGTCCCCTGCAGGAAGGGAACTGCTGCTGCTGCCCAGGAAAACTACCCAGGCCAGGATGGAGGATGTAGGTCCACAGAAGAGTGTGAGGGTGGGGTACACTGTAAGCAAGCTAGGTGGAGAGTGTTGTACTATACTGGTTCCCACAAGTGTCCATGTATATAAGCTGGGGGATGGAGGAGGGAAATGGCTCCCACCAGCTCCTTTGCTCTTGGAGAAGTCTCCCAAAAGACACCACCCCTCCAGCACACACTCTGAGATTAGTAAATAAATCTCCTTCCCATACATCCAAGGAGTTGGTCAAACTGCTGTTTCTATGCTGTATCTCCGGGGGGTTGTTAGCTGTACTAGCTCTGTAAGGGCGGGGCCTCAGTTTCCTCTTGGGTCTCCCAGCTCTTCCAGAGCCAATCCTGTTGATTTTTACAGTTCTAGGTGTTAAGCCCCACTGATTGTAAGAACTCATGAAGTGAGGTCCCTCTAGTTTTTAAAGCCAATGTTATGGAGATCCATCTTCCCAGGGCAGGTTCTTCACACCTGGGGTGCCTGGATGGGGTCTGCTCCTCTCCCCTCGCTGAACCCATGATGTCCCTCCCCCCCATGCACAGTTCCATGGGTCCATCTGGCTTCCAACCATGTCTCCACCTTTCCTACCCTCTTTGACATGGCCTTCTCTATGTTTAGCTGTGGAGAATTTGTTCTGCCAGTCTTCAGGTCACTTTGGGGGATATCTACACTGATGGGGATGTTATCTAGGTGGATCCATGGGACGAGGTGATCCTAGGATCTTCCTCGTCCACTATCTTTATGAGAGCACCTTAATGGGCCAAAGTACTTAACCTTCACTCACTTGACACTGAGCAAACATTCATTAATCACCTACTAGGTTCTAGGCACTGCTCCAAGTTCTTATAATCTCATCACCTCAGATGAATAAATGAAGGTGACTGAATCAAGATTTTGGTTCAAAATGATATAAGATAAATGTATCCACTCTCCCCTCAAGGTCCAAAATGAGAGAACAAATATTTTCTAAATTAGGGGTATCCTCCTGTGGGCAAGGAATTTTGAGGAATTCCCACAATACAGAGAGATGATAGCATTAGATTATTAAGAATAGGAAAAAAACACTCAGAACAGTAATGGGCGAAAACCATGACTGGGATCTAGTGATCATCCAAGTGCAGGGTGCACAGCGTGGAGTGTGGCAGGCAGGGGCTGGGTGTCATGACCTAGCACCCCTACCAGCTACCTCGCAGGTGGGCACCAGAAGCACTGGCAGTAATTGAGAAAGAGCACTTGTGCCCAAGAGAGGACTGGCAGGCCAGGGCGGGCTCCAGGTATAGGGCAGAGGCCAGCAAGAGAAAGGTGGAGCTCACGTACCCACTACAAGACTCCAAGGAGAGCAAAAGAAGGGCCCCTCTGGCCAGGATTACTCATCTTGGGGATGCCTGGGTGGCTCAGTAGAGTAAGTGTCTGCCTTCGGCTCAGGTCATGATCCCAGGGTCCTGGGATTGAGCCCCAGGTCGGGCTCCCTTAACAGTGGGGAGTCTTCTTCTCCCTCTCCTTCTGCCCCTCCTCCTGCTCATGCTCTCTCTTAGAAATAAAAAAATACTTTTTTAAAAAAAGAATTACTCATCTTCTTATTAAGCACATGAAAGGATGCTCAACATCACTAGCCATCAGGGTAATGCAAATCAAAACCAAGAAATACCACTGCACATCTTCCAGGATAGTGGCAATAAAAGATAATGACAATCACAAATGTTGTCGAGGATATGGAGAAATAGGAATCCTCGTGTCCTGCTGGAAAAAACAGCAAAGGGTGCAGCTACCTGGGAATACAAAAGTCAGCTCAAAAGGTTAAACACAGAGTTAACCTGTGACCCAGCTGTGCCTCTCCTGGGTATAAGTCCAAGAGAAATGAAAACATACATCCACACAAGAACTTGTACACAAAGTTTCATAACGGCATTAGTCATCATGCCAAATGATCGTCAAAGGTTCATCCACTGATGAATGGGTACATAATGTATTATTTATAGAGACTGGAATTCACATAAAATGGAGTATTATAAATCCATAAAAAGAAATTAAGTACTCGTACATGCTCCATCATGAATGAACCTTGAAAACATGCTAATTGAAAGAAATCAGTCAAAAAGACCACATATTCTCTGATTCCATTCTCACGAAAGTCCTATGAAATCGGGCAATCTTTAGAGATGGACATGGATTAGTGGTTGCCTGGGGGTGAGGCAAATGGAGAATTACAGTGTGTGGGCATGAAGTTTTGGAGGGTCATGAAATGTTCTGTAACTGATTATGATGATGGTTCCACAAGTGGGTGAATTCACTAAGAACCATCGAGTGAGAGAGGGAGAAGCAGAAACCCCAGTGAGCAGGGAGCCCCATGCGGGACTCAATCCCAGGACCCTGGGATCATGACCTGAGCTGAAGGCAACTGCTCAACCAACTGGGCCACCCAGGAGCCACAAAATCTATGTAATTTAAGCAGGAGGTTAAATGCAACGGCAACTAAGAACGACTTGTTGCTCTTCCCTGTAAGTACGGAAAAGTAAGAAAGGGGGATAAAAAGGCAACAGGGATTGAAAGGAACAGGAGCCAAAATAAGAATGTCAGACTCAATCTCTTTTTTTTTTTTAGTTAACGTAGTACACCTAGATAAGACCAGAAAAAGAAAAACTCCTGTAGTAGTCGAACAGGAAAACCCACAGAAAGTCTTCACAGTCAAATGGAGTACTATGGTGCTTTAATCTGGATGATATAAGTACTTTCCCTCGATTCACTTTTATGTTTCCAGGCAGATCAGGCAGGCTGAGGGGAAAGTGCTCTTAGTTTTCAAAAGTCCGTGGTCTGTGCCCAGCTTCCTCGCATGGGAAAAGTGAAAGGTCAGAGCCACTGCCCTTGCCCACCAAGCTCAGCCGACCCCACAGGCTGCCTGTGGGCTGTCTGCCCCCAGGCCCACTGGCAAGAACCCCCTCCTGTGCAGAGTTGAAGTCGTCCAGCAAGAGCACATTTATTCTGGTGTTCGCTCCCTGATGCTGATGTCTATCTGACCCTTGTTCGTCCTACCCGAGGAAGTGGAAGCCACGACTTAATCCTTAAAATCCAAGTGAAAAGCACCGTTTAGCATTTATAGGCTTATTTCACGTGTATATATTCATTATACACAAGAATCTGAAGTATCATTCAGTTGCTAGATCCAGACTAGACTAGAGCTCCACGGTGATGACCCATTTCTTCCCTAGGGGACACTCTGGCAGCATTCCCGGCTCCCGTGTCTGGACAGACTGTGTAACCCTTGCACCTGCTGACCTCCAGGGAGGCTGTGAGTGGAGGGTAAATGATTCACCGGGTCCCGGAATCAGTGTGCAGCGGTAGGCAGAGCTGGTCACTCACCGGCCACTCGTTCTTTGAGCAGGTGCTCCAGGGGCAGGCGGATGGAGTCGTGTTCCACGGTGCAGGTGATAAGATGGGGCACGGCCCCGTCCAGCGGGCTGCACACCTCGGCCGGGCTCCCCGCGGAGGGGCGGGTTTGGTGGAAATGTTTCACCATGGAATGGATTACTAAGTTGTTGGACTGCAGAGAGCAGAAAGAGCATTTACGAGACCTGGGCTAAGGGGAGGGCCACGGTGACAATTTCTAGGCCTTCATTTTCCTCGTGGCTAATGTTTAAAAAATGGAAAAATGGTCTCAAAGACATTCAACTTCCGAATGGCCAATGACAAAACCTTCCAAAAAGGTCAGAATTCATTTCCAGTCAATTAATGCCTGTCTTATTAAGCAATGTTATGAATTTTTCAATTTTATAAATTGAAAAAGCAGGTACCCACTGCTGATGGGAGTTTAATCTAGCATATGAAGGGCCATTTGATCTATCTGTCAAATAAGCCCTCTGACCCAGCATATCTGTGTCTTGAACTTGATCCTATGACTACACTTGCACAGAAGCAAAATGAGGTACAGAAAGGTCCTTATTAGGTATAGCACTGTTTGTAATAACTCAACCTTGGAAAGCCCTTCAGTGTCCACCAATAAAGGGATTTATAAGTGCCCAACGGACATCAAGGAATAAACATCAAGGAAAAGTTTTATGTGTAGAGACCCAAAGATCTCAAATAGAAATACACTTCCTAAATAATAATACAAAAAAAGGTAGCAGACATTATATACAGTATTCTACCCAAATTGTATATAAAGGGGGAAATATACACGCATTTTCTCATATATGCAAAAATATCCTGGAAAGGGTACACAGGGAAGGAGATTAGAATATATAAATCTACATAGTTGTTTGCTTTTAACGCAGAGACTCTCTGGAAGACACTAAGAAGCTAAGAGGTTTCCTATAGCCAGAGTGGATAACATAAGGGTGCAGGGTAGGAGAAGACTTTAAAAAAAACAAAACGAAACAAAAACTTTTCTCTTATTTTAAATCATAACATATATACAGGAAAGTGTATAAAATATAAACCTAAGTTTAACAGAGAAATGAGGCAGCAAAGACTGAATGACTGTTACCTGATCAAGACAGTGGACACTGCCCCACACAGAAGCACCCGGTGCAGGGGGTCCCCTCAGTCACTATCCCCTCTCCACCCCCACGGAGCTGTCTCCTACACTGATATGTATGGTAATCATTCCCCTGCTTTTCTGGATACTCTGACTTCCTTCGCAAACACCTGTAAACAGTACTGTTTATTTTGTCTTTTTGACCTTGGCATGAGTAGAACTGAAAGAACTTTTTCTCGGTAAAGATCCAATTCCTTGGAGCATTTGGGGGTCCCCCACAATGAGGGGGACAGAGCCTACACTGGGCTGAAGCGCCCATGTGCTGCTATTCTGCACATAGAGGACTTAAGACAGTGTCCAGCTGGGTGGGGGGCACCAAGGCATCCCCCGCTGTGGCTCACTGATGGGCAACATGTGGGATCAGGTAACAGGGACCCACAACTCAGATGGGTTCCTCCACTCAGTGGCAGCTTCCGGAGAGGTCCCGGGGCACATCCTTGTGGAAAACACTACTGCCCCATACAGCCATTCTATCCAGAAGACATGTTCCCTGGGGGCTCCCACGGCTGGAGAGTCCCCACAACCCCATCTGAGGCCACCATGAATGGCAGTGTAAAAGGTGACCCAATGACTGTGAATACAATGGAGATGCCCAAGATCCTCCCATGTGCCACATGTGTCCGTTGGTCGCTGCTGAAACCTGGAAACAGATGCCCTGCCCCGGGCCACAACGGGAGTGCAGGGGCCTTGGTTGGAACCAGTAGGTCCCATCTGAAAATGAACCGTGTGCTCGCAGACCACGAATGTCCTTGGCACCAGATGAGAACAGGATGGCCCCAATGGGCAGCTGGGACCAAGGTAGCTCCTTGTGGGCCACCAAAAGCCTGGCCCCAGGGGTGGGCATGGGGCCCAGGGGTGTGGTGGCAGCTTCCTGACCCATCACTCAAGATCCCTGTGCACTGCTGCAGGTGGCCATGTGACAACATATCAACATTGGGCCATGCTAATTTTGAGGGACACTTGGACTGCTCTGTTTCGGACTGTCATGAATGGTCTTCACCTGGCCCTGGTGCAGATGAGCCTCACTTGTCTAGCTTCCCCCCTGGGGGCAGGACTGCTGGCCCCCAGTGCAGACTCTCGTCCTCAGCTTGACCAGATAGCACCAACCCCTTTCCCCAAACGGCATTCCAGCCTGTGCTCTGCCATCTGCGAGTGCTTCCGGCTCTATGTCCTCTGTCCACACTTACTACCACTGCAATGCTTAATTTCTATCATTCTGCTGAGCGTGCAGAGGTGTCTCAATGTTTTTTACTCTGATGACGACACCAAGTATTTTCACCTATAGAAGCTGTTTGGGCTTCTGCTTGGTGAAGCGCATACTTGAGTTTCTTGCCCATATTTCCATGGGGTTACCTGCCTTTATATCCTAGATGCTAGTCTTTTGTCAGTTAAATGTTGTGTCTTCGGCCACTGTCTCGCTTGTCTTTTTGTTTTCTTCATCGTACTCTTTGATGAAGTAAAGTCTGTTTTGTGGCAGTGGTGGTGGCACAATTTATCAGCCTTCTCCTTTGTGGTTAATGTTTTCTGTATTGTGTAGAAGAAATTCATTGTTCTTAATCATCATAAAGATATAAGCTTATCACCTGAAAGCTTTCTAAATTTTATTCTTCATAAGTAGGTATTTATTATGACCAAAGTTATGATTATTATTTTGTTATGAAGCAGAAATCCAATTTCCTTTTTCTTTTTGAATACAGTTGTCCCAGCACTATTTACTGGAGAAAATTCATTCTTCCTGCTCTCCTACGCTGCCTCAGTCATATATGGTGATCATAAAATCTAGCGTCTGAGCGAGAAAAAGTTAAGAATAAGAGGGCACTATTCAATTATGTCAGGACAACAGGTGCATCCTGGGACTGTCCTGAGCAAACCAGGATGTGTGGCTACCCAGTCATATGACAAATGCTGACATTTGCACGGTGCTGTTTCTGGTCTACTGTCTGTCCCTGCCTGAAGACCACCTGCCTTAATTAGTAGAGCTTTACAGACGGCTGGATGTCTGGTGGATCAAGTCATTTCACTGTGTTCTTAATCTTCCAGAAGTCTTGACAGTTCTTGGCCATATAAATTAGCTTGTGAGATTCCACCAAAAAAGCCTCAGGATTTAGACTGAGGTTGCACACCAGATCTACAGATCTACTGAGGTGGTTAGAACACTGGGTCTCTGGAACCTGGAGCACGCGGAGTTGCTCCATTTATTCAGAACTTCTTTGAAGGTGGTGTGCACTAATATTCCTATTACTTTCCTGGTGTGGCCGAGTCGATGAAAACGGTCTTACAAATTCTTTTTTGTTATATTTGTTTCTTAAGTATTTGTTATTTTTCGTGCTCTTATAAAAACCGGAAACCGCTACAGAAACGCAGAGATGGTTGGCAACTGAGAGGATCACACGAACGCGCCAGCCAGGTTTGACTTGAAATGGAACACATTTTTCTCCTCTTCATTCTTGAAACCACCCACCCCCTTCTCTTGCTTTTCTGCAGAATCCTTTGTTCTAGGAACTTGGCATCGATACTCAGTAATGAGACTCGGATGGCCAGCGCCGATGCTGGTCATGAGACCACTCTGGAGACATGAGGAACCCGGCTAGCAGGATGCACCAGACTCCTGTCGAGGCTGCCCGGGCCCTGTATTTTCCTACGAAAGCCCTCAGCCTTTTCCCCAGAGCGGGTCTGCCATTCTGAAGGCATTAGCCTGCTACAGTGTCATTTGCCTGGTAAGGTAATAAACTATTGTTCCTCTTTATCCCCAAACTCCGTCTTTGTGTCGCATTTTGGCTCCAGAGCAGAGATCGATTTTTGACAACACACCTGCTTGTCGCTGGTATAAAAAACATGATTGAGTTTTGAATCTAATAACTGCTAAATTTTCTTATTAACTCTAATAATCTGGCTGCAGATTCTCTGGGGTTTTCCATGTGGACAGTCACATCACGCGTGGGTGACAGTCATGCCCTCCTTCCCAGAAAGGGAGACAGAATTACTGTTTGAGCAGAAGCCTGTATTTCTATCAGTCTAAAAGTACATCTGCAATGGGTCATAAACCTCAAACTTCTTTTTAGAAAATTTTATTTATTTGACAGAGAGATACAGCAAGAGAGGGAACACAAGCAGAGAAGTGGGAGTGGGAAAGGGAGAAGCAGGCTTCCCACTGAGCAGGGGGGCCTGACGTGGGGCTCGATCCCAGGATCCTGGGATCATGACCTGAGCCAAAGGCAGATGTTTAACAACTGAGCCCCCCACCCAGGCGCCCCTCAAACTCTTCATAAGGCAAACAATTTAGTAGGGATTTAAAGGGATAATTTCAGGGCAAAATGAAGGGGAAACTATTGAAATAAACTCTCTGTTGAAGTTAATTTACACATTATGTTACAAATATCCTACCAGCCACCTGGAATTTACTTTTAGGATAAATACTGGCTAATTATATGAAGCTAATTTGCAAAAGAGAAAGACCAACAGCAAGCATACCTCTTCTTTTAAAAAATAATACCAAATAGGAACCATGTATATATACCTTACATATAACTGACAGTTAAAAGACTGTGAGCCTGTTGAGAAACTTTACCTCGGTGCCCCCGGAAGTGAAGACTATGTCCTGAGGTTTCCCACCTATCATCTTCGCGACGCTCTCCCGAGCTGTGTCAATAATGTCCTTGGCCTTCCTACCTTGAGAAACCAGAATGAGAACTCATTAGCGTCCCTTTACCAAGCCCAGTAAACACATGTTTAAAAGAACAACCAGACATGGGGCGCCTGGCTGGCTCGGTTAGTGGAGTGTGTGACTCTTGATCTCGGGGTGGTGACTTCTAGCCTCACACTGGGTAGATGACTTAAAAATAAAATCTTAAAAAAAAAAAAGAATCAGACACGCAGGAACAACTCTACGTGGGCAATTCTAAGATGACCCATGTCCCGTTAATGTGAACATAATAGGCCACAACCTAGGAATAAGCTGGAGAAGGGGCAGCAGCAAGATAGGAGCAACTCGGTGACACCTGCTGAGACTTAGTAAGAAGTGGAAACAGATACAGGGGGACGCGCGGGAACCCTAAAATCCCCAAAGACATGGGCTTCCTCTTACCGGATGCTACAGGAGAGGGGAAGCTGTGGCCATCTGCCTTGCTCCCCATTCATCAAGACAGGAGGGTGAAGGGATGAAATAATTTGCTTAAGATCATGCTGCAAAACAACAAAAATAAGCAAAAAGAATGCTCGTGACTCCTCAACACAAGGCGCAGTGCTGCATCTCAGCGCAGGCCCCCGAGGGCGCCGTCCCACGGAAGCCCCGCAGCCCAGCTGTGAGCTAGTTCCACCATCTGGCATGGATGAAGGGACCAAACTGTATGCGGCAGAGAAAGGAAGGTGCCAGGACGGGATCTGTGGCAATAACTCCATTCTTTCCTGGTTGATAGATCAACAGTCTTCGAAGTGTGCTACTATTCAACCCTACTTGTAAGAAAAGAAAGGCACCAAGTTGCACACTTTCTCTCTGCGGTTCCGTGCATGTGAATCACACCCCACTAAAGCTGTTGGAGGGGAAGGACATACAGGGTGTGGACCAACGAGTCCGGGGAACATAAGCTACTGGAACACACAGAATCACGTCCACTGGGGACAGGTCAGAGAACTGCCAGAAAGGACCCTGTGGTCACTCTTTTCATTTACTTACAATTTACATTTTCACTAAGATCTAAGGCCACTGGAAATAAAAGTGCATACTCAAGGAGATTAGAACATAAATGCTAATGAGATGCTGTCATTGGACTAACGTTCCATCTCTGGGTCGGGACAGTGGCCTTGTTCTTAGGTGTTTAGGAGTAAAACTTCCTGTTTGCAACTTACTTTCAAATGATTCAAAGAAATGATAAATCCCAGTAAAGGAAATAAGGGCAGGTGTTCACTATACTATGATTTCAACTTTTCTGCAGAGATTACATTCCAAAATAAAACTTTGGTCCTAGGAGTTAAAAAAATAAACCAGCCATGGGATGTTTGCTAGCAATGGCTCTCTCCCCCACCCCAAAGTACTAATTCAGTCTTTATCTTTTTAGCAAGTAATATCCTCATTTGAGGAAATTAGGATATGGCCTGAATGTCAGAGCAGGACCTTCCTGTCATGTTCTCAGGTTTGCCAATGGCGCTGTCATGGGAGAAAGTCCCTTCTCTTACACATACACAGGTGCTTCCTTGTGATGGGGAAGTATGCCCCTGCCGACAACTCATTCTCCAGGGTTCATGAAAAAGCAGTAAATTAGAAAAACAGAGATCAAGGTGATATGGCAACACCGTCGGATCTAGGTAGGAGACACATGGGTGTCGATTTTCTTACTCTTAAATTTCCGGAATGTTTGAAGTTGTTAGTGTTACTAAATGTAAAGGGTGGTTGGTAAATGTAACTGACATAAGACTCTGAAATCTGCCTTTCAGGATGTAAGAGGGAGAGTAAGGGGCATGTGTGGCTCCCATGATCCATTAAACCAACCCTCCTTCACTTGGCTGTTCTCACACCAGAGCCCCTCTACTACCTCCCAGCAACGGCCCGTTTCTCCTTTCCCATCTCCACCCTATTCCGTTCCCTCTTGAACTCACTGGCAATCAGGTATTCTGGTCCCTGGCTTCCCAAACCCACTCTGACCAAGGTCCCCGTGTGCCAAATCCAGGTCCGCGCCTCCTCCCCCGCCAGCAGCTCTCCCCCAGGACTGCTCCCTCCTCCTCTATGCATCCCTTGCCGGGCAGGGCTCCAGATCCAGATGGCGGATGGCCCCTGCCCTGGCCAGGTCCTCGAATCCTCTCCCCCTCAGCAACTCAAGACTGAGTAACCAGCTCGGTGCTACAGACTCTACTCATTCTACCTGGAACCCAGTAGATTATACACATCTATCTCCGGTAGACATCTGAAACTACACTTGCTCCAAGTTGAATACATGATTTCTCCCCCAGACTTGTTCCTCTTACCCTTTCCTATCTCAGTAAATGGCGACTCAGTCCTTCCAGGGGCCCGGGGCCAAAAGCTTTGGCTCTTGCCTTTCTCATACCCTGTTATCCAGCCCCACAGTAAATCCTGTAAGGCTCTGTCATCAAAAATACCCAGAAGCTTGCCCCACCTCTGCACTGCCCGGCCACCTGCTGAGTCAAGGCCACCGCTGAAATATTCTAGCAGGCTCCCAACTCCACTGACCCCATCGTGGTCCATTCTCCAGGCAGTGGCCCAAGGAATGCCCTGAAAACACAATACACGTTGTACCCTGTGCCTTATCCCTCATCAGAACAGTGCCTGGCATTCAGGAAATGCTCAGCCAATATCTGTTGAATCAGCTGTTCTCAAAATGTCATCTGGGGAGCCCTTGGGGCGGGAGCAAGGCACTTTCAGGGGTCCATCAAGTCAAATCTAGTTTCATAATAACATGAAAACATCATTTGTCTTTTTATTCTCATTTCCTTGAAAGTATAGAGTGAAGCCTTCCAGAGGCTCCCTGATTTGAGTATCACAACAGATTGGATACAGAAGCCTTCAACCTGCTTGGGTCCTTGTGCTTAAACTACTGTTACATGGAGGTTTCTGCATCTCACAGCAAAACAATATATTTTCCAGATTTGCTCATACACAATTTTTCTTGAGGGGTGGGTACAAGAACCAAAGAAACCATACTGCGAATCAGGTTTCATAATATGGCTTTCCCCCTTGACCCAGATGCTGCTACACTGTGTGTCTAGGTCGTTGCTGTAGTCCGCAGCATGGCTCTGACAGGGCCCGGAACTCCACTCCCAGCTTCAGCCTACTCAATGTGGTCAGTCCTTGACTCACGGACCTTGGTGTTATTTCCAGATTTTTACTCTTACAAGCAAGGCTGTAAACATCTTTTTCATCTGGGCAAGGAGGATGGGGCAGTGTATTTAAAACGAAAGGTTATGCTATCAACAGGCTCCATGTTCAAATTTGGACTTCTCTGAAAACTAATCCACAAAAATTTCTACCTAAGGTTTGTATTTACAGAAAATCTATTCAAAAGCAAGTGATCACAGGTGGTGTACAATTTCTCTAAGACTGCCTCTGCCCACCTCCCCCATATCTCCGGATCTGTGAGCGCCTTCTAGGATTACCTGCTGGGTAAGGACTGCTGGGATTTCCCCAGGCTTCCCTCATGGCCTCGGTCATGGCCTGGATGACTTCTGGCTCAAGGGGGGTGGTTGCATTATAGTCCATATAAACTTTCCTGCTGGAAAGAAAACACAGATGTGCCTGTTAAGACAAGGAGATAGAGTATGGGAGCACAGCTGCACTCTGTCAGCTCAAGAGAGCAAACGCCGTCAAGGTCAAGATACTTCTCTGCAGAAACACCACACAGCCTTCCACAAACTGCACTTGGACATCTCCAAATCTTCATGAATTATGGAAAAAATATGCGTAATTTCCAATAATCTAGTATTTGCTAGTTTCCTTTATATAATCGCTAGACCATCCACTTAGTTTTTTTTTTTTTAAGATTTTATTTATTTATTTGACAGAGAGAGGGAGATCACAAGTAGGCAGAGAGGCAGGCAGAGAGAGAATGGGAAGCAGACTCCCTGCTGAGCAGAGAGCCTGATGCAGAGCTCAATCCCAGGACCCAGAGATCATGACCTGAGCCAAAGGCAGAGGCTTAACCCACTGAGCCACCCAGGCACCCCTCCATTTAGATTTTCAAAAGTTCTTTCCACCCCTTGGTAGGATCGATGGCCCCTGAACTTCAAAGTCTACCCAAGGGTTCTGAAGGACAGATCGGCTCCTTGCCTCCAGATGGAAGGAGGGGAAAACATGAGCAGCCAGGGAGCTGCACCTTCCTGAGGGCTTCCTAACTTTATCAGTAGTTTTTCTTTATTTCTCTGTAATCTCTGGGCTGGCAGAAGCCTCAGGTGATCTAGGCACCCATTCCTGCCCACACTCTCCTCTGCTCCCTGACCCTGGGCAGGCCTACTTCTCCCCTCCCACTTTCAGTTTCCAGTGCCTAGCATGACCACGCCCCCACCCCACTTTCCTTCTTAGGTCTTTGTTGCATCTTGACTTTCTTGTGAAGCTCCCTGTAGCTCTAAATAAAATCACAGTCCCCAGTCCCCTTCCTCCTTTCTCTGTCTCTCCATGGTACTCCTCAGTGTGTGACACACGAGACTCTGGCCCTGTTTACCACTGCTGGCCTTAGCAGAAAGTCATACATCAGCTCCAGAAAGCTTACAGGCTTTGTTTCCCTCACTGCTCTGTCACTTACACTGAGGACAAGGGCTGGCACACAGCAGGGGTGGGATTTACAAGAGAACAAAGTGTCACAGAAAAGCACAGCTCCTGGAGGATTTTTACCAATATCAAAAACCTTCAGAAACTTTCATATATATATACAGTAGGAAATCCTGCCTAGTACTATTAATTTACCTGATTTTAAAATCAGTAACAATGTTTAAACAGATCCACGTGAAATTTCAAAGACAATTACCAACCATGGCTGTTAAGTTTTGTTTTTTTTTTCCCTAACCACAGAGTGTTTTAAGTATTTTATTTATTCATTTGACAGGGAGAGAGCAGAAACACAAGCAGGCGAAGCAGCAGGCAGAGGGAGAGGCAGATGCAGGCTCCCCACTGGGCAGGGAGCCCAATGCGGGGCTCAATTCCAGGACCCTGGGATCATCAGCTGAGCCTAAGGCAGATGCCTCACTGACTGAGCCACCCAGAGCCCCCAAACCACAGAGTGTTTTTATGCAACACCTTGTTCATAGCTGTCCAAAGTCACCTGATAGGTTTAAGGCTTTGGGAAGTTATACTGGCCACGGCTGGCCACTCTGGCTGGCATTGGGAATCTCCTGGTCCCGCTGTGACTTAAAACTGCATGTGCCCTTAATCTTGCTTTCACTTCCTATAGCACCCCACATTTCCTCAAGCTACTGGGGTCTGCTCAGTGACTGCAGCTTGTCAATCTGCTGGCAGATTGAAACATTTATGGCTTGAATTTCAGATTAACGTTTTATAGATAACTCTGCTCCATGATTTGCTTCCTCCTTAAAATGCTCTCAGTATTGCATGGAAAAAAACTCTACTATGCTCAAAACCAAAATATCATAAAGAGGTATGGTGAATTTTCTCTCCACTCCAGTCTCCTTCAGGGGCTTTTGCCCAGCTCTTTTTGCTCAGGCTCAACCAAAGTTGACTGCCTCATGAAAGAAATGTCCAGGTTTCGGCCTGGACCCGAATTTTAAAGACACACTCACTGCTCACGTTCAGGCAGAGGGGATTGCCAAAACAGAGTAAGCAACGTCTCAGCAACCAGCAAATGCACAGCTGCAGCGGGCTGAAGACACAGTGTGCACCGGAAGGCCTCCCTGCCTACCTTTCCCCTGTCCCCCCGGCTCAGGCCGGAGCCTGGGGGCATCCGCCTCCGTCCCCCCTTTCCCCACACCAGTGCACCAGCCAGAACTGCGGCTTGTGTCCCAGTACCCCCACTGCTCTGGCCAGCACGCCGGGCCACACCACCGCCCTCCTAGATTTTACAAAGATTCCCGGCGTGCCCCTGCTTCCTCACCTGTCCCGCACCCACCCGCCCTTAGAACGCACCCCGAAGTCCGTCCCGAGTTCCGGGGCTCTGCTTCCTGACCGCAGCCCCGCCAAGCCCGGCCGCCCACGTCCGCAGGCTGGGTTCGAGCCCCGGGGCCTGCACAGCGACTGTTCCCCTGCCCCGGCCGCGCTTCCCCGGACGCCACCTCGGTGGGACCCCTGCCCCGGCCGCGCCCCGGCTCCCACCCGCCGACCCGCACCGCATTCCCGCGCGGGACGCTCAGGCCTGCGGTGACCGCCAGCTGGCGACCTCTCCGGGCGGGACCGGGACCCCTCCCCCGGACAGACCACCGGGCCCCACCGGGCCCCCGCCCCCCGCCTCCCCGAGCCGGGCACCCCCACCCCTCGCCCCGCGGCGCCTGGAGGGCTTCCTAGAGGAGGGCGCCGGCCGCCTCCCCCTCACGGAGCACACCTGTCTGGAGGGCTCTTCTCTCCGCGGCCGCGGGGATGACTCGCTGCCCGCTCCCGCGCGTCCCTGCCGGGCGCCGCCGCCGCCTCCATCCCGACCAGCCTGCGCCCAGCGCCCTGCCGACCCACCGACCGCTCGGGTCTCGTCTGGGTGCGCCTCCCCGAGGCCCGGCAGGGGGGCGGGACCGCGAGGTCGGGGGCGGGACCGCGAGGTCCGGGTCGCGTCTGGATTGGGCTGCACTGTGCACTCTGGCCAATGCCGGGGTACGGCCCCGGCGGATGGCGATTGGCTGCGCGCGATCAGGTGACGGGGGCGCGTCACTGGGGACGAATCACGGAGGCCGGGAGGCGGGCTGCGGCGCGGAGCGCGGACTCTCCCCGGAGTCCGAACTGTCCTCGGGGCCCAGGCCCGGAGGGCGCACGCCCGGGTCGGCCCTACCGCGGCTTGCTTGCGGCGCCGGGAGGCCGGGTCTGCAGATTTCGGGGCGTGGGCGACGCGCAGTCGGCGGAAGGGGCGCGGGAGCTGAGGAAGGGGTGTCGGGGCCTGGGGCGGGCCGAGGGGCGGGAGGGGGCTCCGTGACCCGGGGGGCGGGCACGTGGGATACTGCTGCACGCAGCCGACAGCCGGGAAGTCAGCAGTGCACGGGCCGGCCCTAACGGAGCCCTGAGCACGTGCACCGTAGTGCGCACGTTCACCCTTCCCTGATTTACTCCCGGGAACATTGAGTGCGTGCTGTTAGGAGGACATCGAGGGGCACAAAAGTTCAGCGTCTTGCCCGAGTTCACACGGTAGTGAAGGAGCTGGAATTTGAGTTCAGGACTGCTTTGCCAAGAAGTTGAGTTTTATTCGGCTTTTCGAAGACTTTCTCAGTTACATCTCCTGTTGGGGTCCAGAAGTTGTGTCTTCCAGCTCTGCAAGTCTCTACATTTCTGGGCTCCTTATTTCCTTTCATTCTTGCTTGCAAACTGAGCTCATGTCAAATGTAGCCATAGCAAAGGACACACTTTTTTTTTTTTTTTTTTTTTTTTTAAGATTTATTTGCGAGAGAGCAGGAGGAGGGGCAGAGGGAGAGAATCTCAAGCAGACCTGGTGCTGCGTGCAGAGTCCAAGGTGGGACTCCATCCCACAGCCCTGCGATCAGGACCTGAACCAAAACCAAGAGTCCACACTTAACCCACCAGGCCACCCAGTGCCCCAAGGACACACCAAAATTTAAGAAGCAAAGAGGTACACGGAGCTCAAGGACAATCCAAAAGAGGAGGGAAGGAAAGGGAATTAGGAAAGAATGTCTAAGAACAGACGAGACTGTACAGTGCAGCCGAGAGGACATGTGGCAAGTGTCTACCTTATACGAGGATTAGGAGGCACTGATGGATTTAGTTCAAGAAATTTTAGTATGGCAGGAGGGAAGGGCAGAAGAGTGTGCAGTGAGTTGAGGGATGAACGGAACATGAAAGAATGAAGAATATGCTCAGCCCTTTCCCAAAGGCTGAGAAGGGAAGGAGCCAAAAAGGGGGGTACAAGATTAAGGGAAATATTTGAGGGCCTGAATGTGTTTATATGCTGAAGGGAGGTAGCTTACAAGGACACTGGAGATAAGAGCCAAAGCCCTGGAAGCATTGAGAAGGCATGAGATTAAGAGCAAAAGTGGGGGGCGCCTGGGTGGCTCAGTGGGTTGAGCCTCTGCCTTTGGCTCAGGTCGTGATCCAGGAGTCCTGGGATTGAGCCCCGCATTGGGCTCTCTGCTCAGCGGGGAACCTGCTTCCCCCTCTCTCTCTGCCTGCCTCTCTGCCTACTTGTGATCTCTGTCTGTCAAATAAATAAAATCTTAAAAAAAAAAAAAAGAGCAAAAGTGGGTGGGGAAATTTGAAAGGTAGGAGGCAGGTTTCATTCTCTGAATCTACAGGGGATGGGAGCTGGAGGGCCCCTGGGACAGCCGACAAGGTGATTCATCTCAAGCCCTTCTTGGACCAATTGGGCAGTAGTTAGAGGGTCTCTGTTTCAGGGTGGAGATAGTAGTAGTGGAGTCAGAGAGACAGATAGTGCCCACATGGCTGGTGAGACACCTGGAAAGAACAGGGCACCTGCAAACAGGACCAGCTGCGAAGGCAACTGTCCTCCTCACTCTGACTAAAAGCAGCATCTGGTGCAACAGGCAGCAGCCACCACCACTATCCCAGGTGGACTGGTCAAACAGCTGTAACAGAGGACCGGAAGGATGTCTTAATTATGGAGATAAGTACTCAATAAAGACCAAACATTTGAGGAATCCTATCTCCCTGAAAACAAGATAGTGAGTACAACCAACAGAAATCAGGCCTGAGGGCAAAGGCAGCAGCACCAGCAGAGTAAATCTTTAATAGAGGAAACTCCATAAGGAGGTAAATGGCTGGTTTTGTTAAGGTAGTTAGTAAAAAAACAAATTAAAAAAACATGTTGGACAAAAAACGATAATCAAGTTTTATAAACTCAGTAGAGTAGCTAGGGGCTGGGGGAAGGGAAGAAGGAATAGAACACAGAGGATTTTTAGGCTGTGAAACTATTTTGAATGATAGAGGCATACGTTGTTTCATTGTTCTTTGATTTATTGTGCTACTCAGATAATGGGTTTTTATCAAATCAAAGGTTTAAGGTTTCCGTGGAGGACGTCACTGCAGAGGGGCTGCAAACAGCAGGAAAACTGGAATTCAAAGTGGAGCCTGCAGATGGGACCGGATCACGGCAATCCTGTGATTGAACCTGAGGGAGGAGGCGTCGCTTCCTGGGGCCGAGCAAAGAAAGGGATTTCCCGAGACGGAATCTAGTCCTGGTGACGATGCTGTGAAGACCGTTGAAGAGACACCAGATGGGGTTTAGGATATCATGCCCACTCAGGTGCTAAAGTGGCAGCAGGAAGTTCTCCTGTGGGTGAAATGCCATCAAACAGCATCACGTGCGACAGAAAAATTGAGAAAGGAAGTCAATCGATGGGCAAATCATTGTCTTACTTTAGGAATCTGACACATCAGACACCCCAGCCGTCAGCAGCCACCACCCTGATCTGTCAGCAGCCATGGACATCGAGGCGCGAGCCTCCTCCAATGAAAGGAGAGCTCAGTTAATGGGTAGCATTTTTTAGCACTAAGACATTTTTAAATTAAGGTATGTATGGTTTTTTAAGACTTAATTCTGTTGCACACCTGATAGACTACAGTACTGTGTAATTGTAACTTTTATATACAGTGGGAAACCAAAAACTTCATTTGAATCACTTTATTGTGATATTTGCTCTCTTGTGGCATTCTGGAACAAAACCAGCAGTATCTCGGAGGTATGCCTGTACTATCATAATGGATACATTTTAGTATGTTTGTGAAAACAGTTCACACTAAGTGTGAACCTCTTGAGAAAAGTAGGACTTAAGGTAATAATGATGTGTCAGTAAAGTTTCATCAACTGTAGCAAATGTTACATTTGTGGAATGTCTAAAGTGGGAGGGGTTGTGCATGTAGGGGGTCAGGTTACATGAGAATTGTACTTTCCACTCAGTTTTGCTGTGAACTAAAAACACTCTAAAAAATAGTCTATTTTGGGAGTGCCTGGGTGGCTCAGTGGGTTAAGCCTCTGCCTTTGGCTCAGGTCATGATCTTAGGGTCCTGGGATTGAGCCCCGCATTAGGCTCTCTGCTCAGTGGGGAGTTTGCTTTTCCCTCTCTCTCTGCCTGCCTCTCTGCTTACTTGTGATTTCTCTGTCAAAAAAATAAAATCTTTTAAAAAATAATCTATTTTTAAAGGTTATTTATTTATTAGAGAGAGAGAGAGCACAAGTGGGGGGCAGGGGCATAGGGAGACGCTGAGCAGGGAGCCCCATGTGGGACTCAATCCCAGGACTCTGGGATCAAGACCTGAATTGAAGGCAGATGTTCAACTGATTGAGCTACGCAGGCACCCCAATAAAATCTATTTAAGAAAAAGAAAAACAACTATATATGGGATGAATAGAATAGGCACAAGGAGAAATTTAGTAAGCTGAATGCCTGAGCATAAGAATTCTTTTAGATTATTCCTCAAAAACACAAAGGGATAAAAAATTTGAAAGAAAAGAAAAATCTATCCAGTACAGTGATTTTCAACACAGAGTGACTTTTTCCTCCAGGGTACATTCGACAATGCCTAGAAATAATTTAGTTGTCGTAACTGGGGATACGTGCTTCTGGCATCTAGTGAGTAGAAGCCACTAACAACCTATGATGCACGGATTGCCCCCAAATGACAGATTATCTGGCCCACAGTGTCACAGCAGTGTCACAGCACTGAGGATGACACCCTGGTGTGGTTCTACATTGCCATTCTGTATTGTATTCCATCTGAGGACGTCGTTCAGAATTTCTTCTAGTGCTAGACTGCTGGTGCAACTTTCAGTCTTTGCATGCATGAGGACAGTCTTTATTTTGCCTCCATCTTTCATACTTTCCCTAAAGAATTTTAGCTTGACTATTTTTCTTTTTTTTTTTAAGATTTTATTTATTTGAGAGAGAAAGCACTTGATACACAAGCAGAGGGAGGGGGCCGAGAGAGAGAGAGAGAAGCAGACTCCCCGCTGAGCAAGGAAGGAGCCCAATGAGGGACTCAATCCCGGGACCCAGGGATCATGACCTGAGCCAGAGGCAGACCCTTAACCAAGTGGCTCACCTGGGCACCTCTGGAGTTTTTTTAGTTTTAGTAAAGGTGTTTCTCCACTGTTTTCTCACTTGCATTGTTTCCAATGAGAAATCGGCTGTTAACCTTTCTCTTTGTGCCTCTGTGCATCATGTGTCTTTATTTCTGGCCCGATTTTCAAAGTTCTGCTCTGTCTGACTTAAGCAATTTAGGGTGTGATTTGGTATGAAGAGTGGGTTCCATCTGTGTCCCAGACATTTCATCTTTCATGTTAGGAGATTGTAAGTTCTGTGCAAATTTTTCATTTTATTTTTTTAAAAGATTTTATTTATTTATTTGACAGAGAGAGAGATTACAAGTAGGCAGAGAGGCAGGCAGAGAGAGAGGAGGAAGCAGGCTCCCTGCGGAGCAGAGAGCCCGATGCAGGGCTTGATCCCAGGACCCCGAGACCATGACCTGAGCCGAAGGCAGCGGCTTAATCCACTGAGCCACCCAGGCACCCCAAATTTTTCATTTTAGCGGGCAGAGGTTTGGTGGCCAGAGGTTTTTGGAGCCAGGGGCTCAGTGTGGAATTCCTTTGGCAGGTGCTGTCTGGCTTCCCTGGTGCCTCTGGGCAGGGGATGGGAGTCTCAGGCTTACTGAGATAGAGGCTTCTGGGCTGGGCTGCTTGTGGCAAGTTCTGGATTTTTATTTTTTTGTATTTTTATTTTCTAAAGATTTATTTATTTGAGAGAGCTTGCACACATGTGAGCAGGGGAAGGGGCAGAGGGAAAGAGAGAGAATCTTAAGCAGACTCCATGCTAAGTGCAGATCCTGACACAGGGTCCTGTCCCACGACCCTGTGATTGTGACCTGAGCTGAAATCAAGATTTGGATGCCTGGGGCGCCTGGGTGGCTCAGTGAGTTAAATCCTCTGCCTTCGGCTCAGGTCATGATCCCAGGGTCCTGGGATCGAGCCCTGTATCGGGCTCTCTGCTCAGCGGAGAGCCTGCTTCCTCCTCTCTCTCTGCCTGCCTCTTTGCCTACTTGAGATCTCTGTCTGTCAAATAAATAAATAAAATCTTTAAAAAAAAAAAAAAAGAGTTGGATGCCTAACCAACCGAGCTACCCAGGTGATCCAGGATCTGGACTTTAAAAATTCCTGTTTGACTTTGTTCTGGGACACAGTTCACTTGAAATAACTTGATCCTTTTAAAGCTTGCTTTCCAGACACTTGGGTGGGACTAATGCAGCCGTGAGAGTCTATTTTCTCATTACCAAGCTCATCCCTCTCCAGCACACTGCAGATCACAAATCCATTGTGGCTCATGGGAACGTGGACTATTCCTGGCCTTCTATGAACTCAGGGGTCATTTTCTCTTCTCCCGTTGGGTGGTGCTCTTCCCCACCCTCAGACAGTTTCCTCAGGGACACATGCTGCTCAGTCTCCAAGGGATGCTCTGGGAGGACCCCACTGCAGGTATCCAGAGCTGGCTCTCTGTGTGGCCCTCTCTGCTGGGAACTCTAGCTCCTCTGGCCTTTCTACATCATTAGTTCCATCTCAAGGTCAGTGCCTGCTGGGTTCCACCTGGGCCTCCCCTTCCCTGGGCCGAGCCGGGTGGGTCTCACTCCACGTCTCACTCAGGGATCACAGTCCTGCTTTGCCTGTGTCTTGACGTCAGAAAACTGTAGTTCTGTCTCGTTTTTTTGCTTTTTGAAATAGGAGGGTTCCCCAGCCCTGTTACCCCATCTTAGGCTAGTACAAGTGTCCTTTTTGTTCTCTTCCTTCTAATGGCTCCTCTGTGGGAGGCCACGATAAGGCTTGAGACGAGGACCAAACCAGGCCCTGACTTGTGTCTCCTTTAAAGTCCGAATAGCCTAACAAAAGGCTTATTAGAATGGAAGAGTTGAGTTGCACTGAGAAAGGGTCTGTGCTATGTGTTGTGCGCTGGCCTATGTGACTTCCCACACGTTTACTAGTGAGATGAGAGCAATTTGGGTGGGGTCCTAAATTCTTAACTGGTCCTTGCTGTTCCAGCACAGCTCAAAGAACACTCTCAGGTTTGTTGTTACTTCTTTGTAATTATTATCTGAAGAAAAAGACCACTGGCCTTGGAAGATCTGCATTTAGACCTTGAGAAGTACTTAATGGGGAAGTCTGGAGGGTTTCATGCATATGTAACAAATTCTTCCTATAATTAGCTAATGATGGATACTTCTTTGTAATTATTTCTGTTGGCTATATAATGCCTAGCTGCCCTGAGTAAACTCGGCACTGTTGGACATCCTTCTCAGTGTCCCTCCTGTCCCCATCACTTTGTCTCTTTAACTTCTTTTCACCATCCTCTTACCCTCACTTTTCCTGGTCGATTTGTCGCGCTGGCCGTGACACTCCTCTTTGTCATTCTCTTCTGCACAGTGGAAGAATCCATCAAATTTGTCCGCACACCATCATCTCTTTTTTCCAGCATCTTCCCTGCCCTGTGGTGGAGATGTTGCAATGGCTATGGTTTCACCCTGTTGTCCTTCCATTTTAGCCTGTTGTCCCCTTAAGACTTTCTGATTCCAACTTAAAGGTGCAATTCGCTGCATTTTCCTAAATATGTGGTTTTCTTCCCTGAAGTCTCTTTCAATCCTACACACTCCATTTCCAATGTCCTGTTCATCCTGCTTGATATTATTTCTTCTCTACGGAATCTTTCCACAGTCCTGCTTCCTCAGACTGTTCGGACTTGGTATGTGCAAGCTGATGGACAGAGGTTTGCTCTCCTGTGTGGCAGCAGGTGCCCCCCACAGCTCTTGCCTTGCTGGACGGCACGCCCACCTCCTGGTGACAGGACTGTCTTGAGGAGACTCGCCAGTGTACTTGTGCCCCAAAGCTCCTGGAGGATGTACTCCGTGTGTGATGGCATTGTACCAAGCTCTTCAGTTACTGCAGGATGGCTAAGGTCCTGTGCTCCTCATGCCACCTGACACCTAGGACAGGCAGTACTGCATATGGAAGCCTGGGCAGGACGAGGATGCCCTGGGAACTGCCCATCTGCCTGTAAGGTAGACTTCCCAGTGGCGGCACCACATGACCTGAATGATTTTGAAAGGACACGCAAGATGGCTGTGGAGCTCATCACAAAGCATGGAAGCACTCTGAGGCCAAGCAGGGTTGTCAGGGCAGGGCTGGCGGAGTGGACAGGTGACCAGTGACAATGTGCTCCTACGCTAGGCACTGGGGGCTTATTCTGGAGGCAATGGGAAGATGTGGCTTGGTGATAGGCTGCTTTAGAAAGCCCTCTGGCGGCAAGGTGGGGAGGATGTGGAGGCCATCCCACCAGTTTGTTCTGGTCTCGCTGGCGTGTCGGCCAGGTCTCCCTCCGTCGTGCTGCTCTCCTGCATCAACTGTGGTGTTTTACACACCTGACTGGTCTGGCAAGGCGCACAGCAACCACAATGGGATCCATGCTCACTGGACTCCACCTGCTCCCGATCCATCAAGAACCAGCCCAGGGAGACAGGTTGTCTCCTCAGACTCACTTGAGGCTAAAACGCTTCAGGAACAGGATATCGGCTCTTCACCCACAGGACTGCCCCCACCTTATGGCTCCTCAGCCTCACCCTGGTTGGGAGTGGGCGGGTGGAGGGAAGGACACAGGTGAACAGGGCTCTTGAGGTTGGAATGAATTTTTAAAGGGATGTTTGGGAAGAACAACTGACGAGTACCACATGGTGTGCATGGGAGCGGAGTGGGGAGCCAGGTCAATGAGGTCTGACCCCGAGAGGATAAAAACCCAACACCGGAAACTGCACCAAGATGAGTCGGTCCTGTGAGGCCAGAGACTGAGCAGACTCCCTCTGAGTGGGGAGGAAACACTGGTGCGTGTGAACTATGGACCAGTGGCTCGACGGGGAGGCCAAACAAGGTGCTATGCCATCCATGGGTACAGTTTTCCTGGCCAATGGCCCCTGACAAGTAATTACCACACCCACCCTACCATGCTGGGGGCCACAACCCTGTCTCTCCCCCAGCACTGGGAACACCTGGGCAAGCTCTTCTTCTAGCAGGCCCTGACGTAAGCCAAAAAGTGAACTTACTGAAGAACTCTGGCTCAGTGCACTTGGCAATGAAAATGAATGAGTCCTAAGGTGGATTAAAAAAAAGATTATAATTCAGTCCTTTATACAGCTTAACATGAATAGACATTCTTAACAAAGTGAGGTCCCCAAATGCCTTCATCACTGGGCTTTTTGGTTTATCACTGGGCTTTTTGAAGAACTTTAGAACATTTTTCAAACCACAATTCTTTCAATACATGTTTTGGTAACCCACGGAAACCCAGGGCATGAGTGGGGCCTTCACTGGGCAACATGGAAGCCTGTGAATTAGCCACTGTTACTTTGAAGGAGGAAAGGGGAGTAACAGATGCTCTCATTTTACAGGTTCTTTGGCAAAGGGAAAGGAAAAAAAACGTTATTTTGCTAAGACTATTAGCAGTTTGCTAGCCACACTTTCATGAAGAATAATGAATTTATGGCAAACCTGACTTCCTAAGGAGAAACATTTTTAAGTGGATTAAGTGAAAACACTCCTGGAATAGACCGTACTTGCTGGAAGAGTTTTGTTAAAGACTGCAATTGGTGGCTAACCAATTTTACAAATGGTTGGAATTTTACATTAAAAAAATTCTGGTAGATTCTGATAAATCTGCAAGAAGTCTGATTTTGTAGGAATCTGTGATTTTTTTTTTCTCTCACATCAACTTCTTTAAAGGCTGTGAGGGGTAAAAGAGCAACCCTAGAGAACAGCGGGCGTATCCTTTAAACAAGTTTAACAGATCTTACAGATGGCCACTGCCTGGAGTTTGTTTGCCCGCTGGGATTTGTTGTTGCTGTTGTTCAACTCCAGAGCCCAGCAGAAAGGCTGTTCCATCTGTTTCCGATGCCATCGGAGGAAGACATGCTGGCTATGCTGCCAGGTGGCCCAGGACTCTGGTCTGGCTGCAGCCAAGTCATGACTAGCATGCTTTTGCCTCCTGTACTCACGATGGTGTGGAAGTCTGGCAGACTAAGGGCACAAGGAAAATGAAACGTTTAAACTAGTAAATACCAAGGTATATATTCCTTTTAAAGACTGTACGTTCAAACTATTTTAGCTCTGAACCAGCTCTCTACAAAGCTTTCTCATGAACTTCTGTCACGTGACTGCTCTAGCAGGTGCCAAACCTGGCTTCATCTGCAATGGTAGACATCACAAACAGCCCTCTGAGCCTGTCAGTGCTTGTAAATGACAGATGAAACAGGGGGTCTTGTTAAGCAGAACCCAAGGCACTGTCCCCTGATCCAGAGCTCTGCCAACACTCCAAATACAGTGAATGCAAACACAGATGAGGAGCAAGGGACACAGACGCGTTAGCGCTTGACATGGAGCCACACACTCGCCCCAGCTCCTTATGGAGACTTCGAAGGGAGGGAATTTGCAGGTGGTGTGCTTGAGGGAAGGGGAGATGTGAGCCTTTCCTTCTGACAGGTTTGTCCTGAAACTGTTTCCTTCTGAAAGTACGCCTGAAAAACATGCTGCCAACCCATCAAATTCTAAGCAGTAGAGTTACGGGGACATTAAGTGGACATCGGAGAAATCTTGGAGCTTCACGTCCCAAGGGCCTGCTCCACTCCCATCTGGCTCAGTACACCCACCCCGGGCAGACAAGACATCTATCACCGGGCTGGTGGAACACATGAACCAGAACCTGAAGTGTTCCTTTGGCCTGAATGGGGAGGAGACCTCAAGAAACCAAAAGGCCTGGAAGTCAGGGTTCCGCAGCCACTAAAAGATGCCATGCTGCCCCCCCCCCCACCCAGCCAAGTAGGCAGCACAGTATCAGTTCTCTGCCACGATGGGCCAGACTGGGTGGTGCTCTTAGCAAGATGGGTAAGGGGCAGGGCCTTGAGGGATTTCCATTGGACAAAGAGGGATGATTCTGTCACGCAGAAAGGTCATTTTGAAGAATTACTGGATCTCTGATAAGCAAAGTTATTGTCTGTCAGAATCCAGAACAGCTGTCTCTTCCATTCCTTTACCTACGACACCCGTATTTCCATTCACCCATGGGCGCTGACGTCACTTCTTCACCTCCATCTGCACCGCCAGCTGTGCAGCCTGGGAGCTGCCCCAACAGCTGTGAGGGGCGTCAGGACTCAGGCGTGTGGGCAGGCCAGCTGCTGGCTGCAGACCTACCAAGCAAAGGCCAGCCCTGGGTCCAGCTGACCAGGTTCCTGGGACACCGGCCAGAGCTCCAATTAAAAGTGTGTAAGTTGCAGTGCCTCTCACAGGCTTTAGGAGGGGAGATTACTGTTGTCTTCTCACAGGCCCTGAGCCTCCAAGAGGCCACTGTGCCCTCGATCCAGCCCCCCTCTTCTGCTCTGTGCACCAGTGTGGCCCATCAATCAGCCCCCACCCCCAATCTAATGGGTACAATTCCTGATTACAATTAGAAAGCACAGCATATATTCCTTCCCTGCTGATCTCCAGGAAGACTGACCTCATAATCAGACTGTATTATAAATTAAGAACAACAATCCAGACCGGGCAGATGGAAGACGGGGGAATCCAGAGGTCAAAGGAGGCTGTCAGTGAACTTGAGTGTGCCAAGCAGGCAGCAGGTGAAAACCATACAAACATTTATTTTGCATTTGATTTCACTCGTCCAGATGTCTAAATGCTGGAGTAATCCATCTGCCTCCTTAGTGTTCTTACCCAGCATAGGCCTGCTGGAATACGCATGGCTACGTGCTGCTGCTGCTTCTGATTCCCGGCCCCCAGACTGCCCGGAACCACAGCAGTCTCGGAAGGCCACAGGTACTGTCTCAGTGACTTCACACACTGGTGGCTGATTGCTGAGGTATCTCTCCTGTCCCTTAGTACATGAGGCTCTGACTCTCTGGCATTGCCCACTGGCTCACAACCACAAGACTGCTGTGGAAACACCAAGTCCCTGGCTGGTCTGGGCTCCCACCAGTTTCCTCTGGGCAGCATGTGAGAAAGGGCTCCCTGCCTTTTTCCTTTCCTTTTTCTTTTTCAGTTATCATCCAGTTCTAGCTTCCAAGGGTTCCAAGATTTCCTCACCCCATCTGGACCCAAAAGCAAGAGCTGATTTTTAAAAGCCAAATTCTTGTTTCATTTGGACAGAAGGAATAATGTGTCTTTCATATTTTCTTTGTATTTCTCTTCAATAGTTGCTTGACCCAACATCTGTCTGCTCTATACAATGAAAATACAAACTAAATGAGAATAGAAAAAAATAATTAAAGCATTAAATTGTACAAATTACAAATCTGTTCCAAAATATACTTACATTAAATAAAATACGCATTTCAGTAAGAGATCTACAGTGAATGACTATGCATTCTGGGAAGCTTCACAACATCTAGGCAGGGCCAACATCCGTGGGAGGAGCTAAGAGAATGTGCATCCAATCACAGTATGTAGCGGGTTTCTTATTGCCCCTCTGCGAGCTACACTGAGCACATCATCAGCATCACTTGTGCGGGGAAGGACTTTGGGAAAAGGGGGAGAAGCAAGCGCTAGCCTCAATTCTGAGTTCATTACAACTTTTCAGGAATCTCATCAATAGCCTATACAGTACAGTTTCCAAAAAGTAAACATGTTAAGGGAAGCAGACAACTCTTTAGAACCCCAAACACATTTTCTTGCTGTATTTATGTGGGACTCTCCATCTACAATGGGCAGTCGTGAAGAGGTTCTTCCTCGGGACAGCATGGTCACAGGATGTGGATGACCCTGTGGGTCTGAGGGGAGCACGAGGACTGGGGAGAGGGAGCTCCCTCTTGGTTGAGCTTGGAGACAAGCCTACAACACACAGTCCACAGCCCCACCGTCTCCTCCTCCTATCATCTGGCATAACGCTTCATGTAGTCTTCCACTTTATTCCGAAAGTCCTCCTGTGGCGCGAGAGGGATCAGAGAGAGAAGGGAGAGTGAGTTAGCGAGGGAAATACCACTTGCAGAACAAGTGGGACCCGCCCAAGCCAAGAAGCCACTATGAGCTCTCCAGAGCATAGGAAGGATTTGGCCTCCAACCCCCCACCCACCTCTGGCCCCCCAGCCACTAAGGCTGCAAGATAATCAGAAGCCCAAGGAGCAGGATGCCCTCTCCCTACGACTCCAGGGGCCTGCTGTGTGCACGCCATGGGGCCACTGTGCTGGGAGGGCTGTGGGTGGGGACCCAAACACAGAAGCTCTGAGTGGAAGGCAGCCTAAGACCCTTTGTTTTGCAAATGGAGAAAGTGAGGCCCAGAGTGTGGTCAAGGTGGCAGTGTAGGTCAGGACAAGGCTCTTGACCTCAAATGCGGATGGATGAGTCTGAGTTGCTGTTCTCCGAGGACGCGTGTCCAGATCTGTCTTCCTAGAACAACCCCCCAGACCCTGCTGCCTATTTAAAATGTGCCCACTTTTCATGGCGCGAGTGAAGCCCACCATCCGAGTGACTACTGTGCCTAGAAGAGCAACCCCATCCCCCGCCAGGCATCAAGCAGAGGCCACCTGGGCACCTGGCCTGATTCCCCGGTGAAGAGAGGACAGTGTGGCCCTTGGTGTCCCCAGGCCAGTATGGGCAGGAAAGTGTCCAAGGTGTGCCCCTCAGGTCTAATGTTAAGACCAGAGTTCCTTCACCTTGCGGGGCTGAACAAGGGCCCCCTGGGGCCACATGCGCCATGAGGGACTTGGAGCTTGCCCACCCCAGAACACATGCATTCAGTGTTCAAGACACTGTGATGTGACAGGTGGAACTCAACCCTCTTACTCCTACAACACGGCTACTAGGTGTTGTAGGATGGCCATGGGGTCACACTGCTTCAGTCCCATCACGTGACAGGTAAGGCCATAGACCGCAGAGCCCCTGGTAGGCGCTGTGCTGGCTGCACCCTCTTGTGGCCAGTCCTTGCCTGGAGCGGCGTCTAGAAGGGGGCAGAAAAAGGAGCAGGCCTCTTCTTCTGCCACACTTAATTCACATGGTGACCCTTTCAAAGTCAGGGTGGGTTCCTGGTTTTAAGGTCTGAAAATGGTTTGGTGGCTTGTCTGCCATCTCAGGTGAGGAAATAGAGAGCTGCTGAGCCTGTACTTGTGGAAAGGACTCCCATGAGCCCTGACTTGGCCATTCCCACAGCATCTAGAAGCCAACAGCACCGTCAGCCGCTAGGGAACCACAGTCACAGCTCATGGGATGGGAAGACTGCACAGGCACTGCTCCCCCCATCCTGCCCTCAGGTGCTCAGTCTCACCCCTTCTGCTCTCTCCTGGTCCCGGACAAAGCCCAGAGCTCGTGGCTTCCAGAAGCCCTCTGTGCTCAGCCTCTGCTGCTTTCCTCTCCTTCCTCTGCCTGAGGGCCCACAGAGCAGAGGCCACAGGAAGACTAGAGACTCTGGAGCCAGACTGCCTGCATTCACATCTTGGGTTCTGCCCCTTCCTGGCAAGTCTGCTACCTCCATGGTGGCTGATTCCTCAGCAGATCAGGGATAACAAGAGTCCCTCTCTTGTGGAGATGTCAGGAGAATAAATGCTCTCTGGGACGTGGGTGGGATAGGGCTTGGGAGGGCCACCCGAGGGTGCTGCTGCTGTTAAATCACTGCTGTCTGCCCCCCAGCTCTAGTCACGCCAGTCTGTGTCCTCCTCCCTCAACACCCCTAGCACATTCCTACCTCAGGGACCTTACACTACTGTAACACTCTCCAGAATACTCTTGCCTGATATCCATTTGGTTCACATCTAATCTCTACTCACATCTTGTCAGAAAGGACTTCTCCGAGCGTGCTACATAAAACAGCAAGACTCGCCACTGTCTCCCCCACCCAGGCCTCCATCCGCCACATGCTTATGTTTCCTCATCTATGCTCTGCCTCTGCTAGCATGTCTGCTCTGTGGGGACAGGGACTGTCCGTTCATGAGTTGATCTTGAGCATCAGCCCCTCCCCTGGCACTGCAGTGGCCACCAGTCCAACTTGGGGTGAACAACGAGCACAAAATAAAGAAAGAAGCAAGTTCAATAGCTGTCGTCATGACTCAGCATGAGGACAGGCTGGGGTCTAGGGATTCATGTGGAGGCATCACTGTCTGGAGGATTTTAGGTCCATCTTACTGGGGCTAACAGTTCATAAATACAAGTCTTCCCCTTATTTTATACAAAGAGGAGGAAGCAACCTTTGGAGAAAATAAAAGGATAGACCATTTATAACTGGTCTTTCTCCACCTGGGCCTGTAAGTGTTCCCATCATTATCGATTTCTCTCCCTGACTCGGCCTGTAAGACAGTGCTCAGTCCATGTCAGGGACAACAGGTGGAGCTCCAATGTGAATGGAGCCACCTGAGAAGGTGCAGGGGTGTGGGGAGTAGCACACCTGCAAGGGCTTGTCATCGCAGTGGACAAACCAAGGATTTACCAGGCAGTGAAAGCCAGCACAGGTGGTATGGGGGACTGACTGCTGTGAGTGCGCGAGAATGGCCGAGGGGACGCCCATGCCCAGGGCCGCCTGATGCCACGGCACACCTGCTGAAGGCCTCTGCTGTTCCCAGCCTCCTCTGCCTGAGCAGAAGCACCCACTGACCCTGCACGGCTCATGGGTCCCTGCTGTGCCTGCTGGTTTGGTAAGCCCCTGCCAGGCTATGTGCTGGGCAGTGCGGCTCTGGCGGTACCCACTCTTCGGTCATAGCAAACATCACACACAGCACATTTAAAATGCCCCCTGTTCTGGCCTGTCACAGGTCTCCCAGAGACAGAGGCCCCTGCTCTTCAGCACTGTATTTAGGACGAAGTCGATGGCATTTAGAACTTTCTAGATTCCACGCAGGTGTTGGGTAATAGCCTCAGGTGGCTGATTCCTGGGGTGGCAAGGATTCACAGGGAAGCCGGTTTAGAAAATGAAATTTGAGGCTCTAGGACTAAACCAGGTTAACCCTGCAAGGCTGTCTGCTGAGGCCTTACTGGCTAATGAGCCTGGCCCCAAGTGAAGCTGCATAATCTCGAATAGCCTTGTTCCGATTCCATAGCCATTCCCAGACTCCTGCTCCTGCTTCCAACTCCTCGTCCATGCACTTTTAAGGATGTGCACAAGAGGGATACTGACTACATTATCATCTGTAGTTGGGGGAAAAAACTACCCATAGAGAAAACCTGAGCGCCCACCGCTCAGAGAATGGTTGAAAAATGTACAGTAGAGCCACTTTATGGACTATTAGCTCCTAGAATGGGTAAGGGTTTATGCACGGATTTGGAAGAAAAAAGTAAAAAAAAAAGGGAACCAATGATTAGTAGTAATAAATAGGATCCCATTATTTCCTAATGCGGAGACGCATTAGGAACCGCAGTACACAGACACACTGGAGGACCCGATGGTGTGAACGCTGTATCCCCATACTGTCAATCCAGTGAAGTAACAGTGGCCTGTTTTAAATCCCTCAGACTGAATTCTACTAGGAAATCACATCTAATAGGAACACTTCTGTCTGACCTTGGGTCAAGCACTTAACTCACATTTATCACAACATGTTACTTATCAATCAACTGCTTTCAATTCCAGGCATGCACCTACCATTCTCAGCCTCCTACTTATCTGAGCAAGAGCGGCTAATCATCAACCTCGATCACTACGACTAGCTTACCTTGTCCCTCAAATGATGTTCTGCAGCCTCAATATTCAGCGGATCATCAAAATTCAAAAGATCCTTAAAAAGAGAGAAACCCAAAGTAAACAACAGAAAGAATCTGTTTTTCTGCTGTCACAAGTCTTCATTTTCTGAGCCAGATGACAGAAGTCTACTCAGCAAATGGGAGAAGCTGGAGAGAAGAGCGATCCCATTATGGATCCCAGGTCCTGTGATGGATGCCCACCGTCTACGAGGTGCTTTCTGAACGTCAGTGAACCGCTGACTGAAAGATCACGATGTTTATATACAACTGTCCAAAGTTTGGTGAAAATGAAGGATAGTGATCACATTAAGTTCTAATATTCTTTTTGATGTAAAGAACCACTCTCATTATGAGCATTTCCAAATAAAAGTCCCATTTTTTCCTCCAAAATTCATTTCTTCTTTTAATTTGTGAAGAACATCTTTGCTTCTCTAAGTTTGTGGCTTCCACACTGACCTTAACCAGATCTTCCCTTTATCTTTTTATTCCCCTTCACAGCATGACACTCATTCGCAGCAGGGATGGGGTGTGGAGCCTGAGGCAGGACAGCGCCAGGAGGACCCTGTCCCCAGGCATTTCTACATTAGAAAACCTGAGGCAGGGGTGTGTGCCTGGCTGGCTCAGTCCTTGGAGCGTGAGACTCTTGATCTCAGGGTTATGAGTTCGAGCCCCATGTTGGGTATAGAGAGTACTTAAAAAAAAAAAAAAATCTTAAAAAGAAAACCCTGGAATAGCTACTCCCCTCTCCCCATGAGAAACAACACGGATTTCAAATTGGAGGCCATGTCTTATCTTTATACTGCCTACTCCCTTCTTAAAAACCAAGGCAGTGAGATTTGTTCTTAAGAGAAGTCATTGCTTTCCAGAGTCATCATCGATGGTCACTGTAAAGACAACTGTACTTCTCCCTCAGGAGAAATGTTTAATTTGGGGGCTGTATTTCTGATTTGGAAATAAATATGAGGTATGACCAATATGTTACAAATATAGCAAGGAAAACTCTTAAGTCTCTATGACCACTCGTAAAGTTGAACAATTAGACTTCAAGTCCTAGAAACAGGAAAAAATATAAAGCATATAGATGAGATGCCCAGCGCATATGAAGACCACCAGACACACCAAACTCTCCATCTTCCTTACCATGTATCTGACCTAAGATGAACATATTGGCTGGAACAACCACTACAGGCTTAATCAGCAATTTCGGTTGGCCCTCTAGAATGTGGAGCACTGGAGAGACAGGGACTGCGTCAGATTAAAGGCTCAATCAATGAAAAAGCAGTGTGACCTGCTGGGAAGATTTTAAATCCTCCTGCAGCCTTCATGGCTCTAGAAGAAAAACTGTGCACTCCATGAAAAAGCCAAACCAGGACCACAACAGAATGATGGCACTACCTTCCCCGGGGGTGAAGGGAGGGCAGAAGACAGAAGTGCTGGGCTTGCTGCTTCTGCTACAGGGATCACCTGGGACAACAGATGAGAAGGCAGAGGGAGGCAGGGCCTTGGGAGTCTAATTTTGAGGCTTTGCTGCTGGTAAGAGAAGAGCTCTGTGACCTGGGACAGCAACCTGGCCCCAGATGCCCGTGTCATGTCAGCACTCCTGCCCCTCGGCCAGGAAGCTGCCCCTCCAATGACCTGCCATTCTGAGGGTTGGACGGCTGGACGGGGTGGGCTCGTTTTCATGGAGGGTCAAGTTTTATCAAAAGCAGAACAGCTTCCCACCTTGCCCTAGAGACAGATCCCTGAGGCTCATTTCTTCTAAAGCTCTTCTATGATCAAAGAGCAAAAACTCAAAAGAATAATATATTTAAAAAATCCAAAGAGCAGCTTTTAGCTTCTCTCTGTCCCCCCCTCCAGTGCCCTCCAGCCCCTGCCTGTGATGGGCTGTTTTCTGCAGACAGCAAACTTCGGCAGCTCATCACTGAGGAGAGAATGGTTCTAAGGTTCTGGGTTTGTGAAAAGCCTAGAGGTCAGGTGACCACACTCCTTCACCCAAACCAGGACACCTGGGAAGGAAGAGGGTTGATGGCAAGGTCAGACATGGAGTGGGGTGGGCCCAGCACCCACGGAGGAAGAGCCGCCTCTGTGAAGGAGGCCGTGGCCCCGGCCCTTCCCTCCCTGATGACCTCCCCAGGTGCCACCCCAAAGCCCCCTTGGTTCCCATCTCACTGTTCCTCTGTCTCCTATAAATCCTACAGAAAGGAGGAGTTCAGTATCTACAGGATGCTGTTTTTAATCTCTCCAGGTTATCCTTAGTGTGATGTTTAAAAGCAGTAGTCAGAGGACTCAAGAAAAACTTGGGATTCGGGTCAATATACTTACAGTAAACAAAGAGTTTAATCCCCAAACAACATCCTGGAATAAGAAAGAAAGAAGAAAACAAGTTTCAGGCTCCTGTGCACTTAGTGTTTCAAACCCATGACCGAGAAATATATATTGTGGTAGGTCAGAATTTATCTACTTCTCTCCAATATGACAACAGGCTTGGGAAATCTGGAGGGGGGAGTCACAGGAAGTAATTACAGAATCAAGGACAAGACAAAGTGCCCTCGAGACCCAGCCCAGGGACCCCACAAGCTGTGTCTGCTCAGGAGAACCCCCCTTTCATCACCTCCTCCTCCTCACCTTCCAGTACAGTTTGGGACTTTGAAGAGTCACCTTTACAACAAAATCTGTTGTTTTTATGCCCTCTTGGGGACTAGAGATAAGCTAATTACCCACAGTCCCATAGGCCTCTAACCATTTTGCTCTAATTACTTAAAAAAAAAGTGATAAACACTTCCTAACATTCAAAGGTCAGAAATTCTCATTAAAATAAAGTGGAAAACCAATGTGTTCTCTCTGGACTGACTTGTCATCCGTGATTCAACTGCAAATGCCCTCTCAACCTTCCTTGTCACCAGCTCGAGTCTTATCTTCTAAATTAGGCCAATTCTCAGCCCCAGCTGATACTCTGCTAGTGGGCAATTTTAATTGCCACCTCTGCTTTGGCTCAGCCATCCACCCGTGTCCTTTTGGGGTGAGCTGAACCTGGGGCTGGAGCTGGGGGTGAGCATACACTGTCTGGTGGAGAGGTCGGACAGACAGGTGTGTTAGCAGAACTCCCACAGACGTGTTCCCACAGAGGATCCAGCAGGGAGGAGAGACTTCCCAGAGGAAGCGGGGCCTGCCGGGTAGAATGGCAGGAGGGAACACCTTCCAGGTGGAGGGACCCCTGTGTCAAAGCTAAGTCCCAAGTATGTCACGACAGGCCAGGCCCCGTGGCAGTAGAGACCACACCTGGGGAGGACCCAGAGTCAGGCCTGTAGAAGTCTGCAGTGTCCTCTGAGGGAGGGCCCCAAACTCCTTCCCTGTTTTTCCCCCAAACCCCAAAACGCCTACTTGGTGACACACAATAACACTGCCTACACACCAGAGTCGGCAGCTGTTGCCCACGAGGTGTGGTCATGGACAGAAAGAGACCTGGCCCAGGACTAGGGCCGCTGTGACCTATGCATACCTCTCCGGGCCTCAGTGTCCTCCTCTAAAAGCAGTGGAGCTGCCTGGGAGCAGGGGTGGGAATGAAGATGGTCTCTAAGTGGTGAACCAGGAAGCTGGCGTATACAGAATGAGGTCAGTGTATCCGCAGAAGCTCTGTTCAAAGGCAGGGCCTACAGAGTTAAAGTGTGGACGCTGGGGAGAGAAAGCCCAGCACCTGTGTGCAGGGCAGGGCCCAGGCCTGTCTAGTTCTGCTCAGGCTCCCCTTGGGGCTCAAAGGACAGTACCCGATGCAGCATCTGGCAACCGATAAGCATGCCAGCCATGCTTATGTTGTGTGTGTTTGGTGCAGAGTTCGCCTTACAAATAGTTTTAGCTATGACGACTTTCGTAATCCATACGTGACTGGGCCTAAGTTAACACATGTGCAACAATGCTGCTCTTGAGACAGAGACAGAGATAGGGAGGCGGGAGACAGAGAGGAAGATGGCAACGTGCGATGTGTCAGGCAGTCTCTGAGTGCCACAAACTTGCTACTCTGACACCCATAACCCTTTCAGGTTGACCTGGCACAACTGTCAGCCACAGAGGAGGACACAGTCACCAGGGAATACAGGCCGGGTCCGGATGACGACGCCTCTGTGCTGAGTTCCGGGCTAAAGAGACGCACAGGCTGGGAACCCAGCTGCCCTCTGAGCCCAGGAGCAGGAGGGCACTCTTCTGGGCAGCATGGATCTGGCACGAGAAGGGCCAAGGCTATGATGACTGCATGGATGGCTTCATTAGCCAGCAGAAACCATGGCCGGAGTCAGGCACTGTTCACTACAAAATGAACACCAGCTGGAAGCCCTGGCTGCCTCTGATGAAAAGCTCAGGCAAAGGAGGAAACTGTAGGTTTCCTACAGATACCATGGCAGAGAAGCCCTAAGCTGAAGCCACAGCTGGTGGCCTCACAGAGCACCCATAACATGCACCCCCAGAACCAACCAAAGCCTACACCACAGAAGCAGCTGGGTCCACTTGTTCAGTCCCAGCAGCTGCCCTCTCCATTGCCCTCCCCTGGGTGGGGTCCTCCCTCAGGGCACTCCTGGCCTCTGGGTTGCCACCTGTCTGTCCAGGCTACTTCAGGGGAACTCGGAGCAGATAGAGGCCACACCTGCCCTTTCCCTCCTCCCCCTTACCCCACCCCGGCAGCTCTCGTCTCCTCTGAGAGTGAGGCACCACACAAGACTGGGGGACAGAGGAAGGGAAGAATAGAAACCACACGATCTGAAACACAGACAGTAAAAGGCAGAGGGGAGAGATGGTAACTTGAACCCAATGCCCTGAGATGAACTGGGGGCTGAGAACTGACCGAGGCAAGGGCTTGGTTAAGCATCCCCAGGTGGGCAGGTGGGAGGAGGGTGGACAGGATAGCAAGGAGACTGGTTCCTGGAGGGAGAGGCCTCCAGGCCAGGACTGTGCTCAAGCACACTGCACTCTACCTTTAATGTCCTTGTGGGAGCCCAGCCAGTGCCATCAATCGAATGTTCTCTCAGTAAACTGAAACAGACAGAAAGGCACAGCAGTCAGCAAGTCAGTCAGCCTCCAGTCGCATGAGCTGCAGGTGTGCCAAGCCACTGTTGCCAAGCCCTGGGGGCCCACGTCTCCTCTTCAGGACATCTGCTTTCCCCAGGCCCCACCTCTCTTCTGGTGCCCATCTCCCTGTACAAGGCCACCTCTACCCCCAAGTCTAATCTCTTGTGCCACGTTTATTGCTCATACACCCAGGTCTTTAATCCTGCATCCACATGAAGTTTTAAGCAGGAAGTAAAGATGCTTAAAATAATGTACAAAGAGCACTTGTCAACTTGATATTCAGAAAATGACAACTGATGCTTAGAGCTTCCTGTGTGTTTCAGCACGATCCTAACCTCACCTAATGCCTCAACAACCCATGAGGAAAGCAAGCAAGGCACAAAGCAGCAAGGGTACAGGCCTGGGGGGCAGTCCTTCAAACTCAGGCAGCTTTCCTGGAGCTGCACGTGAACAAGAATGACAGCTCCTAGCACATGTTCTAATACTCTGTTTTTGTTTTTTTAAACAAGTTCAAAAGGGAAAAATGAAGTATAAAGGTAGATTAGCAAAAAATTCTGGTTGTTCTTCCTCAGTGGGTGGGAGGACCGTGTTCAGGGAAGGTACACATGCGCTTTGGAGGTACTGTGAGGTCCTGTTTCCTAAGCTGGACCCGTGGGTCATTTCCATCACTGTTCCATCAGCTGTACGTGCACATTATGTACTCTCACGAAATGATTATTCCACATTTTGAAAAACTACAATTTAGTGCCAGTTTCCTTCTGGGGAAAAATTAGTTTGGCACTGTTGAGCCGTATCTTGCTGCTGCTTTGATGTGTATAGAACCGTTCCTAAGCTCACACGGCAGTATCAGGCCCTCTGTGCCTTAGAGACGTTCTGGACAAGAGTGTGTTCAAGCTCACATAAGTCAGGGGTGCCTGGGTGGCTCAGTGGGTTAAGCCCCTGCCTCTGGCTCAGGTCATGATCTCAGGGTCCTGGGATCGAGTCCCGCATCGGGCTCTCTGCTCTGCAGGGAGCCTGCTTCCTCCTCTCTCTCTCTCTCTCTCTGCCTGCCTGCCTACTTGTGATCTCTGTCTGTCAAATAAATAAATAAAATCTTAAAAAAAAAAGAAGATTCTCTCTCTTTAAAAAAAAAAGTTCACATAAGTCAGTTAAAATCAGGAGAAAATGTAACTGTACTATAATCTTAATTGCCAGTGAAGCTCAGTTAGAATAAATAAAATCTTAAGTTGACAACTATCACTTACTTACAGACATCCCCCCCTGCTGAGGGGCAGGCCTTGTTGCCACACTATCACTTACTTACAGACATCCCCCCCTGCTGAGGGGCAGGCCTTGTTGCCACGAAAGTTCTGCAGCTTCTGAGTAACTGTTCAGGAGCCACGTGCCAGGTCTAGCGGTCCGTATGACCCAGTGAGAGGTCTCCTCACTGAGGCAGGGACAGGAGTCAGTTCTGATTGTCTTTGTCCCTTTGACAGACCTTGTCACAATCCTTAGCCTTCTACTGGCTCACTCATTCAATGCCTGTCTCCCCAGCAGCCGGCAAGCCCCACAAAGCAAAGAATACCAACTGCCCCCACTGCGTCTGGGCACCACCACCATTAGCTGATGGTGGGGTGGGGTGGGGTGGAGGGACAGCTTCACTGGCTGAGCAGGCAGTATCCTCTGACCTCTGTCAACAGCATAGCCAGAGCAGGAGGGCTCTGAACCTGGAAGCCAGCTGTGCCCACCCAGGGCAATGGCAGTTAAGGGGCAGATAAGATGCCCTTAATCAGGCAGGCTGTGCTCAAGTCTACAGGCCACAGGTCTGGGCAGAGTGATACTGTGGAGGGAACACACCATCACTATGCAAGTTCCAGCCCAGCCTCAGGAGGCAGGAATCCTGTGGGAGCTCAGGTGACAGGCCCTCAGAGTGGGCACCAGGCAGGGGATCAGACAGTGCCTCAGCGGCTACACTGGAAGTACGGAGCCCCAGAAGAAAAAGTCTCAAGTGCAACCACTAGGTCCTGGCTCAGGGCCCTCGAATCCCATAGACACATCTGACCCTGAGCCCAAAGCAGGCAAGGGAAAGTCTCACAAAGAGAGCTAAGTGGCCCGTGTACTAGATAAGGCCCCACAGAGCGCTAGGCACTGGTCAGAGCCGCTGAGTGAGGGATCCGGGTAGAAGCCATTGGGCATCACTGTGGACCAGGAGGGGCGGGCCCAGGCTCATCTTTCTCTTTGTTCAGGAGATGCCATGAGTCAGTGGTACATTAAGTCCCTGCTGGACACCGTCTAGTTTTTTCATAAACAATGACAAGGTCTTCGCATTTTAATCTGACACATTCTTTCCCACAAATAAACCCCTACAAGTGTAGCTGACAAATCCAAGGGTAAATACAAGTTAAATGTAGACCTTAAAGCTGAAGGACCAACAGAGGTATATCTCCCGTGATGTTAGAGAGCCCGTTCTTCCCCTTTCTCTTCTCTTTCTCTCTCTCTCTCACTCCCCACTCCCCTGGCCCTGGTATCTGCTTTTGCACCAGGGCAATGTGAGGAGTGGTGAGTGGCATCTTTGTTTCCACAAGCCTCTCTCTGGCTACTGCTGAGACCGAACACCCCTCAGGTGCTTACCACTTACCCAGAACTCTCCTGTGAGTTGCTACTTGTAGCGGGTGCTTGCTTTTCCCAGTGGCTGTGTCTGTGTTTTTTATCCTAATTGGCAAAGACCTTTACACATGAAGGATGTAACCCAGCTGGTCTTTTGTGTTTTGTGTTTTTAATTTTAATGTGGCTAAATCTATCAATGATCTTCCTTTAAGATTTCTGGCCTTTACTGCTGGCTGCTGCCTGCTGAGTTCGCCTCACACTTCTGTAACAACCTGATTTCTCAGAGACAGCGAAAGTGACAAGAGAGATTCCTGCTCTGGCATTAACTCTGGTGGAGGGCAGGGTGTGACAGGGAGGTGGTGTGCAGTGGGTTCTCGGGAGAGCGAGCACCAGCGATGGCCTCGTGGGAGGAGGCTGGATAGGATGCCATCTATGGCCTGAAGACGGAGGAGTGAGATTTTTTAAGTGTGATACTTCAGGGACAGAAGAGGAAAAGGTGGCCTCTTAAAAGTGCATTTGTAACTGTCTACAGAAAAAGAGGCAGACAGGAGAACAGGGGCACTGCACACAAGCTGCATGGGGAGCCGGGTGCTAACTGCTTTTAAGAAGGACGAGAGGGGCGCCTGGGTGGTGCAGTCTGTTTAGCACCTGACTCTTGATTTTGGATCCGGTCATGATCTTGGTCCCGGGATCAAGCCCCATGTGGGGCTCGACGCTTGGCAGGTAGTTTGCTTGTTGCTCTCCCTATGCTCCTCTCCCAGCTTGCATGTTCTCTCTCAAATAAATACATAACCCTTAAAAAAAGAAAAAAGAGGAGGGGGAGGAGGAAGAGGAGAAAAAAGAGGGGTCCAGCTCTGCCGGCACTACGGGTACTGTGTAGTCCCCCATCACAGGCAGGGCTGGTGTTCCTGGGGTGGGGATGGGACATGATGGAGCACTGACTTAGTCACAGGAGGAAAGTAGAACAAGGTGCTAATGCTAATGTCAACTCTGCGTGGGGGCTGAAGGTTACATAACCTGCCCAAGTCCCCCGCTGCTGGCACTGCTTCTGCTGGCAGAGGCGCCGGGTTCCAGCCCAGGCCGTCTGGCACCACAGCCTCACAGCCCCACTGCCGCCTTACTAGATAAAGTGACGAGACACAGGAAGATAAAGCCCAAGGGCTAAGTTTACTTAAGAATGACAAACTACACAGCTTCCCCAGTTCCCTACATTAGTGACCAGCAGCCTCAAGAAGCAGGAGTCGCGGATCGCTGATCATCGGCCACTGCAGGGGTGGGGTGGGGGGAACACAGAGGCCACAACCAACATCAAGCTCTGGGAGAGCTGTCCTGCTTTACGCACTTCAAGACAATTTTGGTAAAGAGAGGGCATCTTAAATACAAATGCCCAGGTCTTAAACTTGCCATCTACATCCCCTATTCCTGGATTTTATAAATCCTACTTTTCCTTCTTAGCTAAAATCAGCCATGTGGAGGGATTGCAGTATCTCATTACAACAGGAGGGGAAAAGGGTAAGGAGCCCTGGAGGGAGCACCAGCAGGGGTCTTGGCCACCCGAGGGCCCAGGAGGATGTGGGTCTGGAGGTGGTGGCAGGCTGGGGGGTGGGGTGGGGATGGGAGATCTTCCAGTCACTGGAGTGCAGCCCAAAGGCCTGAGGATAGTTTGGGAAACCCTAATCGGGGCCCAGCCTCAAAATTTCCTCTCAGTGTAGACTATGTGTTAGAAAGCCCAATGCTCACACACAGTGCTCACAAACACAGACGATGGGAAAGAAGAGAAACCCACCTTAGACATATTTCGCCTGTCTCTGTGATGTTGGGGTGCCAGATCCTGGTCAGGCATTTCACTTTGGGAGGCTGCAACACAGAGAGAAAGAGATCACAGGCTCTCCAAATCATGCCTGCTGCCACATCTAGCCCCTCATTCCACAGCTTACTTGGCACTCAGCTCAACTGGTCCCAACCAACATTCAACTCTGGACTCCTGCCCCCCAGTACACTAGTGTCTTGACATGCAACCACAGGTGCTAGTCTGCCCATACCCCTAACATGACCCGTCTACAAGTCCCAGGGCTGGAAGGTGCGTGGTGCTGGTGGCGGGGTCTTGGCCTCCTCTGACCCTCTCTGCCAGGGCTGCAGAGGAGCCCGCAGTACACTCCAGGCCCCATTCCCACCGGGAGCCTGCAGATGCGATGTTGTGCACTATGTTGCTGAGCTGTGGCTGAAGTTACTGCTCCTCATGGTGGTAGCTGGGTCCCTGCACACGTGTTTCTGAAGATGCGACTGCCATGTACATTGTCCTACCTCCAAGTCTAAGTCTATGCTTATAGGAGGGAGAGAGAATGAAAGCGAGCACGTAGGAATGAGGCACACTGACATCGCTGATGACCAGGCATATTTGGATAAAGGTGTTCTTTTAAAGTGACTCTATGATACAAGCAATCCATACTCATTTAAGACAAAAAGACAATGAAAACAAAAGGCAAGATCTCTGTCTTTCCTTTTGTTATGTACGATAATGCCACCCAGAAATCTAACACCCGGTATACACCCTGTGAGCCTCTTTTCTAGGTGCCACACAGAGATGCATGTGTGTGCACATTCATTTTTCTTTATAGAAGGGGGGGGGGCATGGGCTCTCTATCTTTTCACATTCCTTTCTGTCACCATTTCAGATGGCTTTGGGCTTTCTCACCCTCCGTGGTACTAGTTCTAGCATTTCACAAGCCAGTTCCTACTACTGGACATTTAGGCTGCCTCCCATCTCTACCACGGACTGCGCTAAATCACTGTGCTCATCTCTGTTCACGACTGTAGGAAAGGTCTGCCAGGAGGAAGCCCAGGTAGAGGGACTGCTGGTCAGAGCACAAAGTGTCGTCTGGCCAAGTCTCACAGACACGTCATCTCAAAGACATTCATGTGTCAGCCCTTTGTCATGGGGTGCCATGCTTTCCATGTTTATCATGTGGTATTAATTTGCATTTGGGATGCTACTCTTTTGTAAAGTCTTTGTAATCAGATTTTTGCCTTTGTTACTGATCACCCAAATACTCTCGGTACTTCTTCTAGTACTTGAATTGTTCCATCATCTTATTTGTACAAAACAGACATACTTTCCCGGCACTCTTGTAAGTTTTCCTACTGATTTTAAAACAGCATGACATCAAGAAACTCCCCCAGATAATTAATCCAGGTATGTAAATATAGGTATCCAAGGTTAGGATTTAGATTCAGAATGAGTTTCAATCAATTTAATATGCTCTAACTTGGTTTCCTGCAAATAAATGTGAGAGCATTTGACAGAAAGTATGCTAGTCGTCGTGCCACTTCCAGAAAGGCCTTCAGGCTCAAAGCCGGCAATGTGGGGCTATATGAATCTAAGTGATAATACAGTTTCCATACTGGATAGACTGAATCACCAACTTGGCATTGGAGGGAACCTACAGGCTCTATCTCCCTCCCTTCTAGAGAGTCCATGACATACCTGTTACCCTGCCTAGTGTTGTTCACTAGATCTCCAAGTGACTGGCTGTATTTGCCCCTCCCCTCCTTGTCCCTTCACACCTTCCACAGTTAGATGTTAGCACAGACACCTCCCCTGCCAGTGGTCCTCCTAACTGCGGTCCCCAGACAAGAGAACAAATCAGAACTGTGGACCCACATTCTCCCAACAGAACTTGTAGACTGGACCCCACCCCTAAAGCCAGACAAACAGGAAATACCCAGTTCCACCTCCTACTTGGCATTGCCACCTGCCCCATCACAGGCTGAGAGCTTAATATACGACAGCCACTGCACTGCAGACCAGCGGGGAAAAGGGATTCTTCAGGGCAAGACCGGCTAGTCATCTGCAAAAACATATCTAGACCCTCACTGAAGAGCTGTACTCCAGATGCAGTGAACACACATGGTACAGAACCCTAAGAGCACTGAAGAGAATGCAGGTGAGTTACCCTGGGCTCTGGCATGGAAAAACTTGTGGGAAAAAAAAAAGTAGATTTTATGGGCGCCTGGGTGGTTCAGTGGTTTAAGCCCCTGCCTTCGGCTCAGGTCATGATCTCAGGGTCCTGGGATTGAGCCCCGCATCGGGCTCTCTGCTCAGCAGGGAGCCTGCTTCCCTCTCACTCTCTATGCCTGCTTCTCTGCCTACTTGTGATCTCTGTCAAATAAATAAATAAAATCTTTAAAAAAAAAAAAAAGTAGATTTTAGTACAGTGGTGAAGCAAAACAAAACAATCCTCTCCCCACAAAAAAAAACCCTGAAGTTTTACAGAATAAAAACAATAAAAAGTGAGGGAAAAACAGAAAAATCCTCATAGTACAACTAAGCAAACTAGTTTAGTATGTGCTATGGTGAGCGCTGTGAATTGTGTAAGGCTGATGACTCTCAGATCTGTACCCCTGAAGCAAATAACACATTATGTGTTAACAAAAAGATAAAACTCTAGCTGAGAAATCATAAGAAAACACCTGTGGCCACAGTTTCTCAATTTCCTACAAAATACACATTACCTACAAGAGGGGAGTGGAAGTTTAGTTCACCTTCAGTATCTCTGGCTCCCCCTTACCCTCTCTGGGGCTGGTCATGGCCATGTCTCTTGATTTGGTTACGTTATCAAATATGTGTATGGGGGGGGGGCACCTGGGTGGCTCATTAGGCTGAGCGTCAGACTCTTGGTTTCCGCTCAGGGTCGTGACCTCGGGGTCCTGAGATCAAGCCCCACATCAGGCTCCACACTCAGTGTGGAGTCTGCTTGTCCCTCTCCCTCTGCTCCTCCCCCTGCTCTCTTTCTCTTTGCCTCATAAATAAAATCTCAAAAAAAAAAAAAATGTGTGGGGGACTTAACTTGTGTCCCTTCTAGGAGGAAACTGGAGGCAAAGAATGAAAAGTCGTGTCCCCTTTTCCTGCTTCAGTGCATGGTCTCCACGACTAACCATGATCCAACCATGATTGACATGCCATAGGGACATCGTAGGACGTGGGGACTGAGACACCACACTGAGCCCTGCTCCTTCTCTGGGCTTCCTGATCGCCCAGGGATCCCCAGCTCTATGTCACCACCCTGGCTCATCACCATCTGTGCTGTCTCTCAGGAGACCAGTCTTCTTAAAAAGCCCATGTCTGACAAAGAACCTTGCACATTTTAAAAGCTAATTTCATGTCACTAAATACTTTCAGCCAATATAGAAAGATCACAAGGCGGGCTTGAGGCTGTGAGATAAAGTTCAGGGACAAAAGGACAAAGAACCAAAGGAAAATATGAACTTTAGCTGCTGAGGTGTGGGGGAATGAGTAGGGAAACCAAATAGGAATTTTCTTTCTTTTAAAAGTTTACTCTGAAATAATGACCTGTTTTACTGATTAGAAGTTTTTCAGAATGACAATCTTAATAAGTGACTTCAACTGAAGAAGCTGTAAGTGTCACGGGTTTTTAAAAAGTCCTTACCAAGCACAAACATCATATAAAGTCATGAAATAAAGGCAAATGAGCCAAGCCCGCTCCACGGAGGTCTCCGAGGCTGACCTACAAGCTGGCTGTGTCCTCATCCAAATAAAACACAGGTGCCTGACTTTTACTCTCACATACTCTGCCCCAAATGCCTGCAACCCATGTATCCTCAGACGCTGCTTTCATCTTCCACATGGTATGGCTGTAGGGGCAGAGAGCGCCAACCACTGGATAAATGTGAACCATGTGCTCTTGCAGAGCCCTGGAGATCCAGTGTAAGCCATTCCCAGTCTAGTGGACAGAGACACTATGGAGTGATATAAGCAAAGATTAACTACAAAACAAGTAATCCCAAATACCTGTCTCAGGAACTGCATCACAGGGTCTCCTGGGGACAGTGTCACCCCCACTCCCTGCCCTGAGCTAGTGACAGTCACCGGCCTGTTGGTGAGGCTGCAGCCCGAGCCTGGACACGGAGGCAGAGAGGATATGCAGGGGCCAAGGGAGCATAGAGCAGAAGAGGCCCTGCTGGCAGCAGGGCAGGGTCTGGGTCCACCCTGAGGGGCTGGCCTCTCAGCCCTTGTCTAGAGAACATGGGTGTCATTCCTGATGAAATCAAACCAGTCCATCATTCAGAAATTTCTCAAAGGAGAAAGAAACTAAATACAAGAATGTAAAACCATCATAAGTCACCAATTAATGTAAGAGACATGTCCTCGAGGCTCAGTGGTTTTCTATCCTGTGTATTCCGTATCCTACTTCTCTGTTTCTTGAAGAGGGCACACAGGGGCGGGACAAGATGATAAACATTTTCTCACATCGAGCGGCCACTGGGTTTGTGGGAAGGGCACATATCCTGTGGCTGGGCAGCCTTGGACAAGAATTTGCTTTAGCAATGGAGCCTTTTATTCTGGCAAAACTAACGAGGTATATCCTTAACTCTACCTCTCTGGGCCCCACCTTCCTGACGTGTCAACATGGGAGTACCAAGGTCCCAGGGAATTACCGGAGAATGCCACAGGGGAAGTGAATGGGGGCACCTGGTACATAAAAGCTCAACAAAAATCGGTTCCCTTGCTGTCTTCTCATGCTCTGCTCTCTTCCGACACTGGGACCAAGAAGCTCAGCCACTAAATGAAACCTGATGTTCCTGAAACAGTGATCCTTAGACTTGCAGGCCTTGTCTGAAAAGTCTGCCAGCTCATGCTAAGCCCCTCCCCATGCCATCCTCCTCCTCAAACACTCACTGCCTCTCCAAAGAAAAGATTGTGTCAAATACCACCCTTTAGCATTCCCCCGACAAGGAGTCCTTAGAAATGACAAATGTCCAGACAACTAAAAGGTCCAGATTTAGGTGCCATATGCCTGGCTATTTCCAGAAAACATCACTAGCCTCTGGAATTCTAAACATCTGTGCTTCAATCAAACTTCTCCAACTGCATCTCATCTGGGGGAGTCCAATGTCCTGTCAAGCCAGACTCCTCAGTGTGTGATGAGGAAAACAGAGGAAGTCAGCAGGGAAATGGATGGACAAAGCCCCGAGATGAACGTTTTCCTGTCTTCAATTAAAAATTAATTTTTTTCGGGGCACCTGGGTGGCTCAGTGGGTTAAAGCCTCTGCCTTCGGCTCAGGTCATGATCCCAGGGTCCTGGGATCGAGCCCCGCATCGGGCTCTCTGATCCGCAGGGAGCCTGCTTCCTCCTCTCTCTCTGCCTGCCTCTCTGCCTAGTTGTGATTTCTCTCTGTCAAATAAATAAAATATTTTTTAAAAAATTAATTTTTTTCTTCTTGCATTGCCATCTCTTTCCCATCCTCATAAACTACATTCAGAACTTTTAATGTAGTAGCCTAGTAAAGACCAATTCCTTAGATAAAGGTTTGGCTTCAAATAAAAAAGTGTGACAGCCACTGAACTGTACCTCAGTGGGGGCCTGGAGCAGGGGGCCCAAATCCCACATGTCAGATAGTAGGACAATCACTGCAGGCAAACTAACAGGGCACATGGGGTCCCCAGTACCCACAGGCTCAAGTTAACAAGAGACAAATTTCACCATCAGATTTTTTTTTTTCCTATTTGATACACCTGGAGAGGTCTAGGAAACATTAGGGGGATGTTTACATATACATATACCTATACACACACACGCACACAGAGAGAGAGAGAGAGAGAGAGAGAGAGAAAGAACTGTGGAACTGTTCAGAACTGTCACAGTGAAAATGCCCCCAAATCCTCAAAACTGAGATTCTCATTAGTCCTCACTTCTCCCCAACCCTGATTCTTCCTTCAAGTTGACCTGGTCAATCCATCACACACAGCTGCTCATTCTCACTTCTGTACCTACTATCACGGTTCCAGAGATTCTGACATCACACAGACCACCCTCTCTTGGGTTAAAGGTCAACCCAAGTCAGGACAACTCCAGTCTTATTTTTCCTGAAAAACTCAACTGGCTGGACAACTTTCCCAAAGTGACCTTCTCCTTTCCTTCTCAGAATTCCCGTGCATGTGTTTCCTGGCTCTGCTCCAGCTCTGTTATCTGCCTCTTATGGCTTTTATCATTTTATGGTCACTTTCCACACTTTTTTTCACCTTCCTAATTGTTAAGTTCCTTAAGAGCAAGGACAGAATGTGACAATACTTGGTATAATTATTACCTAGGTGGGGTCTTTGAGAGATTAACATATAACATACACAGGTCATGATCCCAGGGTTCTGGGATGAGTTCCTCATCCGGCTCTCTGCTCAGGAGGGAGCCTGCTTCCCTTCCTCCCTCTCTGCCTGCCTCTCTGCCTACTTGTGATCTCTGCCTGTCAAATAAGTAAATAAAATCTTTTAAAAAATATAGCTCTGGGCATAAATTCCTTATGGTTTAAAACTATGAGTCATTTTTCTAAAATTCTAAAATACATGTTTTCTACACCTTGGGAATTTTGGTATTATACCATAAACAAAACTATAGTTTTAAATAAAATGCTTTCTTTTTCAGTGCCAGAATTTAACAAGTAAGACTGCTGCAAACCACATAGACAGCTCACAGAGAAGGTGCCAGTCTCAGCACAGTCTCGGCAGCGCTGTGGCCCTGGTGCACCCCACCTGACACAGCATCACAAGTGCTAATCGAAAAACGAATCTCTCTCCTAGGGCTCTGAATGCTGCTGATGAGCAACATCAGTCACAGAAATATCGGCTGTTTTGTACTCAGCTCTGGGACTGCGGGTGGGGGGGTTGGGGGTCGGGGACCCAATGCTGGAGATGGGGTGGGGTGGGGCCCGTGAGGACCACCAGACCACGCCAAGGGGGAAGGGCAGCTCAGACGCAGGCTACTCACCACCATGTTGTATGCATCAGGAACTTCAGTTTCAAACTGAAATTTTCCACCCTGGTAGTAACCCTCATCTATCGAAAACACAAAACAAAACAAAAAATCCTTTAAATTAAAAAAAAGGAAACAAAAAGCAAACACCGTGTTAGGATATGGCAAATACAGAGAAGTAAGAGTTAAACAACAGGACTGTGGGGTTCCTTGTTACTTCACCAAATCCTGCCCCTGCTCTAAAGATGAGCCCCAGTCAGTGCCCTGCTGATCTTTGTTGCCCCACTAGCTGTGCCCCCTCAGTGGAGGCACAGGCACCCCCCTCCCCGGGGACTGGTTCCTCTTCCTCAGTCTCCCAGGAACCATCCAAGGGACCCTGCTCTCACCTCAGTCCACCCAACTCTACATTCCAGCACCCATGGGCTCCCGTCATGACAGGTAACCATCCTGTTTGAGCTGCAGGGTCGTCTGTTTGCTGCTGGTCGCCCTGTAAGAATGTCAGTTCCAAGGGTACCCCAGGGCCGGGGGACAAGCAGAGAGGCATACGGACAGAATCCCTGCCTGAGAGAGAGTGCACAGGCGACACTTCCGGGCTGGCTGGCTGAACACTGGCTGCAGGTTTCTGAACAGAGCACACCCTCTCGAAGAGGGCTAATGGGCATGCAGGGGGATGTCTGGAATCAGGGCAGCACTGGGTCAGACCCCAGGATACAGTCTCAACTCCCACAATGGTGTCAGCCACCTCCCAGTCTCCTGTAGGGTCCACCCGGGGCTGAGCCAGGGCTGTGCGTGCATTGTAAATGCTGCTGGGACTGCTGCCAGCAGAGGGCGCTCCACCATGAAGGTGCTCCAACCTGGAAAAAACTGCCCCCTCCCTGCTGCCCCACTGGGGCAAATTACTCTGAGCTCCACAACCTGACAAAATTAATACCATCTTTAAAATGAAAGTTCAACTTCCCCTCAAATATTTATCACTGTGAACAAATCAGCAATAGTACATCTTATTGCTTCCCTCGGCTATTTATGTAAAACGAACATTTAATAGGAAGTTGTTAGTTTCCAATAAATCATCACTAAAAAGTTTTTTGGGAATGCGTCAACATTTATGCTGTCCAGCAGATAAAACTAACATTACCTGGACCCCAACATTTCCATTCTTTGTCAGTATGACAGAAGAGAAAGACTCTGTTTAATTTTACATTCATCTGAAGAAAAGTGGCGAGGCTTAAATTTATTTCATATTGGGTCCTTTTTTCATAAGAATGGAATGACTGATGTTCCATAATTAGCCTTGTATTACTGAGGTACCCATGTTTTAATTACAATATAAAAAAGCTCTGAAGAAGATTAACCTTTGCCTTTTATATTTGTTATATAGTCTTAGTCTGCTGCTTGTCTTTTGGTTTTGTGGTTCAACTAGTTTTCACTTTTGAGAAGCCATTCTTTGTGATTTCTGTCTTTGGTATTACCCTTAAAAAGATCTTTCCCAACCAAGATCACAGAAACACTTGATTTCTGTTTTCTCTTAGTGATCCTGTGGTTTCACATGTTCCATCCGCTCATCCACTCATCTAGAACAAGGTAGTGTGTTTTTTCTCTTTGCCTGCCTAATCCATCACATAGCATTTACTGTTCTACCTTCCCCACTGATCTGATGCGTCTACTTCTAGTGTTTCCAAGTGTACCTGGATTCATGACTGATACTACCAAGTCTTTGGAAAAGACTCTGGGGAAAAATTCTACCTCCAGATACAAGAACTTTCCTAACAAGTGGCATCTCAGATATAAAATAATCAGAGGACACCCTTGCTCACCAGAGGTTCCGTGTTGCACAGCGGTCACCGCAGAGTGGCCTAGCACTGGGCTCTGTACACCATGCAGCAACACCAGAACCCCAGGTTCGGGTGCAGAGCTCCATCTGCTCTCCTCTCTTCTTGCTCCCCAAGGCTGTGCCCCAGCCACTCCATCCTGCCACACCACTGTGGTTTTTCTCTAGCTGGCTTTCCGTGCCACGATTATATAGTTTCAACTCTACCAGTTTCAAAGAAACTATTATTTGGTCTAATGGGGTTTTGGTTTTACCATATTCCTCTGTCCTAGTCAAGCTCTCGATTAGTAATTATTAGAATTATATAATCTCCAAACCCACTGAAAATCGAGAGCAAACAGACAGTTCTAATTTTTGTTCTATTTCATGAACCACGCTTTCAGGAGAGATGATCAACTCCTGAGCCAGTACTTCGTTTTTCCTCTTCTAAGGTACATGGCTTTCCCAATCCACCCTGGTTATGAATTTGCCTAGAAATGCCTTACTCCCACTTATGCTGAGGAGCAGACCGCGGACTGAGAGGAGACTCAAGAGCATCTCTTGTTTCCTGTGATTTTCTCAACAAAAGGACCCAAGGAAGAGTTCCTGTAGATCCACCTTCCAGGTCTGGCTCCCAAGCTGGCACTTTGCAGGGCGGAGGCAGAGAACAGTCTACGTGGCTCTGGAGCCAGTGGGCAAAGGGGTAATTGAAAGCATCGCACGCAACCCAGTGTGGACTACATCCAAGTCTGGGACAGGCCCACTACGGCCATGACTATCCATGGCTGCTGCGGCTGAAAACTGGACCTTCAGGTACAACAATGAAATGCACTAGGAAAGTCCTGGCATCCAGTTCTCACTGGGCTGGCCTATCCCTGCCACCCAGGGTTACAATGACAGGAATCCTCTTTCCCTCCTTTTGTATCCTGGAGCCCAACCCACTTCCTCCTGCCTTCTAAGAATCATATACACTATCTCTGATCCAGGCGAGGGGTATTCCTGGGAGAAGACTGTCCAAGGCGTAGGTGGGTAAACAGTCTCAGGATAGTCCACTTCTAGGTGGTCAGCGTCCAAGGGCGTTCTCTCCTAAAATGACGCTGCCTGATAGTCTCAAGAGGGCAGAAGTCCTGCAGGCCTCCCCTTCCCTTTCCCTTCTCACAGCTGCTCCCACTTAGAGCAGAAGGCTGATGTCTCAGCTCTTCCCTTACCAGGATGTACTGCCCCCAAGGTCTAAACATCCCAGAGGACAAAGGTCACAGGAAAGCCCTTTGAAAGGAGGCACATGGCAGGGCAGTACTTATCCTACACCCAGTTCTGTTAAGGCAAAATAGGGTGTTAAAAATAAAATATCCCAGTTTATAGTGGAATGTCTTAAATTCAGACACATCATAGAGTTTGATGGCAGGGATGATTGGCACCTTCAATCCCTAGACTACTATCAAAGAACACATTATCCTCACGAGAAGCAAGCAAACAGGGAGCCAATAAGCCACAGGCACAGCATCTTCTTCCACCCCGGTGACTGGCTCCATGCCTCACTTAACTGCTTGGATTTAAACTCAGAAAAGAGTTGGCTGATGGTACATCTTAGAAATAAGTAAAGACTTCTCCTGCGAGTGAGTCTGACTTCTGACTGGGCTGACAATTAGAACTGGTTCTGCCTACTTATGCACTGGAGATAGTTCTGATAAACGGAATGAGCTAATCTGCAGTTTCAAGCTTTTGAGAAAATATAAAGCATACTTTTCATATTGATAAAGGTATGACAAAATCAGTATCACAAAATTCTCAACTCTTGCTGAGAATTTCAGGTAAAATGACAGATGTTCCTAAGTGAAGACAGGTCTAATGGTCAGTTGACAGGTCTTGGGAAAGTGGTTTTGGTGAATGCCTCAGAAACTGTGATACTAAGGGACTCTGACGACTGTGCTTGGAAAGCCTTCTCTAAGTCAGGTGGGTTCCAATTCTCTGCATGGAAGGACCCTAATCAGTAATCAGCAAAAAGATCAACAAAATATCTTTTATGATATTTTTGGCCTCTAACTTTGAAGTCCAAGGACAGAATGTCATAGCTATAACAAAATGCCTTCCAGGCCAACTGAACAAGCAGTACTCAGTGTCTACATCTACAGAAACAACAAGAAAGAAAACTGATACTGAACCCTTTTTTCTAGCATAAAGTTATTCATTCACAAATACATCAACTAAACCAGAGGAACATGCTAATAACTCCATCATTCTCAGATACATGAAATGCTATTTTATGTTTAATAACCATCGAAGCTTGCAACACATTATTTAAAGTCATTATTCATTCAACAATTATTTGATGACTGCTTATGTGCCAGACACTGGTGACCCTGCAGCAAGACCTTCCTGCCCTTACAAAGCTTACATTCTAGTGGAAGAGAGACAAAATAAATAAGGAAATCATATAATAGAAGGCGAAAGAGCTAAGGGAGTAGGAGCTGTGATTTTAAATAGGGTGGTCAGAGAGCGCAAAGGCCTGAAGAAAGAAGGCCACTGGGGTGAAGAACACTCCAGGCGGGGGGTTGTGGGTGGGGAGGGAGCTGAGGCTCAAGAGGCCACTGTGAGAGTGCTGGGTTTTATGCAGAGGGAGACAGGGAGCCATGGGAGGGGTCTGAGCAGAGGAGGGACAGGCTGGAGGCCCTGTGAGGCTATCTGCTACTGTGACCCTGGTGAGACAATAAGCTGTTAGGACCAGGGTGGAAGCAGTGAAATGGGAACACTCTAATGGGAGAAGACACACCAGCGTTTGCTGACAGATTAGGTGAGGGGTGGGGAACAAAGAGCCACAGAAGAGCTGAGCTCTCTGACCTTGCAATGCCAAGGGCAGGGTTGCCACCAGAAGATAAAAAGGCTATGAGGGGCACCACTGCACCAAGTTTCACGTCAGACATGTGAGTCTGAGGTTTCATGTCAACACTCAAGCGGAGGTGTCCATCGGCAGCAGAAACATCATTCTGGAGAGTGGGGGAGGTTGGGGCTGGTTGAGGTCGTTTGGGAGCTGATCAGTAGATGAGAGCACTCAGATTTCATGAGTGGACTATGGAGGTCCAAAGACAGGACAGAGTCTGAAGGGCCCCCACCTGGAAGGGTGAGGAAAGGAGCCAAGAGGGGCAGTTGACACCATTGGAGGAAGAGGAGGAACCAGGAGCCAGGACTGGTGCAAACAACGACTAACAACCATTCAAAAGAAAATCCTTAAGGCCTAAGAGTCTTAAAGAAACTTTCAAAATAATTTTTATATATACATATACGTGTGTGTGTGTGTGTGTATATATACACACACACACACACACACACATATATATATATATATATTTATAGAATAGCAGGACAGGGTGACAAAATACTCAGCAGAAAAAAGTTTACACTGAGATAAAATTCTGTAGGACATGTGGAATAAAAGGAAGAGTGCCAGGAGAAAAGGCAGCATCGACCACTTTCCAATCACTGCAGTAGAGCTTGCTCATGTTTCTCCAAAAATGCACAATAGTGGGCGTATCCATTTAGATTCTACTGGAAACATTTTAAAGAGCAATATAATACTTTTTATCTTTAAATGTCAGTATTTACAGCACACTGGAAATTATACTGTATGCACATTTTAAACCTAAAAGGGAGAGCACCGTCCCTGCCAAGATGAGCCTACAGGTTGGGGTCAGCAGACTTGTTCTGTAAAGAGGCAGTCAGAAAGCACTTAGGCTTCGGGCCATAGGTCTCTGTCACATATCTTCTCTTGTTTGTTTTTTCATAGCTCTTTAAAAATGTAAAAGTCATTCTCAGCTTGAGGGACACACAAAAACTGGCCCTGGCAAGTTTTAGCTCACCTTTGGGATGGGGTCTAGTGTGTAGACCCCAACATGAAAATGCACAAAGACAAGGGGCGCCAGGGTGGGGGTGGGGGCTCAGTTAGTTAAGAGTCTTGCCTTTGGATTGGGTCATGATCATGGGGTCCTGGCTGATCAAGCACCACACTGGGCTCCCTGCTCAGTGGGGAAGTCTGCTTCTCCCTTTCCCTCTGATGATCCCCCTCCCCCTGCTCATGCTCATGTGCTCTCTTTCAAATAAAATCTTTTTTTTTTTTTTTTTTTTTAAGATTTTTTATGTATTTGTCAGAGAGAGAGAGACAGAGACAGAGCATAGGCTGGGGGAGCAGCAGACAGAGGGAGAAGCAGGCTCCTTGCTGAGCAGGGAGCCTGACGTGGGACTCGACCCCAGGGACCTGAGTTGAAGGCAGGCACTTAACGGACTGAGCCCCCCTGGCATCGCAATAAAAATAAAATCTTAAAAAGAAAAAATACACAAAGAAACTGTGGAGCTGACCTGCGTGACACAATGCACATGAAGCTGGCTCACTGAAGAGGGGAAGAAGCTGCTACGGCTTGGATTACTCAAGGGAAACTTGGGGGATACACTGTTAGGTACAACCTGAAATCGGTATGACAACCATTACACTATTAAGCACACAGACACAGGGAGCATGGACCACACGGTCACTGACCCAGTCACCACAGTGCAGTGGGACGGGCACAACACTGCTTCAAAGAAAAAACTGGGGCACGTGCAGTAAGTAACTGGCTATAGCCCCACAGCTAGGAGGGGCACAGTCACTGCCAATCAGGCTGTCTCACTGAGAATTAAGGATGAGCAGGGCAGAGGAGGGGAAGACAAAGAGACAGTATCCATTAGAAGGCAGAATGGGAGCAGAGTTGCAGACAGGACTGGCATGAGCTAGCTATGGCAGATGTGCAGCCTGGAGCCAGCCAGGGAGGTGGGCAGGTGCTTGGTGGTGACATGGGGTCAGGAACCAGCAAGAAGCCACAGACAGACACTGAGTCAGCTGTCAAGAAAAGACACTGAGATTTAGAGGAAACCATGGGCATAACACAAGGAAAGAAACAGTAACAATGAAAAAGAAGCAAATAAAACACCAACAGGTAAAAAAACACAGTATCTGAAATGAAAATTTCACTGGATGTGGTCCATAGTAAATCAGACCCTGCAGAAATAGGAATTACCCATCATGAAGCAGAAAAAAAAGTGAACACAGCCTTGTGACCCAATGAAGGTGTAGTTTCCATGTAGAGGTCATATATATGCCAGAGTCCCAAGAAGGGGTTTCAGAAAAAATATTTAAAGAAATGTTGATCAAATTATTTCTAAGTTTGATGAAAACCAAACTCACAGATCCAGAAAGCTCAACAAGCCCAGGTGAGGTCAACAACCACATCAAAGCACATAACAGTCAAACTGCTAAAAATGTGGTAGAGAGACTCTTAAAAGCAACCAGAGAATAAAAGGCACATCACATAACGTTGAACAAAGAATCAGCACTAACTCAGCAGGCAGCAGGAAAGCGATGCTGAAACCGTCACCAGCAGGGCTGCACTACAGATGAATCCAAGGGTGTTCTTCAGGCAGAAGGAAAATAACAGGCGGAAACTCAGACCTACCACAAGGAGTGAAGGTCACTGGCAGTCAGTATGTTGGTAAACACAGAAAGAAAGCAGACTGCTTAAAGCTGGGTTACAACATACGTAAAGGAGACATGAAAACTAGAAAATGAAGGCTGGGGTGGGAAAATGGAAATATCCTGTTACCTGTCCAAGATTCCACCTTCAGAACCAGAAAAAGAAGAATTAAGCTGAAAACAAGCCGAAGGAAGGTAATAAAGATATGAGCAGGAAAAAAAAGTATGTTAGGGGAAAATCAGTGCAACCAAAAGCTGGTTCTCTGCAGAGACTAAAACCAATAATCCTCTAGCTAACCTGATCAAGAAAAAAGAAAACATTTTCAATAGGAATTAAAGAAGTGTGATATCACACAGACTCCACAGAATGTTATAGGGCAAGATATTAACAACAACCTTACATCAACAAATGTGAAAATGTGGAAGACATGAAAGACATAAATTATCAAAGCTCCCTTGAGAATGAATAACCAAAATAGCTCTCCACCTACTAAAGAAACTGTATTCATGCTTAAAATGTTACCACAAAAACAAAAGACAACATTCCAGAGCTAGGAGGCCTTCCTGGTGAATTCTGGTGACTGGTGGTGAATTCTACCGCTGAGTACAGAACCGATACTAACTCTTCATACACCGTCCTGGAAAGAGAAGGAAGCACGTCCTTCATTCAGGGAGAGAGCAACAGAAGGGGAGAAACAAGACCCTTGTCCTGCACCATACAGAAAACGAACTAAAAATGGATCACAGACCAAACTGTAATATCTAAAGCTAAAAAACTACTTTAAAAAAATAGGAGGAGGTCTTCTTATTTCTTAGAGTTCTTAGGGCACAGAAAGCACAGTGCTCTGTATTGGTTTATATGGTCACTGTAGGTGAATTACTAGAGTAATCACCACAAACTTGGTGGCTTAAAGGAGGCATGGGGCTAAAATCAGGGAGTGGGCAAGGCTGCGTTCCTTTCAGGGAACTCTGGGGAAATTCTGTTTCCTTCACTTTGCAGCTTCAAGAGGCTCTTCTTCCTCCGCCTTCAAATTCAGTGATGGCTAATGGAACGACGACACACGGCGACACACGGCAACACACGGCCTAATCTCGAGAGCACTGTGCTAAGTAAAAGAAGCCAGATACAAAAGCTACATACTTTCAGACCATTTATACGGCATTCTGGAAAAGGCACAATGATGGGGACAATGGCTGCCAGGGGCCAGGGACCCTTTCTGAGCTGACAGAAACATCCTGTACCTAGACTGTCCTGGTGGTTACACACTGTGTTTGTCAAAATGCAGAAAACACCTCAGAACTGAAATGTCAATCAGATCTCTGCTACACATGATTTTTGAAAAAGATTAAAAAAAAAAAAAAAAGCCTATGATACTTAAAAGGGACTAACAGATGGGACAACAAACCAAGAGTGCTGGCAATTTTTACAATATGCCAGAAAGCTCAGCATTTAAACAGCTTTATACACATTACACGGGTGTTTACTGGTAACAGTAAGAATATACGTTAGGCATGGTAATGAACAGCTTTAAAAAGAATAAGTCAGACATTTCATCTCTCTGTCACTGGAGGAAACTTGAGTGTCCCAAGGAAGAATGTGCCTTGGAGTTACATGCGAGGTGAGGGGAAGAAATTGGCATAAGAACAGTGTGCATCAGACATGTGCAATGGTGCCAAGAAGCTTACCTGGAGCGTCTGGAATGAGCCAAGAAAAGAGCAGTGGATGTTTTCCCAACAAAGGTTAGCCAATGCAAAGGCAGGTAACAGACAGTCTTAAAAGCTCATGTTGCACTTCTATTATATACAAAAAGAGAAGAATTGCCACCTATATTTCTAGGGTTTAACTGAAAGAAAAGACCTCACCAGAAAAAAGTCTATTTCTCTTCAAAATTATCCCTTCATGATGGTTATCTGCATCTTAAAATTAAAAGTTAACCTAGAAAGAACCAGGAAGAGCATGCCTTCTGGGTCTGAAACCTTGATGTGCTAACCATGAACGACTGCAGCGTAAGTCAAGGCAAAGGGCCTGCTTCAGTATTCTGCTCCAACTCAACAGCTTTAAAATCTCCGCCACTACTGAAATGTTGTTCCAAATGTTCAAGGGTGAAAAGAAACCCATATTTCAGGCTTATCAACATTATTTCTTTGTTCAGAAATTGGGATCTTACTGTATTTCACATTTAGAAACTTTCTGTAAGTCCAAAGCTCTGAAACAAAGCTAAAAAGGGGCATTAATCAAATTAATAGGTGTAACAGATAAACCAATTAGAATTTTATGACTTAATGTATGCTACACTTTTATTGTCATGTACCAATTAGGGAGTTTTTATAAATTAAATGTTCAAATTAAGAAAACACAAATAACCTAACACATGTAGAAACTAATTTAGGTGAACACACAAACAAATACACAAGATCTACAATGCAGCTACAGAATTCCCTAATCAGAATTTTTACATATGTAACATTATTAAAAAGATGTGACTTAATAAAGAACTTATATCCAGTTGCATAAACCTTACAATTCAGTAACAAAAGGACAAGCAACCTAATTTAAATGGGAAAGATATCTGAACAGACACTTGAACAAAGAAGATACACAAACAGCAAACAAGCACAGGAAAAGATGTTCAGCACTGTTAGTCACTAAAGAAATGCAAATAAAGGTCACAATGAGATATATGCCCACCAAAATGGCTAAAATTGAAAAGAATGACAAACCCAGTTGTTGGCAAGAATGTGAGGTAAATGGAATTCTCATTCACTGCTAGCAGGACTGCAAAACAGTACTTATACTCTGGAAAACTACATAGCAGTGTCTTATGAAGTTAAACTTGCTCTTATCACTTGACCCAGTAATTCCATTGCCAGGGGAAACAAAGACGTAATGGCAAAGACCTGCACACAAAGGTTTTATAGCAGCTTTACGCACAATGGTTCCAAAGTGGAAACAACACAAAGGTTTATCAACCGGTGAACTGATGAACTATAGGATAGAATACAGTTCATCCAAAAAAAAAAAAAACCAAAATACTGATTAATGCTACAACACAGGTAAAACTCAAAAGCATTATGCTAAAAAGGTAACTTACACCTCAACCAATATTGCTTTGAAAAATTTTTTTAAATCAATGATCTAAGTTTCCACCTTAAGAAAGTAGAAAAGGGGGGCGCCTGGATGGCTCAGTAAGTTAAGGGATAGACTCTTGATTTCAGCTCGGTCAGATCTCCGGGTGGTGAGACTGAGTCCTGAGTCAGGCTCTGTGCTCAGCACAGACAGAGTCTGTTTGAGATTCTTTCCCCCTCTGCCCCTCCCCTACTCGCACATGTGCCTGTGTGGTCTCTAATAAACAAAATCTTCAAAAAAAAAAAAAAAAAAGAGGGGTGTGGGGAAAAAAAAGCAAATTAAACCCAAAATATAAGGGATGAAATAATAAAGAACAGAAATCAATGATATGCACAAATAAATGAGAAAATCAAAAGTGAATTCTTTGCAAAGATTAACTGGATAAACCTCAAGCTAACGTGATCAAGAAAAGGAAGACCCAAGTTACCAATATCAGGAATGAAAAAGGGAACATCAGTACAGATCTTATATAGAGTAGTGGAGTAAGAGAATATTCTGAACAACTTTTATATCAATAAATTCTACAATTTAGGTGAAACAGACAAATTCCTTGGAAGAAAAAAATTACCAAAGCTGATTTAAGAAACACAGATGAATAACCCTGTATCTATTTTTTAAAGTAAAAACTTTCCAAAAGAAAACTCTAGGTCCAGACTATGTAACTGGTGAATTCTACCAGATATTTAAGGAAGAAATAATACCAATCCTATACAAACTCTCAGCAAACAAGAGGGAACACTTCTTCATTTTTTCTACCAAGCTAGCATTGCTGATGCCAAAACCAGACAAAATAATCCCAAGAAAAATACAAACCAACATTCCTCACGAATATGGACATAAAATTCTATATCAAAATATTAACAAATTTAATCCAGCAATAGAAAGAAAATGGATAATATTATCATGGCCAACCAGGGCTTATGGCAGGAATATAAGGTTGGTTTACCATTCAAAACTTAAATGTATTTTACCATACAAAATAAAGGAGAAAAAAATCATATGATCATATCAATTGGTGCAGAAAAAAAGTATTAGAAAGAACTGAACACACATGATACAAACTCTCAGCAAATGAGAAAAAAAGGTAACTCTTCAACCTGATAAAGAACATAATTTAAAAAAAAAACCCAGAGCTAACATCATATTCAGTTAGTAATAAGCGCTTTTCCCCTAGGATTAGGAACAAGGCAAAGACGTGCTCTTACCTCTTTTCAACACCATACTGGAGGTCACAGCCAGTGCAATAAGAAAAAGAAATTAAAGGCATACATACTGGTAAGAAAGAAGTTAAAACGTCTTTATTACAGATGCAATGATCCTTTTTTTTTTTTTTTTGAAGATTTTATTTATTTGGCAGAGAGACAGCAACAAAAGGAAAACAAGCAGGGGGAGTGGGAGAGGAGAAGCAGGCCTCCCGCTAAGCAGGGAGTCTGATGTGGGGCTTGATTCCAGAACCTGAGCCAAAGGCAGACGCCTAGTGACTAAGCCACCCAGGCACCCCAGATCACAGATATAAAAATCCCAAGAATATGTTAAGAAGCTACTAGAATTTAGGGGCACCTGGGTGATTCAGTGGGTTAAAAGCCTCTGCCTTCGGCTCAGGTCACGGTCACGGGGTCCTGGGATCAAGTCCCGCATTGGGCTCTCTGCTCAGCAGGGAGCCTGCTTCCTCTCTCTCTCTCTGCCTTGCCTCTCTGCCTGCTTGTGATCTCGCTCTGTCAAATAAATAAATAAAATCTTTAAAAAAAAAAAAAGAAACTACTAGAATTTAGTAAGTGAATTTAGCAAGATGACAGGACATGTGATCAATGTATTAAACAATCAATTGTACTTTTATATAATTTGCAACAAGTAAAATGGAAATTTAAAAAATACCATTTACAACAGCTTGAAAAGAACAAGAAATACTTGGTGTTATATTTGCAAGACTTACACACTGGAAAGTACAAAAACACTGCTAAGAGACAGTAAGGAAACTCTAAGTAGAGACATTCACGTGCTAATGCATGGCACGACTCACTGTGAAGATGCCATTTCCCACAGAACTGATCTATAAAGTCAACACCATCTCAGTCAAAATCCCAGCACTGGACAAATGCAAATTAAAGCTATATCGAAATACTATTCATATCCAAATACTGAGAAATATGTACAACAACTGGAATTTCTCACATTGCTGGTCAGTGTATAGTACAACCCCTTCAGAAAGTTCTTAAAAAGCTTAACATAGATCTTCCTGTGACTCAGAAATTTCACTTGTAAGTGGAATTAAAGAGAAAATGAATGAATGAATGAAAATAGGAGTATAAAAAGGATGGTATGAAAATGCTAACAGCAGTTGTATTCCTAATAGCAAAAAGCTGGAAAGAATTCAAATGTCCACGAATAGGAAAATGAGCAATTATGGCATACTCATAAAATAAAAAGAAAGAAGCCACTGATACAACACATATGAATTTTAAAACAACTTATATGAAAGAGGTCAGAAAAAAGAGTACATATATAAGATTCCACTCATATGGAATTCAAGAACTGACAAAAGTCATTTATGCTAACAAATCAGAAAGGAATTTGGGTGGGTAGCCAGGGGCAAAGAATTGCCTGCAGAGGCAGAAGGGAATTTGGAAATGTTGGAAATATCTTTACTAGGGTTGTGGTTACATAGGTGTACACATTTTTTCAAAGTAAGACACAGTCCAAATTAGTACATTTTATTGTTTGTTATCTTACACCTCAGTAAAAATCTACTTAAAAAGTAAAAACTAAAATTTAAAAATATTGTTATTTAAGTCCCTGTTCCTCTCTGCCTAAAAGCTCCAAGTCACAGTGAGGCAGGCTGAGGGGACCCCTCCCGCCCCCCGCCAAGTTAGCTGAGCAACAGGTTTTCACACAGTACTTCCAACTTCACCAAGACTCCCAGGAGTGTCTCAGCAAGTCTCTAAGTGTTTGCTTTTTCTCAATTCATTTCACTTACTAGTATTTTTTCTTACTTTGTGAGTCGATGTTGAGACTTTTTCTCCTCTTAAATTCAGTTCTTTTCTTTTCCTCTACCACCAAAATACATGTCCATCTTTTCTCCAAAGAGTACATTTATTCCTAAGCACAAAAACAGTCTGAAAACAAAACTATGACAATGTTACCGAGTATTAACAGGAACTATCTTGCCAGGAGCCATGTGAAAAAGAGTTTTGAGCTTCAACTACCGATACAGATCTCCCACTCTGACCATCCAAACATCTAGAACTTACTAATGCTGAGCGTGCCCAGTACTGGTGGCTGCTAGTGTGCCACTTCCCAAACCCTCCGCTTCACACCTGGTTAAAACTTCTATCAGTTAGGCAGGTCTCTATAGTTTCTTCCTAATACTAAGAGGAGTAGGACTCCAAAAAGCTGTTTTAAGACAAGTTCTTAGGGTTGGCAAGTTTTTAGGGTTGGCAGATCTCTGCCATGTTTCTCTTAATAACAAAGGGCAGGAACTACAGCAGCTTTCTGACGCACTAATAATATAAACAATGGGCATACACACGGCATTGGAAGTGCAGGCTGAGCACAAAGCTCAGTGTAATAATTGTGTCCGTGATGTACAGAAATATACAAATATTACAAATTACAAATATAAATGCTAAAGTACTAAATAGTTACAGACACCAAAACACAAGTTACTTTTTAATTTGATGGTACAGTGAATATCAAAACAACAGCAACTGTGGTCCACTTTCAAGAACAGTAAGAACATAGAAGATGGTGTCATAATCTCAGTAATCATAACATCCATGTAATTCCATAAAAAAAGCAAAAGGAGAAACTCTTATTCAGAGGCTGGACTTGACACAAACCCATTTAAGATGTTAACAAGCCCGGTAAACTCAAAAAAGGTCTCTGAGTGGCCAGGGAAGGACCACGGCACCCACACTTGGGCAGGGAGCAGAGCAACAGAATCTCTACCAGCCACTGAAAATGCCCTAGGAAGGCAAAGGGGAGAGTAAACATGTTTACTAGAAACTCACAGTCTAAGACCACTTAGTACACACAGAACCAATCTCAACCACCACAATAATTTCTGAAAATACTCTGCATTACTCAGCAGTAATAGTAAATGATGTTCGGAATGGTGACCCTAAGTCACCAAGAAATATTAAAGTGTGCTCAATATCCCTTGCTAAAAACAGCATAATGCATCACGTTTTATGAAGGTGGCCAAAGAATGGTTACAATTTTCATCACTTCGTAGCTTAAAGTCCTGAGCTTCGGTTATCTCTCCACGTCAGGTGCGTGCAACGCCCCACCTCTACCAGCTGTGCTCTGATATTAACTCCTTCCTGGTGCCTTCCTAGTGCAAATGGTACCAGACTGGGTTTACAGACATGTCCGGATATGTCTGTAGAACCACTACACATGAGTTTTAAGTTTTCAAGCACATTTTGAAAATGGGATTTCTCCTCTTATTAAAAAACATCCCACAGAAAATAATCCATCCTACCTGCAGGGAGACAATTGTCAGGTCTTATTTGTGGGTTCATTATCGCCTACTGAAATTCTGTATTCTCTTGCACTTTCTAATTAGCTAGTGACTCATTATTCTCAGTTGCTCATTCCCATTTCATCCCCCAAATAAAATAACACCCTCCATTTTCTCCACAACCTACCCCACCTACCCCACAGCAGGACTGGCTGCCCACAGCATAGCACCCTCTGCCCAACATAAACACCGGTGGTCCATGCCAGGCTACACTCTGCAACGTTCAAAGCTGAACTGCAACAAGAAAAAACCAAGTCCTCCATTTTGCTGCCTGGTCCGACCAAGGAGGAGACTTACCTAAGTCCTAATGAGGACAGCTGGTAATCTGCTTACCTCCCTGTGCAAGACCCTGGACTGAAATGCTTCACACTCATTATCTGTTTCATCATCGTAAGTGTCCCGTGAGATAGGTTCTATTTGGTCCCCACTTTCTAGCTGGGTGGGCTGTGCAAAGAGGCAAATGAGCCATGACCACACTGCCACGAAATGGCAGAGCAGGATCAGAACCCAGTTATGATTTCAAAGCCCACACTCTTCACCATACTAACAGCTTTTGTGGCCCTTCACTCCAGTAATTAAAGCTATACTTCATTTCCAAGTATACGCCGAATGCCACAGATTCCCTGTATTCAGCTTTCTTGACTGCAAAGCACTTATCTTGTCTTTGTGTGGAATAGTTGTAACTGTTATCACTTTCAAAAGTGAGAGGATAATAAATCAAGCCGAAGGTTCTAGATCTGGGCAGCCTTTCAACTTGGCTGTCTGAAAATCACTTTAACACTTAAGTATGTAAGAATATTACCTGGGGTTACAGTTAGCTGAAAGCAATGTAGCTTGTTTGGATCTGGAAAATGCACCTTACATGTACCTGCAAAAGAAACAGCACATCAGGAAGGTCCGAGAGCTAGCAGCAGTCGTTATGTGGAGGCTGACCTTGAAACACATACATGGAGTTGAAGGTGTTAGAGGAGTTTGTAGACGCTGCTGTGCTCTTGGTTTGACAAATATTTGTGCCACTGTGCTAAAATTGCAAACCAGTGATTTTTGCCATACAGTCTTTTACTTGCTAATTCCAAATTGAGATGGTTTCTTTCAACTTCTAAACAGTCACTAAAAATTGAGGTCTTTCCATTAACTTCAAGAATTATGCTAGTTTACTCTGAAAAAGAGAAAACCACATCTCAAGGAGATGAACACATGTGGGTAATGCAAACTAAACATGGCAAAACCAGAAGAACCCAGGCCAAACTTCTGGGCTGTTCACCCACCACCATCCTTATTCATACCCACCACAGTAAACTGAAGTTCAAAAGAAGGGTGCCCATGAAGTTAACTCACACCTAGAGTTTACCATGGCATTAAAAAGGAGGGGAAAAAATGTCTTTACAGACCAACTGGTAGCTAAGTTTGCTTTGCTGGTGAAATGACACTCTGCTCAGCGGGCAACACCCTACATCCAATGCACCACATCTGAAGGGGTCTGGGGAATCAGGACAAGACGTTCTCACTAGGAGAAGAGCTAAGGGCTAGTGGCACAGACAGAGCAAGCTGGCTAAATCTGCTTCCTTCAAACAAATGATACCAAACAATGGTAAATATACAAGGAATAAATAGCCACTAAATTAGGGATGAATATATGTAGAAACTGTCTATTATTTTATAAACTCAGAAAATATGCTGAACTCCTTGTGTCACTTTCTGACTTTATTCTTTACAAGTCCCACTACTGAAAATATTTGTCTAGTTTTACAATGGTATGAAATTTCATCAAAATAGGACGATTCATATTAGACTTAGATATGGCCCTTAGAGATCATCTAGTTCAATGTCCTTAAGCATGAGGTAACACAAAGGTCCAGAGAGGTTCAGCGACCAGCCCAGGATCACACAGGTTATCAACAGAAGGTTTTGTTCCCAAATTGAAGATGAGTTCATGGCTTTTCTCCCTATACCACGCCTCATTTCATTACTTTATGAACATGCCAGGTGTGAAGCATAAAAACCACACAGAACTGTTAATAGGGTTTTTCTTTTTTTTTTTTTTTGCCAAACCCTCAGAAAATCATTATAGAATAAAAGGTAACTTAATCTAGAAGAGCGAGAAGGGGTCTTAGAGATTACATTGTTCCATTTTTTAGTTTATAAATAAGAAGCTGAAAGCCATGAAGTTCAAGACTTTTGCCCCAACCACATATGTGAACAGTATATGGGCTTCATTTCTCTTAATCTTTCTTTTTTTTTTTTTTAAAGATTTTTATTTATTTATTCAACAGACAGAGATCACGAGTAGGCAGAGAGGCAGGCGGGGGGGGGGGGGGGCTGCGTGCGGGGGTGGGGGGCACTGCGGGCAGGGAGTAGGCTCCCTGCTGTGCAGAGAGCCCCCCGATGCTGGGCTCGATCCCAGGTCCCTGAGATCATGACCTGATCCGCAGGCAGAGGCTTAACCCAATGAGCCACCCAGGCGTCCCCATTTCTCTTAATCTTGACTTGAAATGAGAAATACTGTCTTTCCAGTGAGATCCATGCAACAGAAATGCTGGACAAGGGCTTAGGGAATGTCTCACTGATTGGCTGAAGTCAGCAGCATTCCTTTGTTTTCATACTTGGCATTCTCCTTCATTTCAGGAGAAGGATAGACATAGAAATCCATCCTTCTAGAACAGATTGGCCCACCAATAATAAAGAGGTTACTAAGGGAGATTAACAACCAATACAAGTACTGAAAAGAACGAAACATTTTAAAGCTCAAAAAAGTCTTAATAACAACAACAAAAAATTAAGAGACAGGTTTTGTTTTAGTTCAAAGCTTTTCCTGTCTGCAGGCATGGGCTAACATCTTATAATTCCATCTATCTGAACGAGGTTATTTTTTGCCAACAGAGAAATGTCTATGAACTTGCATATATACAGCTCCAAACAAGTTCTGAATGACTGTTAAGTAGCACTGCTACATAGCAAGGTATTTTGTTTTTCTTGTTAATGTTTTAGAGATAATATTAATACTAGATAAGATACTAGAGATTTCTTTTTTGGTGGCTTCTCGTTTCCTCTTTAGAGTAATGAGTTTCCTCTTTAGAGTAATGAGTTGCGTACTTTTGGCAAGCATGGCTTCCTTGTATAAACTAATTTAGACTTCTCCCACTCTGATAGCACAGAGGGCAGGGAGAAAGTGAGAAGAAACAGACAGCATATGGTCTCTTTAATCAGATACTTTAGCCAGAAATGCTAGGGAGAGGTCTTTCCAACCTAAGGTGTTTAGTTAAAATCCTGGTTTGAAAACCAATCACACAGTTTGTTTTTACAATTTTTTTTTTTTTAAAGTAGGCTCCCTGCCCAATATGGGGCTTGCACTCATGACCTTGTGCTCAAGAGTGTATGCTCCCCTGACTGAGCCAGCAAGGTGTCCCCCCAAAGTTTAACTGTTTTCAAACCAAAATTTTAGAGAAGGTTAAAAATATTCTTTATGGGTTAAAAACCAACAATTTCAGTAAGACTCCTATTTGAGGACAAAATGAACTGTGTGTAAATAGTAAGTTTCTGTAGTCTTGATTAAATATATGCATATATGCATATATATATGTACATATAAACCCTTTACAAGAACCCCCAAACACTTCCTTCCAGTTCTGACTAGAAGAAAACTGAGATCAAGCAATTCAGGGATTTTTAAGACATTAAGACATTTAAGACATTTTGACTGAGACCCACACTAAGAAACCTATTTAATATCACTACCCACCATTCCCATAGATAAATAGCACACACATTAAAAATAATTTTCCAAAAAAATATGTGTACTTACCCTTACAGATGATTTTACAACCACTTAAGGTCACACCCACTATCACCCTTCTAACTGTAGTTGGTGGCAGGAATAGGCCCTCTCTTTTCTGGGTCAGGTGGGCTGGAGAGACCAAGCTCTCTAGAGCATTCACCCAGACCAGGAGACCCATGTATAAAACATCTCACTCACAGTGATAAACATCCTCAGCTTCAGAACTATTTTTAACCAAACATGATGATAAAAAGTCCTAATTAAAAAAAATACTAAAGTGGCCAAAACTTTCAGGCTTTAATGGTATTACTAAAATTTGGGAAGGGATTAATAATAGGAAAAGAAAAGCAACCCTCTGACACATCACACAAGCTAACTGCCCAGTAAGTGAACTTGCTCACGAGCGAGAACTGCACAGTGGATCTGTGCGTCCAAGGGGGAAGGACCAAAGTGAGGACACCTGGTGACGTAATGGCTGTAGTTACCCCAGCTCATGCACAGAGATGCACTACAGGCAAGCACTTTCTCGACCAAAAAGGTGGTACTGACACTCATGAAAACAGGACCATCTGTCACTGATTTATAGATCTTTTTGCTCAAAGAGGACACAGGACAGAACACTGTGGAAGAAATATGAAACCCAACCCTGTCCCACTCTGCTGGTAAATATCTCACTCTCACCTGAGCCTCGACAAAATTCTGCTAAAATTAAAACTTACTCCCAACACACATGAAAAAGCAGGCTTTGCGCTATGTAAGGTTATTAAAACATGGGAAAAAAAAAAGCTTCTCCATGCAATGACTTTGCAGCACTTACTGTCTGGGTGGGATGCTATACTTACACGGTAAATTAGCTTCAAGCTCCGCAACCTCTGTGGAAACAAAAAGACTGCTGTTAATATCAGTCACGCCTCCACATAAAAGCACCAGCTCTAAACTGGCAACTTCTCCCCCGATGCTGAGGAATGAAAGGGACCAAAGTAACTAACACCTACCCTGGGTCTGATGTTTAGACATCAAGCCATGGAATTGTTTCAAAGACACAAAGGTACTTGTAGGATGCCAGGAAGTACAGTCACAGGCCCTTGAAAATGTACTTAGTATAAACGAAAATCATTCAAAATTCACAAAGAAATCACCCACAGGTAAACTGGTCACTAAAGTATTTTTGAAAGTCTTCTTCCCCCCCGTAGCAGAACTGCTGCCCTTGGAACGTGACTTACATATACCCCTCGTGTCTCTTCCAGTTATTCCAGACCTGTCTTCCCCTGCAGCTCACCCAGTGTGAGCTTGAACTTTTCCAGTAAGAGAAAACTCTGCCTCCTGCCGGGGCCCCAGGCTGTGCTGTTATCCAGCTATCTGTTAACATCTTGCTAACGGCCCCAGGAAGCGGGGCTTGGAGCCTTGGCCCTTTGAGTCATCCCTCACTCAGTGTTTAAGCCTTGCACCCCTTAGCCAGGACAAAGCTCCAACCCCCCCCCCCAACTATGACTATTAAGAGCTGAGGTCTGGGGGCATCCAGAAATAAGTGGGCAGGCAAGTCAGTGGTGCCTCAGACATAACAGAATGTGCTCTGGGGTTCTGGGAGCACAAAGACTGCCCCCAGCTGTGGAGACTAGAAAAAGGAGGTCTATGGGCCAGGCTTTAAAGAATAAATAGTATGAAGGCGGGGAGAAGAGGAACAATGCATTCCTCGAAGCTAAGTTAGTGATGTGCAAAAGCACAGAACACAGACAAGCACAGAAACCAGAAGGCACACAATGCAGCCAGAGCAATGGGTACAAAGCAAGAGTGCAACAGGAAACAAGGAGGAAAAAGAGGGCCAGGATCTCGGAGGGCCCTGAGTGCCTGGTTTAGAATTCTCAACTTAAATCTGCAGGAGTAGGGAGGAGAGGGACACTTCTGAACAAGTTTCCAAACTTTCCTCAAGAGGACAACTTTAGAAAGGGCAAAGCAGAGGCCACTGACCTGTGAGATGGGCACTCTGCAAGACAGCAAAGGCCTAGCAAAGGCAGGGAGGGTTGTGGTGCCTGAGCGCATGGAGGACAAAAGGATCTGCCAGCTGTGAGGGGCGGGAGGGTCAGAGATGGCAGAGGGATTACATGCTGGGAAGTCTTGGGAGGAGGAAGCTGAAATCTGGGTGCATGCCTAGGGTCGAAGAGTCCCTGGAGAGATGAGACTGACAGAGGGGAGACTAGTGAAAAGAATGAAGTGTGGCAGAGTAGAGGACAAAAGCAAGGGAGTCCCTCATGACAAAAGGTGGAAAAATAGGAGACATGTGGGGGAACACAGTGACTCAGGGGACAGACTGATCCAAGAGAAATGAGGACCCAGTCAAGGCCATCCCATGTGGATTAGACACTGCTGAGGGCACTATAAACAGCAGAAAGGCAGGTAACAGGATGGAAACCAGATTACAAAAAACTAAGAAGCAAATGGGTGGTCAAAATATAGAAGCAGTAGATACGACAATTCCTTCATGTCAAGTATGGAGCAGTGGGCAGGAGAGGGCAAGAGGCCATCATGTGGCACAGCTGAACACTTAACGCATTAGTGGGAAGACTGGCAGACAGCCCCACTGCGGGGCCAAAGGTTTGAGAGACCCCAGACCTTTAACAGCAGCCATTTGAGAATCTGGGTACAGACAGGGGGCCCACTAACCGTGTTGGCTCTGGGGTCCAGGTATTTAGAATGGGCGCTCAGAAAGGTGCAGTGGGGCAGAGGAGGGAGGAGCCGGGGAATGCAACAGTGCCTTGTGGGCTACAGGGCTCTACCCCATGCTCTTGCCTGGGAGAGACAAAGGGCAGGTCTCTTCAGTGGAGCAGGGCACAGGGAGAGAAGTGACAGTTATACTCTTGCTGCGTGACTGGAAAAGGAACAAGTTTGTGATGATGTGCAAGCCTGGGAAGCCTGTTTTCTTGGCTGCTTTGTGTTGTGGTACATTTAAAATACAGTCACTTAACAAAACTAAACATAATTAAGAATCCTATGAACTGATTATTATTCTTCTAATGACCACAGCGATCTTTAGTTTTGTCTTTCTGACTGGCGCGCGCGTTCTCACCCTTCCTTGGAGCAGGGCACTCACTAAAGACAACAGCGTGTGGCCAAGGGGGACCAAGACCACAGTGCTAGTGCTCTGAGGCCGCCCAGAGCCACGTTCTGCTCCAGCCGCTCATGCAAGCATTTGTTTTATCAAAAAAGCCCTTATTTTATCAAATGACTCATTCATTAATCACTTTAAAATAAATGTTCCCCCTCTTACACTGTTGGTGGAAATGCAAGTTAGTGCAGCCACTTTGGAGAATAGTGTGGATATTCCTCAAGAAATTAAGAACAGAGCTTCCCTATGACCCTGCAATTGCACTGCTGGTATTTACCCCAAAGATACAGATGTAGTGAAAAGAAGGGCCATCTGTACCCCAGTGTTTATTGCAGCAATGGCTACGGTCGCCAAACTGTGGAAAGAACCAAGATGCCCTTCAATGGATGAATGGATAAGGAAGATGTGGTACATATACACAATGGAGTATTATGCCTCCATCAGAAAGGATGAATACCCAACTTTTGTAGCAACATCGACGGGACTGGAAGAGATTATGCTGAGCGAAATAAGTCAAGCAGAGAGAGTCAAGTATCATATGGTCTCACTTATTTGTGGAGCATAACAAAGAACGTGGAGGACATGGAGAGATGGAGAGGAGAAGGGAGCTGAGGGAAACTGGATGGGGAGATGAACCATGAGAGACTATAGACTCTGAAAAACAACGAGAGGGTTTTGAAGGGGCGGGGGGGTGGGAGGTTGAGGAACCAGGTGGTGGGTAATAGGGAGGGCACGTACTATGGAGCACTGGGTGTGATGCCAAAACAATGAACACTGTTATGCTGTAAATAAACAAATAAAAAAAAAATAAAGAGAATTTAAAATTTGGCCCTTAAAAAATAAATAAATAAATAAATGTTCCCTATATAGACTGTATGTTTTTCAACTATATGCATTTGCGTCTTTTATTATAGCATGATTTAGCTTGTTGGTAAGAACTTAGAAAAAACTGTCCTTGGGGGCCCTTGTTTTGAGAGACTGACGTTGGAACTGGCTTTCCCTGGCAAGTCTGTCCCGTCTACAGTTGGGAGAACTCTGGGAGTCCAGCTTTAAAGAACACCCAGTGAAATGAAAACATGCTCAGAGGATTTGAGGAGGAGGGGGCCACAAAACAGAAGCAGAATGTTTGAGAAGACCATCTGCTGCCAAAGGATGGGGAAGAGGGAGGTCAGGACACAAGAGGACAGCAAAGAACTGACCAAGGGCGTGGTGGTGACCAAGCAACAGAACAGACCCCTGCACCAAAGGGATGGGACAGGGGGCAAGAGGCTTGTGTCCCCAGGAAGCCTGACTGTGGGGCAGGGAATCTCTGCCCTAGCTGCACATCACTAACCTTGGGAGTTTTTTGCGGCACCCCCTCTTTAAAAAATAGCTGTGGTAAGGTACAATTTTCTATAAAACGGACCCACTTTTAGTGTATGATTTAGTAATTTTTAGTAAAACCTGCAGTTGTGCATTCATCCCCTTAATTCAGTACCTGCTGAGCTTTTCACACTGCTCGTCCTACACAGATCCATCCCACCAGAAGTCTGATGGGGGACCTAGGCCTCTGAAGTTCTTACTCTCCCCGGGTATCAGAAACTGCTACAGGATATTTGGCCGTGTTAAAATATCCACAGCTATTTACATAGATGGATTTAATAACTTCACTTTGTCGTCTAGAATTCAAGTCCAAAGATGAACTTATGTTTGCATTTCCAGGTACAGTGTTAGTCAAGGGGAGTGGACAAGGGCCAGCAGAACCCCACCAGTCAGGGCCTCCGCAGGCTTCGGATCCAAGAGCAGGCAAGGAATACAATCTTGGGAGCACAAGACTTTCAGTAAAGATACTCAGCACTTCAGTTCAGTCCAGTGCAGAAGATAAAAGAGCCACATACTCTCATGGCGTTGTCACAAATGACACAGTTTCTCTACACTTCAAATGATGGCAAATAAGAATTCATTAATATCAGTAGCTATTGCCTTAGAATCTAGGTACAAGAAGTCTATGGCCAAAGAAATAAGCAAATTTGCTTCACATGCCTGAGGCCTCTTTGCAAAGCAGCAGCCCTTTCCTGCGTGACCTCACTGCCTGCAGGACACAACCCCTCCCTGTAAAATAGCGAGAAGTTCGGGTATTTTTAACCTGCTAAAGTCGCGCCTGTTCCAAGATGCTAACACCTCTACCCCTCAGCAGCCCAGCCTTTCTGGGGGGCACCTTGCACAATTCCGAGGCTGCACAACTTCCTTCTGAGAAATTAGACTCTTTTCCTTTCTAACTAAAGAGCAAACCACAGAGCCCACTTGAAGCACGACTGCCCTTAAGGTATCAGATTACAAAATCCACCCAATAACCACAGTGGCCCCCACATGGCACATCTTCTCTGCTTTCTGCCACAGGCTCCTCACAACACAGTGCTCTTGTTGTTTCTCCACTGGCTGTCCCTCAAATCTGCGCGTTCTTCATGGCAAGGGCTGTAGAGTCTGACCCAGCCCCACAACCCTGGTACTTGGCCCTGGGCTTGGCACACACAGGGTGCACAGGAAACACTTAATAAGTACTCTTGCCAGCAAGCTGCCTGAGCTCCTGGTGTGTCTGTCCTGAGATGTGAGAAGCCTTTCCCCTTGTGTAGTTGGCCCAATGCATTCCAAAGCTGCTGTGGAAGTATGTTCCCTCAAAGTTCCTATGTTGAAGCCCTGCCCCTGCCCGGCCCCCCTGTGATGGTATTAGGAGGTGGGGCCTTTGGGAGGTGATTAGCATTAGAAGAAGTCATGAGGGTGGGGCCTTCCAGATGGGATAAGTACCCTTGTAAGAGATACCCAGTGCTTGCCCGCCAGGAAGGGGTCCTCACCAGGAACTAAATCTGCTGATGCCCTGATCTTGGAGTCCCCAGCCTTTAGGACCATGAGAATAAATATGTGTTGCTGAAGCCCCCCAATCTATAGTATTTGCTTATGGGAATCTGAGCTAAGACAAAGGGCCAATCAGAGACACAGACGACTCTTGGCAAGAGCCAGCTCCAAGCCCCATGGGGCAGGATGGCTGTGCCATTCCACCCAGGGAGAGATGCAGCTACTTCCCAGAAGACTCGATTACCTCCTTCCACCTGAACACTCTCTCTCAGATTTCTTTGACTGGAACTTACTCTCTTAGATTCCCGCCTGTCTTCATACATTAAGCATCCCTTCTGCAGTTTCAGCATCCATGCACAGTACCCTTATCTGGGAGACACATGAACTAGGGCAATAGCCCCTCCACAGAGCCGAGGACTGGGGACCTCATGGAGCCTCACATCAGCCCTCCTACTCAGGCTAGGCCCAGAGCACTCACAGCGCCCTCACTCTGAGGGAGCAAGGCTGTAACCCTGAAAACCAGCAGCACAGCTGCTACAGCAGAGACAGTGTACCAATGCAAATGGAACTCAAGGCCTCGTGCCACCCCTACTTTCAACATGAGCTGACGAGGTCAACTTGAAACCTCGTCTGTCTTCCGCAATCCTCCTTGCCCTACTGGGCTACGAGGTACACCTAAGTGGGGCCACCAAGCTTCCTGGGCAATCTGACTGGTAGTAAACCCTTCAACAAAGCCTTTTTTAAAGGTTAACCTTGGAGCCAGCTGCCTTAGCTCCATTTTACCAGGATACTTCTCCTCTGGGCCACTGCTCCAGCTATTATTTTTTATTTTTATTTTTACTAACTTTCAAGATTTTATGTTTAAGTAAGCTCTACACCCAACATGGGGCTCAAACTCACAACCCCGAGATCAAGAGTCATGCACTCTACCAACTGAGCCAGCCAGGCACCCTTCGGGTTGTTTTTTTTTTTTAAGATTTTATTTATTTATTTGACAGAAAGAGATCACAAGTAGACAGGCAGGCAGGCAGAGAGAGAGGGGGAAGCAGGCTCCCCTCTGAGCAGAGAGCCCAATGTGGGTCTCAATCCCAGGACCCCGAGATCATGACCTGAGCTGAAGGCAGAGGCTTTAACCCACTGAGCCACCTAGGTGCCCCACTCTTCAGGTTTTAAAAATACATACTGTAGTGCTGTTAAGTGCTCTGAATATCCTGCCAGCGTGGAAAGCCCCTGAGCCCACCCTCTGAGTCCTGGGCAGGGCCTCGCACAGAGAAAGCAGCTCTGGAGAACAATAAATGGTTCTCTTTCCCCCCACTCTTCCAGGAACTCCATCGGAATAGGGTCCTTCCTATCCCATTCCATGACTGCCCATGTGGACAAGCAGCTGACCCAAGGAGGCACCTGCACCCTGGACACCGGGAAGCACATGTAGGTGGGCAGCCAGGCCTGGAGCATGGAGGGCCACATACCACACCACCAGAATGCCAGGAACCACCTGAGATGTGGGGACTGGGATGGATAAAGGCACACACAGATTCATTCCCTCTTACTCCCCTAATTCCAGAACTGACCCTGAACTCAGCTCAATCCAAGTCTCCACATTTAACAAAGACTAATAGAGGTGAAACGTTCCTGCCAGGGTGCCTGGAGCCCTCTGGGACCTTTAGGGATCACAAACAATAGGATGGCACACAGCAGGGATTCAAACGCCTGCTGAAAGAAGAAATGAAAGAAGACACACACAATCCCATTATACAAAAAGTGCCAAGCCTGGGCTAGCTAAGACCCTGCTAGGCTTTTTTGGCAGGTAGGGTGTACCGTCAGACTTAGAACTCTGATGGACTCAGCAGCCCCACAAAGGTCCACCAGGAACTCAGCACCATCTGCCCTGTGATTAAAAGCACTGGTGACAGCTCCCCAGTTAGGACCAGACCTGCACAGATCTGACACTCTCCAGTGTCCCCAACTCCTAGGATTCAGGGCAGACAGCAGCCCTCAGTTCTAGCCCAGAAACACTCGATTGTTCCATACCCTCCAGGGACTGCTGCTATAAGCATCCTTCCAGTTCCAGTCTGGAGGATGTCCCTGAGTTACCTAAGGGGTGCAAATGAAAAGCTGTTGTGACCAAGGTACCGGCACAGCAGAGGCCTCCCTGGCCAGCTGCTCCAAGGCAGGCTACGGTTCTTCCATGGACAGTGGATTCCAGCCTTCCAAAGGCAAGAAAAGGAACAGGAGCTACAGCTCTGCAGCCACTACCAGCCCTCACCGTTAGCACCAACTGTCCCTGCCAACCTCCAATCTCCCCCATCTATCAGCTCAACCTTACTGCCATCTGTACCAAGCCAGATCCCGTACCTTTGGGCATGGGATACATAGCCCTCCCTGCCTCCTCAGACCTCCACAGGGCTCTCAGCAGATGGCCTTCAGCTCTCAGTCCTTCCAGGACTGTGTAGGTTGCACAGACCCCCTCACCCCAGGCTCCTCACCCCTCTCAGGGCAGCTCCTCTGCAACTGATCCATGCAGAGCAGGAAAACCTGACCATCTCACTTGACTGGGGACTGCTCTGAAGGCTATGCTTGCCCGAAGCAGAAGCTGTCTGGGGTCTTCCTCAGAGCTTAATTTCTTGCTCTGCCTATTCCTGAGCCCTTTACCTCCCTCCATGGGTGTCAGTCCCAGGGATACTCATTTTTAACTATCCTGATACCAAATTCCCCAATCCTAAGAATCCAGCCTAAGGCGCTGAATCCCAAGACATATTAACACACTTTTCTACAAACTAATGATCATCATGAGTAACATTCCCACATAAGCCAAAGCCACAGACCAGGGGGACAGTGCTGACTATAGCAATCTTGTTGAACTCAGACATACAACTTCTCTCCAAGTTCCCAAAGGGGACATCCCCTAGAAAGAACTTCACCATAATCACCCAAGTGCCCCACAAGGCCACAGACTCCTGGACTCCACACACCACTTCTGCCATCCAAAATCCCCAGAATGAAGACATCCCCCAAATCCAGCCAAGCAAAGGAGTGCTCTAGGTGCAGACTGAGCAATCACGGACCATCAGAGCATCCTTCATTATACGCCTGCTCTTCACAGCCCCCTCTCTCAGGCCAGGCCCACCCTTGCTCTCTACCCACACTCCCCCAATGCCCAAACTGCTCACCACTCAGCCAGCCCACCCTGGTCCAACAGTCCCCTGAGGCAAGAGGGAGCAGGCCACATGAGGTGTGTGTTACACTGAGCCCTGCTGCCTACAACTACCCCAGAAACCTGATCATCACCAGTGCCCTGGGAGGATGGAAACAGGTGGCCCCACAAGGTGGTTTTGCACCTCTCTCTCTGATGAGTCTCACAAAGTCAAAGGACCTTAGCAAGGCCCTGTAAACCCAGCCGAAGACATCTGTCCTGGGAGGGGGAGCGGAGTCCAGCTTTATGAGCCTCCATGGGCTCCCCAGGGCTGCATCAGGCCCTAGAGCCATTTGAGAGCTGCCAGGTGAATCCCTGAGCAGAGTGGACATGTGCAGAAGCCCCCACACCTCCGTGAATGCTCTCTTCAGTGGACCTGCCCTTCTGTTCTGCTCATTCAGTTTCTGCTTATTGGGTCTGCTCCCCTAGAGTGTGGGTCTGGCTGGGCTGCTACAAAAAAGTTGTAATCTGGGCACATTTCTTAACCTCTCTGAGTCTCAGTCCTTTAGCTCCAGAATGAACCACCCACCTGGCAAGGCTGAGCAAAAGTCAAACAAGAACTGCCCTATAAAGTGTCCAACGGAGGGCCTGGTTCCAAGTGCCCCGTGTACAAAAGCTATTAACCACGACAAGGACATAGTGAAGAAGACAGAGGACAGCCTACTCGCTGCTTCTACCTGCTCCTCCGCAGCTATAATCTGGGCCTTCCTCACTGTAGCTCCAGGGCACTAAACACCCTCCACTTAAGGACCGTGACATCACATCAAACCCCTTCCCCAGCTTGCTTGGATCCTGGCTTCCTCTGCAGAGGGAACCTTGAGTCAGCAACTCGGAAAGAGACTCAAGTTGTATCGGGACCATCCAAGCGAGGATCAGTAGCTCATGTCCCACCTTCTTGACCACTGCAGTGCCGTCCCAAATTATGAACTCAGTCTGACATAGTGGGTAATGTCAAAACCTAAGAAATGATTCTTACTCCATCATTAGCCAATCATCCATCAGGCTGGATAAACCAGCGCCAAGGCCAGATTCAGGGGCAGAAAGAATAAGGAAGAGTGCACCACGTAAGACTCCCGAAAGCTGATGCCTTCCTGGTGCCACTCCTGCCAAGCTCAGCAGTGCCTTGTTCCCGAGAAGGACAAACTGCATCCACCCACACCAGCTCTCCTGCCATTATGTCTGTTTCAGGACACACAGATGCCAGCCAACTCATGGTGTCTACCTGATAAAACGTGAAAACAGGCAGTCCTAACCAACTGTATAGCTCATTGCTTCCTAGCTCCTATACACTTAAGAAATGTAGACATATGCCATAAAGTAAAAAATGCTGCAAATTCTAAGCTCCTTAAGGCAGGAACTCTGTCTTCCTCCTCTTCTGTAGTCCTCATGACCCCAGGAAACTGCCTTTGCACTTGACAGTTAGAAGTTTGATAAATGAATGAATGCAAAAATGCCATACAAATGCATGCATATTCACACACACTATAAAAACCCTTCTCCAAAGACTACAGCTCTAGGACACTCAGTTATTAATTCTGTGAAGGAACTAATTTTGTACAAGGCTCTCTTCAGGCTGTGACTTGAATAAGGTACGGAAGGATCCCAGAGATTACTGAATTCTACTCCCTCCCTTTACAGACCAGAAACTGGTGCTGAGCTGTTAAGAGAGGGAGTCTGGAACTCCTTGGGATTGAGCACAAGAAAGGAAGATACACCCTCCCCACCCCCGCTCCCAGCCCACAACCAGCCAGACACTGACAGCCCTGAGACCAGAGTACCAGAGTCCTCCCACTAGCATTCTCACAGCCCCTACAGAGCATATTCCAAGTGTGTAAGACGTACTACATTTTCTTGTCCTCAGTATTCCCATAGTGCAAAGTCTTTGAAAGCAATAGGCAACTATATTTTTAAATATTTTCAAATAGGTATTCCTACTCAGCAAATGGGTGCTTCATATCTCCAAAGAGCCTGCAGTCAGAGTTCATTTTGTTACAGGAGAGACACCAGCTCACAAGGATTACATTACCTTTAACAAGCAGCCTGTCTCTCACAGACACCCTCCGAGTGGAGTCGGAGGCCGTGGCTGACGTCCGGGACCCTTTGAGACCATCCTCCCGCTTCAGTTTGCTTGCCAGCGTCAGCATTACTGCTGCCTTTACCCTGAGACAGACCAAAGGTAGGGTTACGGACACATCTCTAGACAATGACTGGAAATTGAAGACAAGGCCATAGGTGGTTAACTTTTTCCTATAATTAAGTCACAGAAAAATTCAGCAGATAAGGCGCATTCATAAGATTGCATTCCTTTATAATTAATTTGGGAAATCTCCATGCCATCCTCTGTAAGTCTAATTTTTTAAAGTACACAAAAATTTTAAGAAGGGAGAGCCGTGCATTTAACACTCATTGGGACACAGTGGTGACAAAGTTCCCATGAGCTCATGGTCTAGGGGAGTCTCCACCAATGGATTTCATGTTGGCCCACCCCTGTACTCTAGCTAAGTGTGCCCCTCTCTGCTGCAGGGACCATGCACCTGTGTGTGGTGTCCCTTGTGCCACTGCAGACTGAAGGGAGCATCAGCCCTGGGAAGGAAGAAGCAAAGCAATGCTTCCTTTTTCTTCTTCCTCTAACCAAGGTATGGCTGGAACCTTCAGAAGCATCATCTTTGCATTTATTTATGTTGTGTCTTACTTACATTTTTTAGGCAGTATAAACATCAGTATTAAGTCATAATTAATGCCCCAAACTAAATTCTCTTCAGTGGCTGCTTCCAACCCATCTGTGCTTCAGGCATCCCCTAAAACTCACTGAAAGCTCACTGGGAAGGACAATAAAGACTAAACACAAAAACTGGTCACCAGCCCAATATTCCCATAATTTCCTTTGTTGCTTTCATATTATTTCCCTTCAGTACCATTCTGATTGTTCTCAAAAGAAAACGATCTAAAACTTCCAAATGAGAAACCTGACCCAAACACAAAACTTTTAGTTTGAGGCCAAGATACTGAAAGCTAAAATAAGAATATGCTTCCCGCACAGGTATTTTTAACCATTTTTAACCCAGGGTTTTTACTTCTCATATCATCTTATTCTGTATATCTTTCCCTCCTCCAAAGACTTTCAGATTTTATATTCTATTATGTATACCATAAAAAACAAACCTACTGAATATGATCTTCTATATTGTGTATGACCTACACACAAACACACAACTAATCCCTTTTAGAATCATTGGTCTAAATGCTTCAAAAGATGGTTCTATTGTACATTAGCATTCACAAGCTCCTAAAATTTCAAATCTGGGAAGGACTTCCCCCTCTAACCCCCAAGTCCCACTCTTTTTTTTTAAACTGATGTAGATCCTGTGACGATGGGAGCCCAGGAACTGGCTTGAATGAGGCCACTCAGTTGCCAGACACATCAGTTTCTGTGAAACATCAGAAAAAAACATTTTCAAAATGTTTTCGCAAACATTTTGAGTGTGATGATGGTTTCAAGGATACAGAGATACACATCAACTGATCTAACTGCATACTCTGAATATGCGCAGTTTCATGTACTTCAATCATACCTCAACAATGTGGACACAATGTGAAAACAAACCAACATTAGTTTCTTCATTATCACTTGACCATGCCATCTCCCCAGATGAATGTACACAGCGGCCTGGACCATAACCAACACATCTCAGCTTTACCCAGGGCAGGGAGGTATTGGTTTGGTACCCTCCCAAGGGGGTGGGGTTTGGGGTGGGCATAGTCAAACAGCCATAGGGGCTCCAGCCTATACCTACCAGAAACAGAAGCACCATCCAGAGCCAGATTCTTTTGCTCAGCCCCAACCTGGAATAATCTTGTCAGGAATCCCTTAAACAGATCGGGATCACAATAGGGAGTTTGTCACCCCAGCTAAGTCTACCACTACACACCCAGACTTGAGCATATCAGTCCTGCCACCTGGTTAGAGTTGCCTGAAGATGGACCAAGACAAGCATCCTTCACAAGGTCCAATTGGTTTTTATCCTCTAGCTGACCCTGGCAATACAAATATGGCAAAAAAAATAAAAAAGCCCAGCATGAGTAAAGAGAGTTCCATTGGCAGAACTCTAGGAAAGTCCTAACAAAGAGCCCCATGGAGAAGCAAGTGCCAGGGCACATGCCTGGTCTACACCAGCTCCCTGAGGGCCTGCCCTGAAGGAACCACTTGGAGGGTCCAAGGCAAGACTTGTTTACAAAGGCTCACACCAAGACACTCTTCTGTGTCACTGCAGTCTGAAAATTCTGGTGTGTGTGTGTGTGTGTGTTTTTTTTTTGAGAGAGTGAGAGTGTGCACGCACAGGGGTGTGGGGAGGGGCAGGGTAGAGTGTTGAGAGGGAGAGACAATCCCAAGCAGACTCCCTGCTAAGTGAGGAGCCCAACTTGGGGCTGGATCCCAGACCCTGAGATAAAGACCTGAGCTGAAGCCACAATCAGATGCTCAATTGACTGAGTCACCTAGGCTTCCCACTGCTTATTCTTTTTTACCCCTACTACTCCACACTGAAGCCTACTCTGTGGGCATAATATGCCTCATACTCAACTCCACTAAGAGCTGGATTCCTGGCTTGAAATCTTCAAGTTTATGGCCCTTAATAAATAGACGGGGCTGACTGACTGAAAGGTGTAAGACAAGGATACTCATGTGTTGTTGTCTATCAAAGAGAACACTAAACCCACTCCCCCAGCATTCTAAGATCTAAGTGTACACTGACCACCTATTTGTCCACCATCTGTATTACTACTGCATGCCACTGCAGGGATAAACCCAAGGCCTAATTTGGAAATGTTTCCTTAGCTGTTAAATTAATTCCCTATAAAGAGATCCAAACAAAGAGAATTATTCAAACTGTCAAGAAGTTTGCCAAACACCTGCAGTTGCTTCAAGATTCTCCTTTCCTTCCATGCAGTGCTTCACCCATAGAAGGCCCCAGAGCTGCTCCTTGACTGTGAAGTACACAGTGTTAGGGCAGCATTTCTGCTGACAAGATGAGCTGCACGGAACAGCATGCTCAGTTTCTATATCCCCCAAGTCCCAGTCGGCCGGTTTAGTCCGTTTAGTTCCCCCTCTGGGTGGGACTTGCTCGGGGGGACTTGCTCTCGGGCTGCTCAAAGAAGATTCCTGCATGCGATTTACTGGTCTCATCATCAAGTCATATTTACTTGGCATTCTTGCCTGTAGTGGCACATCGGGCCAGGTCACCTGTGCAGGGAGGGATACCAGGAGCCAGTCAGCTCCCAGTGAGGAACTCCAAATTTGCAAATCTTCCTGCTGCAGAAAAGTCCCAATCTTAAAGAGTAAAAGATGGGACTGCAGGTCACCAGGGGACAACCAACTTCTCTAGCCAAAGAGGCCCTTATCAGGACACAAAAAAGTCCACACCATACCCTCCTCCTTCAGAACGCCAAGGCCCAGAAACCTCCCAGCTGGCAGGGGAGTCACCTTGGTTGGCAGACCGACCTTTGGAGCCCAACCCTTTATTTTCATCAGTAAACATGCCCCCTCCTGCACTACCTACTACCTGAAGTGCAGGCAAATCTGGGCGGAGGTCCTCAAGCCACACACCAGCCAGCCTAGTGATGATTTGTCTCTGAAGGTCTCTCCCACCTTTCTGTCCCTCACCACCCACCCTCATCCCCATACCCAGCCAGAAATCCTTTGCAAGCCGGCCTCCTCTCTGTTCCTCAACATAAGCTTTCCCATTTCTGGAATCTTCTGTTTAATCTGATGATATCCAGGTCTGGAGTGCCCTCCTTCCCTTCACCGCGTACTCCTATTCCTTCCTCAGGACAGCAGATTCCTATCCAGGGTCCAACATCTCCTCCAAGAAACCTTCTCGGGCCACTCCAATCCATCCTGCGTCCACTCCAGGGCCTGAGGGACCGCAGACAGGGGAGGGCCCATCCCCTCGTGTGACAAATGAGGAAACTGAGCCCTGGGAGGGCAGGGCCACACCCAAGATTACACACCAGCGGAACCCAGTCTAGAATCCAAGACCTGTTGTTCAGATCGTTCCAAGATACCCTCCCCCCACCCCGCCCTGGGCGGGTAAAATCCTCTGAAGGAGCCGAGGCTGGCCCCAGCCGCCGGGCAGCTACCCGCGGGCTGGCGAGCCGGGAGTCCCACTCCTCACCCCCGCCGCTCTCCGGGCCTAGCCGGACTCCCGAGGCGGAGGAGTCGGACGGCCCGCGTCCGAGTCCCGCTGCCCCCAGCCCCAGCGGGCTGGTGACCTTGGGCTCCGTTTCCTTCTGGACAATGCGGCCCGCGGCTCCCCCGCGACGGCGGGCGCGAGCGAGGCCGTGTGGGCGCCGGCACAAGCAGGCGCTGGCTGCGGGCTGCCCCTCGAGCCCGGCGGCGGCCGGCGCCCCGGCCCTTTTCCAGTCAGGCGGTCCGGCCCCGGACCTCCGGCGCCCGGCCGTGAGCAGCGCGCGGCCTGAGGCGGCCCCGGCGCCGCCCGCCCTCCGGCCCGCCCGCGGTACCGGCGCCGCCCGGAGGCCCGCGGCCGCCCCCCTCCTGCCGCGGGGCCGCACGCTGCTCACCTGGGCACCCCGAGACAGGCGAGGCGGGCCCGGCACCCAACACCATGCCCGGCCGGCCGGCGGCGGCGACACACGGCCCCTCACAGCCGCACCGGCTCCGGGCGGCGGGACCGGAAGTAGCGGGGCGGGGATTTGGCGGCTCTCGCCCGCGGCGGCCGCGACTGCAGCGGGCGCTTTAAAAAAAAAATTCAAAGCCCCGACGAACTTTATTTGGAGCCTGACACGCGAACAGCGGCGTGCGCCGGCCAGGGCTGGGCTCTGCGGCTGGCCTCCCGGGCCTCCCTCATTGGCAGAAGGCGCGGTCGGGGGAGGCGGGCATGAAACTCGTCGCCCCTGCTGATTGGCGAGTAGCGACCGGGGGCGGGGTCTTCCCGGGGTCCTCCCAGCAGTTCTGGAGTCTGCGCACCCCGGTGCCGGGGGCTCTGAGCAGCGTTCCTACCTCCATTCATTTCGTGGTGTGTGGCGCCTGGACCTGCGCCTCAGAGATGGTGGGCGCAGCCTGCGATGCAGGAGCGGCTGGGCCTGAGCTGCCCGCCTCGGTGGATGGGGTGCCCGCTCTGTGCGCGGCACAGTGCCCTGGGGACGGAGGACCAGGCGTCAGGGGTGAGGGGCGGGGCGGTCAGGTGTGCGGCAGCCACCCATCAGCCCCGAGGTGTGCTTCGGGGCAGACTGCGGGACTGCCTGGACGCTTTCCTGATCTTGTCTTTCTCCTCCTACACGTGTATAAAATACCTGCTTTATCTATTTCTAGTTTGTTGAATACAAATTCTCATGTCCATTTGTACCCCTGTGATTGAAATAGGCGCTGGGGTGGGGGAGTCAGACAAGAGGGCTCCTGAAGGAATGGGTCGTCTAAAAGATAAGGTTCACCACGTGGACCGGGAAGAGCGAGCCAAGGAGTTAGGATTTTATTTCCAGAAGCCCCATTGAATGGTTTTAAACAGTGGAGTGACTAAGTTTTCTTTCTAAAAGAAGCTTCTGGCTCTCACTGAGCTCGTGGGAGGTGAGCCAGGCAAGGAGTCAGGAAGACCAGTGAAGAACCAACCCATGGTATTCCTTCTGTTCTGGAACACTTCCCGCCTTCTTTGCCTGGCTAACGCTTGTTTCCCTAAACTTAGACACTGCTTGCTCAGAGAGGCCCCACAGTCTGGGAGGCGCAGGTGTTCCTCAATGACTTCACGGGAGTTGTGTGCTTCCCCTTCTTGGTGCTGGAGACTTCCTGTCACTGCCTATTTCCTGAAGTTCAGCTCCTCAATCGCTCCTCTGCCATGTTCCCCCATCCTTCTATGTGCCCTCCCCCATCCTGTCACACAACACGTGCTCAAAATGCATCTGCTTGATAAGTACTGCATGCACATGTTGCTGGAGTCCTGGCAAGAGAGGATAAGACCATGCAGCCAGGCAGCAGGTGAAGGGACTATTAGAATGACTTGAAGGCTTGTCTCACTCACTAAGGAGCCACTCTGTATAGGACAGGCTGCAGTGCCCAGTGCTCCAAATCTCACCACTGTGGGTAAATGCAGCCATTTCTAGCTCCACTTCACTAGGCAGCCTTGCGCCTTCACCTGATGTTTATTTCAAGCTTCCTACATTGTAAACTCACAATCACATCCTGAAACGTATTTTGTTACAGTAGTTCCCTCCCCTCCCATATCCGTGGTTTTGCTTTTCAAGGTTTTAGTTACCCTCAGTTCTAACTGCAGTCTGGAAGCAGGTGATCCTTCTTCAGATGTAGTGTTAGATGATCAATAGTAGCCCAATACTATGTCATAATGCCTAGGTTACTCCCCTCACTTCATCTCATTGTGAGAAGAGGAAGGGTGAGTACACTACAATCAGATATTTTGAGGGGCACCTGGGTGGCTCAGTTGGGTAAGCAGCTGCCTTCAGCTCAGGTCATGATCTCAAGATTCTGGAATCCAGCTCCGTGTTGGGCTCCCTGCTCAGTGAGGTGTCTGCTTCTCCCTCTTCCCCTCCCCCAGCTCACACTCGTCCCCCCACCCCTGCTCAGGCTCTCTCTGTCTCAAATAAATAAATAAAATCTTCTAAAAAAAGATATTTTGAGAGCGACCACAATCACATAACTTTTATTATAGTATTGTTACAATTGTTCAGTGTTGTTATTGGTCGTTAATCCCTTACTGTGCCTAACTTATGAATTAAATGTTATCATCGGTATGTATGCATAGGTAAAAACAGTCTCTGCAGGGGTTGGTAGAATCCATGGTCTCAGGAGGGTCTTGGAATAAATCCTCTGCGGATAAGAGGGGGACTACATATCCCCACTTCATAAACACAGAAACTGAGGCACAGATGTAAGGCTGCCTGACATGGCAGAGCTGGGGTTTACCCTCAGCTAATGCCCCATACCCCTTAGCAACTGGTGGTCCCAGTAGCCAGGAAAGGAGTCGAGTAGACCTTCATGCTTCCTTAGGAAGCAATTTGCCCTCATCCAGGGCCTCTTCAGAAATGGAACTTGCACTAGCTTAAGCACAAAAGACTGAGAAGGCTGGCATGCTCACAGAAGCCAGGGAGGTCAGCTCTGGGGACCTGGGGGGCAGCAGGAGAGCTTATTGTGGACAGAGCTTATTGTTCTTAGTGGTTCTTAGTGGTTCCATCTCCGTCTTGGCCTCTGGAGGCTGGCCATGCCCTCTGCCCCTCCTTGGAGCTGGGGTCTGGCTTCAGACACAGCGTTATAATCCAGGGAGCTGTCAAGGGAGCTACCCTCTTCCTCCCAATCTCACATTCTCTGGGAGGGTAGGCTGGGCTTGGATCCCACACCCACTGTGTGTGCACATGGGAGAAGGCGAGAGGCTCAGTTGTGAGCCTCCCAGAAGGGTAAAGGGGCCAGAGGAAGAGCAGGCAGACAATTCACCAGATGTCCTTCTCACTTACCCTGAGAAGTTCAACCAGGACTTCCAGCCGGAGCATGGAAGGGGAGATGGCCTCTGTCTGTTTTCAGCTAGGCTTGCCTCTGGACACACAGGCTGCATAGTGATCCCAGAGGTTGTCTTGGCTTGGCCTGGGGATCACTAACCTGGACGACATGGTGTTGGCAAGCCAGGGATCCGGGAACTCTTCAGCCCAGGGCAGCAGATCAGCTGATTAACAACATCTGTGGCAAGGGTGTGGTTGCCTGGTATGAGGCCTGCTAGGCCGGAAAAGTGACCTCTGCTGGTATGCCCGGGAGGGGCAGCCTTCCTTAGCCACCCATTCTGTGTTTCTGTCTTGCACTCACTGTGGACTAAGCAGAGCCCTCCTGCATCGGTGGTACCCCATTGGGGCAGACATTCCTGGCTCTGTGTTTCAGTGAGAGTCAAAGCCCATAGCCTGGGTGAGTTGATATGAAAGCTAGGCCCAAAGGTCCAGTGTTTTTGCTTTCCTGCCCTGCCCTGTCCTGTGGACTCCAAGCTTTCCCAGGGCAAGACCTTCCTGATGGGTCAAAGCCAGCCCCTTGCATGGATTGGGAAATAGCCCCGGAGGCAGTTGATACCGGATAGATGTGGGTGGAAGAGTCCAGTTCAGCCCTTAGCTAGTACCCACCTGTTCCAACCTGTTCTGTGTTGTTCTAGGTTACTCCAGGGTGTGTGTCCTGCCCCCCAGCCAGGCCTTGTTCTCCCTGGGAGCAAAGCCCAGGGCACTGGAGAGCAGGCCTTGACATACACAGGGCCCCTTGTTCCTATGCATGTTCTGAAATCTATGCCAACAAGTCAAGAACTGTATCAAGAGCGTCTACCAAGTGTGAGAGCCTGAAAAGGACAGTGTATAAACTGCAGACCCCTGGCCTCCAAAAACATGAGCTCCCCAGGGAACTAGTAGTAGGTAAATCCCACAGATGGGAGGGGGGAGGTTCAGAATGGATTCCTGAGGTTCGCTGTGCAAGGGAGAGTCCCGTCTGTCTCACTGGAGTTTAGAGATTGTTGGGGGAAGATGGGGAGAACAGCTAGGCTGACCATAGCCCTTGCCTTAGAATCCAACTGGAGAGGCTGAGAACAAATGTGCAAAACCCCAGGACTTGTTGGAGCCTTCTGCTGCCTTTCAGAATGAAAGGGCCCTGGGTCTGATCTGGAGAGGGGAGGATGAGGCACCAATGAGAGCAGACAGAGTGGCTAGAAGTGGTTATGGGGACCTGGGAAAGTTGTTTTAACCAAGACCCTCAGAGGCCTTGCTGACCCAGTTCTGACATCCACTGTGGCATGAGAGAGGGTGCAGATTCCGGGGCCTTGGGCCAGATGGGAGCTATGATGATGATGATGATGATGGTGATGGTGATGATGATGATGGTGATGTGAGGGGCTATCCAGACAGCAGACAATTCCATTCAAAGTACTGTGACTTTAATTACATATCTGGTATAATTAACTTGTGACTGCTCTTATAACTAGCCCCCAGGGAAAAACATCAGTTTCCCTTTATTCCTTTGAAAGATAATAAAACAGACTGTGACAGTGATCCTGGAAAGGGACTGAAACACAGTGGTGTTTTATATATTATAGGACTGAGACTTTCTTCATTCTCCCTAAAACAACACTGGGCACATTTTAGCAGGAGTTGTGCATTGTGCCTGGAATGCAGACATTTGTAACCCATCCCTGGTCCATCCTGCTCCACCCCTTCCTGCAGGCTGCACTTCCCCCCCTCCAGGCTGCCCATCAGATCAGGCCCCAAAGCTGGCAAAGCTCTGAGGGAAGCTGAGCCTTTTGCTTTTACTTTCTTGCAGGAATCTATTGAAATGGCTGCCTGCCTTGGTCACACTCTGTCCTGTTTTGCATTTCATATTCTTTTGTATTAGTCACTGACCAAGGTCGATTCATATTTCCAGGTGTGTCTAGGCTGCTGATGCAGAGTGCTGTAAGGCTTAGCTCCCATAGAGGACTTCACTAGTAGGAATGTGTGCCCGTGTGCATGCGTGCGTGTGGTGGGCGTGTGCTTGTGTTCGGTACATAATAGACTTGTCCTCATTCCTGGAACCGGTGAATTTGTTACTTGACATAGTACGGAATGGACTTTGCAGATGGGATCAAGGTGGGTGCCATGAGCTCAGGGCTCATTGGACGAATCCACGCTGATTCAGAATCCCGAACCCACTCTTGCAGTGAAGTCCCGCTGCCTTTGTTTTATATTTTGTATAGTACCTATAGTTTTCATTACTTTAGGTATCTGACTTTGTCTGCTTTGGGGACTGCTACGGGCAAAAGGCCACAGAATGCTGTTTTCCCTTAAATGTGATTGATGGTGTTTACCGTTAGGGTTTGTATAAACACTCCAGGGAACAAGGCAGGAACATGGTCAGGAGGGACCTCACCATGTTCTGAGCATTTATAACAGTCCAGGATGGTGTCCCTGAGTGCATCTCAGGCTGCAACCCTTAGGGACACACTGGGGCCACCCAAGGCAGTCCCACCTCCGTGTGCTGAGCCTTTCCCCCTGCAGCCACAGCTCTCTCTGGCTGGGGAGTGGAGTGAAGAACCAACATTCTGGTGACTCCTTTCCAAACCATCATAACTAAAACCCTACTCCAGACCTCTGGTGACAGCAGTGCTGTGCCATCTACCTGTGAAGAGATGGAGCCACCATTCAGAGTGGACCTGGGCCGCTGCTTGCTCTGCCGGCATCGGGGACCCAGCACAACCCTTTAGGAAGGCAACAAAAGATTCTTTTTAAGATTTTATTTATTTGGGGCACCTGGGTGGCTTAGTCGTTAAGCGTCTGCCTTTGGCTCAGGTCATGATCTCAGGGTCCTGGCATCGAGCCCCGCATCAGGCTCTCTGCTCAGTGCGGAGTCTGCTTCTCCCTCTCCCACTCTCCCGCTGTGTTCCCTCTCTCACGGTCTCTCTCTCTCAAATAAATAAAATCTTTTTTTTTTAATTAAAAAAAATCTTTTTTAAAAAAGATTTTATTTATTTGAGAGAGAGAGAGAAAGAACATGAGCAGGGGAAAGGGCAGAGGAAGAGAGAGAAGCAGACTCTCTGCTGAGCAGGGAGCTCAATGTAATGGGGCTCAATCCCAGGACCTCAAGATCATGACCTGAGCCGTCGACAGATGCTTAACCACTGAGCCACCCAGGTGCCTCAAGCCTTACCTTCTTTTGACACAGCAGTTCCACTCTAGGGATTGGCTTGAGGCAGTAATCCAAAGGCAGAAAAAGCTAGGGCACAAAAATATTCACTGCACATGTACGAAAGGACTTGAAAGTGACCTCATGCTCAGTATTAGGGACCTCATGCTCAGTGTTAGGGAACTGGTTAACTGAACATAACCCAGCGATGAAGGTTGATCATTATGCAGATTATGTAGAACCATGAACATACTGATTAAATTAAATGAAGCAAACAAGGCTCAAATTGTAGAAAAGCAATGCCTACAATTCTGAAAAAGACAAATAGGCAGAGACAAGTAAATGAGCAAAAATGAACATAATTTTTGTGTCAGGGTAGTAGAACTTTGAGTTTTCCTTTTTTATTTCCTTTTTGAGCTTTCGTTTATTTTGTTTATTTGTTATCTTCATAAGTAACATGAAGGTCTCCCTTAAACATGATGGGTCCTTCACCTGGAGCACAGGTCTCACCAAGCAAGTGGCTTGGAGGCTGCTACTCACTACAGAAATAAATACAGAGAAGCATAAGTTCTTCCCTAGACAGTGTTAAAAAACAGGTGATGGGCACCTGGGTGGCTCAGTCAGTTGAGTGTCTGCCTTCAGCTCAGGTCATGATCTCAGGGTCCTAGGATCAAACCCCACATCAGGCTCCCTGCTCTGCAGGGAGTCTGCTTCTCCCTCTGCATCTGCCTGCTGCTCCCCCTGGCTTGTGCTCTCTCTCTCTTGCTCTCTTGAGCACTCTCTCTCTCTCAAATAAAGAGATAAAAATCTCAAAAAAAAAAACACCCCAAAACCATGGAGCCTGGATGGCTCAGTAGGGTAAGCATCCGCCTTTGGCTCAGCTCATGATCCTGGGGTCCTGGGATTGAGCCCCATGTCGGGCTCCCTGCTCAGCAGGGAGCCTGCTTCTCCCTCTCCTCCCCTCTTGTGCTCTCTCTTGCTATCTCTGTCTCTCTCTCTCTCAAACAAATAAATAAAATCTTTAAAAATAAATATATAAAATAAAAAAACAGGAGGGGGCGCCTGGGTGGCTCAGTGGCTTAAAGACTCTGCCTTTGGCTCAGGTCATGATCTCAGGGTCCTGGGATTGAGCCCCGCCCGCATTGGGCTCTCTGCTCATCTGGGAGCCTGCTTCCCCCTGTCTCTCTCTTTGCCTGCCTCTCTGCCTACTTGTGATCTCTGTCTGTCAAATAAATAAAATCTTTAAAAAATAATAAAACACAGGGGATCCATACCACGCTTCCAAAGCCTTTCTGAATTCCCAGAAGACACAGTTACTTTGAACTAAATGATGACTGGTAGACATAATAGATTAGCTTTAGGTCAAATCCACGTTGTGGTAGAATCCGTGTGCTCTCCGGACAGTACATTCAGGCCCACTCAACGGGATTCTGAATGTACATTTTCTTTCTTTTCTTTTCTCTCCTTCCTTCCTTCCTTAAGCAGGCTACACCCCCAACACAGAGCTCAGTTCAGGGTTTGAACTCACAACCCTGAGATCATGACTGGAGCGGAGATCAAGAGTGGAACTCTCAACTGACTGAGCCACCCAGTTGCCCCCGAACGTACATTTTCTACAGGAAGATGTTGTCTGCCTCACAGCCATCCCCAAACACATGGAAAAGCAGACACTATCTGCATCTGAGAGGCTGGGAACGCAGCCCTTGGGCTCCCTGGTGCAGATGATCACGAAGAGAAGATGGAGAGGGCACAGACAGCAGGATAAAGACAGACGCAGAGACATCCACCCTTGGTGGTTTACCTGTATTATTCTGGAAGTTCTGGCTAACTCAAGAAGGCAGGCACCAGAAAGAGAACGTGTTATTAGAAAAGAGGAGGCAACATGACCATTACTTAATGAGACAATGTGATCAGCTCCGGGAACATCCAAGTGGCAACTGAAAACTAAAAGGGAATAGGGGAGATGAACAAAGTGACCCCGCTTAAAAAAAATCAACAGGTATATTTTCTGTATCAGCAGTTTCTGGTTAGAACTTACCAAGCCGCCCTTTTTATAGTAGTGGGGCAAGAAAGACACTAAAGTATTTAAATGGCCTTACTGGCCGGTAGGCATGATCTGGATAAAGAGAATGATAAACTTTATGTTTCTCAAAGTGTGCGTGGCAGGGTCGAAAGCATTCATGATGCCCGCGCTAGGTGCTGATACTTGAAGGAACCGGCCACGAATCCACTGGCAGGGACCAGGGAGCCCAGAGCCCCAGGAAGGCTGCTGGCCTCTAGGGGTCAGCCTCCACAAGGATGGCCAGTAGGAGACTGGTGGCAATACCAACACCCCCCTCTGTTGTTCTCAGCAATAAGTCTCCCCCCACAGGGTAAATAAAGGCAGGGGGCTCCGGGAGTGGGACCCAGCAGCTGCCCACAAGAATGAGCAGCTGAACATCACATGTGGTAAAATGGAACCATCAGCGGCACGGGCATGAATAATATCATGGTGTTTCTGTAAAAACAGTGAGTGTAAATAGAGATAAGTTTCCAAACGACTAGAAAATATTGACAAGTGTGTTGTATATGACTTTGCTAGGGTTGCCAAAAGGAAGGCTACAAATGCTGTGGTTTAAATGAAAGTGTATTGCTTCTCAGCTCCAGAGGCTAGAAGCTCAAGAGGAAGGTGTGGGCAGGGCTGGTTTTCTCTGAGGCTATGGGGGAGGCTGTGCAGGGCCTCTCCTGTTGGCATGTGGGCCCCCTCTTCTCCCTGTGTGTATGCCTCTGCCTTCAAATTTCCCCTTTCTTATATTGAGTCAGTCATAGTGGATTAAAGTGACCCCCAAGGACCTCAATTAAATTTTATCTCAGTAAAGCCCACATCTCTAATTAAGGTCACATTGTGAGGTTCTGGGGGCCCCTGGGCCGCCAAGGAGGGAAGGTAGCTGGCGGCAGAACAGCGTCCAGTCTCCTGTGGGCATCCCAGAGAGACTTCTGGAAATAATTTGGGATGCTAAGGGTCTGATACCAGAACTATCCTGGGAGAAGCAGCCTCCCCCCACCTCCTGCCACTCCGAATCTGTGCACTTGCGGGGGCGCCATGCTGACTTCAGTCACCAAGAGGAAGGACAGCCAAGGGCAGGCCAGGTCAACCTCCAGCCCTCAAGGGGCAGCAACCTCCAGCTCCCCTCCCCTCCCGCCCACGCCTCGGAACCACAGATGTGGGGGAGGAGGGCGCGGGGGGGGGCAGGTTTTGAGGGGCGATTGGGGGAGGACGATTGGTGGTCAGAGGAGGAGGAGGAGGGCAGAGCTTGGTCAGCATTTTCTGACCTCCACCCCCGCACCGGGCGGCCTCTGGGGCCACGTGGTTGAGGTTCCTCCAGGGCAGCCCAAGGGAACGCGGCGACATGCGGGGTTCTGAGTCCCCTTCTCGGGCGCCCCCCCCCCCCCGCCCCGAACGGTGAGCCCTGTGGCCTCGCGGGAGGCCCACGCGGGGAGCGGCCCTGGCGCCGTGGGCTCCGGGGCCGGGGCCCCACTGGGCACGCAGCCAGGGCTTCCTGGGGTGCCCGTGCAGGCCCGAGGGCAGTAACCTGCGGCTGGCGTCGCTGGTCTGGGAGGGAGCGGGGAGGAGCTGGCTGCCCGGCGGGACCAGCCTGCAGGGGCAGGTCGGAGGAGCCTTGGAAGAGCCAAGTGGAGGAAAATTTGCAAGGGGGGCTTCTTATACACAATGGGGGCTGTTACCCCTCAGGCTGGTCTTCAGGACTCCTATGCCAGCCCGCCCCCCACCCCATTGCTCACCACCTCGCAAGAGAGGTTGCAAAGGAGCTTAAGGTTCAGAGGGGCTGTAGTTCTAAATGCGAAAGGTAAAGCCATAAACTTTTGTTAGAACTCATAGAAGAATACGTTCATGCGGAAGGCAAAGATTTCCTAAACAGAACGCAAAAAGCACTAACACTGAAGGACAAGAAAGATGCCTTGAAGAATCGACTGCATTAACATTTAGAATTTCTCTTCATCAAATGACCCCATTAAGACCGTGAAAAGACAAGCCAGAGAGTGGAGGAAGGTATTGGCAGTATGTATATCCCACAAAGGGTTCATATCCAGAACCTATAGGGAATCTATACATTTACAAGAAAGGGCAGAAATTCCCAAGGGAAAAAAAAACAGCCACGGATTTGGACAGGCACTGCATAACGGAGTCCAGCCACAAGGCAAGGAGCACTGAGCCGGGTACCCCCTCACTGGTCATCAGGGAAAGGCAAGTAGAAGCTGCCGTGGGCCCTCTCTGCACCCCCCAGAATCACTAACATGGAGAGGGTGGGAATGGGAATCTCAGCCAAGCATGCAGAGCGACCATGACCCTCACACACAATAAAGGAGAAAATGGGTCCCACGGCTTTGGAGAATAGGTAGGTTCTCCAAAATGAACAAATGCTCACAACCCAGCAGTCCCACCTTTGAGTATATATACATAGAATCGGGGCGGGGGGGGGGGGGAAGGCATTTATTCCATCACTTGGTTTTTAAACTTCATACTATGGTTTTGAACTCTATTCATGATGCCACGTGGAGATCCTTAGTGTTCACTTTAACAGGCACCTGTTATTCCTTTGTAAGAGTAGCTCACAATTGTTTATGCGGTTTCCTACTGGTGGACATTTAGGTCGTTTTCAGGTATTTGCTGTTATAAACAGCGTCACTGCAATAAGCACAGTGGGAAAAGCAACCTGCAACGCAGGGGCAGAGTTTCTCCAAGGCTGGTCCCCAGCCATGAAATTGCCGGTTGTTGGAGTACCTCATTTTCAACTTGGCTGACATTGCCAAATTGGGCTTCTAGGTGGTCCTACTACTTCGCATGCCCACAACCAGTCTATGACAGCTGCATTTCCCTGTACCTCTGGGCTCTGACGGCCTTGTGAATTTTGCCTGCCCATTGCCATGTATACAATGGGCTCTCTCCTTAGTTTTAATCTGCATGCGTGTCTCAAATGAAGAATTTGTACTTTCTTGTTAGAAATAATATTTACTTTCATCCCTAACCTTGTGGTCATAATTGTGTATACTTTTTAAAGAGGCCCTCCTGACACCGTGACAACCCCCCTCCAAGTTTCTATAGGCACGGTGGGAAGCAGAATAATGCCTTCCCCTCACATCCCGAGATGTCCACACCCTAATCCCTTGAACCGGTGGCTATGTGACCTCACATGGCAAAAGGGATTCTGCAGGTGTGATTAAGAGAAAGAGTTTGAAATGGGGGAGATTATCCTGGATTAGCCTAGTGGGCCCTAATTGTAAAGATAAGAGGGAGGCGGGAGGGTTGAAGTGAGTGAGTGAGCTGTGAAGATGGGAGCAGAGGTCAGAGAGAAAGAGATTTGAAGACGCAATGCTGCGAGCTGTGAAGATGGTAGAAGGGACCATGAGCCAAGAGACACAGGTGGCTTCTGGAAGCTGAAAAGGCAAGGAAACGGATTTTCCCTTGGAGCCTCCAGAGGGAGCACAGCACCGAAGACACCGTGATGTTGGACACCGTGATGTTGGTCTCCCACCTGCTGAACTGTAAGAGAACAAATGTTTGAAGCCACCAGGTTTGTGGTCAGCTGCCACAGCAGCCATGGCAAATGAATCCAGCCTTGTGTCCATATCTACATCAGAACATTTCTGGGATCCCACTCTACAGAAGCCGGGCAGCTGACTTTCCCCTCTTTTGCCCAGCTAGCAACAGATCCCCAAGGTCTTTTACACACACACACACACACACACACACACACACACACACACACACACACACACACACACACACACAGACATACACACACACACACACAGACATACACACACACACACACACAGAGCCACGCCCTCGCTGAGAGGCGGTGGTGCTTCCTAACATTCCGGTCGCTCCGCACAAGTCCCAGCCCCTGCCGGTAGGGGGGGCAGAAGCCATGTAGACACAACCGGAGAGCGCAATCTCGTGGCGGAAGACTCCCACTCCCCAGTGGGCATCGGAGAGGGAGGGAGCTCCGCAGAGAGTTGCAGAGCAGAGCAGGACTCGGACGATGTTAGTTGCTACCTCAACGTCCGTCCTTCTCTTCCTTCTCAGTCGCAAAGCTCTATTTCTCACGGCGCAAACTGCTTCATCTCCCTTGGCACTAGAGTGGTATCCTGTCTGGGCTGTGAGTGGAAGGCTGCTCACGTGGGTTTGACTCAGGTGGGAGAGAGCTCCCTTTGTCTTCCGGAGCCACCCGCGTTCTTGGAAGTGATTCGGAGAAGCAGGCGTTTTAGAGGCCAGAAGATTCTCTTTATTCACCCAGTTGACTTAATTGAGGTGGTGGCCGGGAGGACATTCTCGTCAGCATTGCCAAGTCCTTCTTGTACCAGAACCCTCCACACCTCCACCCCTACCCCCGCCCTTACCCCCACCCGACCCGCCCTGATGCAGGGTGGACTTGCCTACTGGTTCTGCGCAAGCTCAATTACTCCATTACATTAGCTAGGGGAGAGGGGTGGGTGGAGCTTCTGGGGGCTCGGAGGTCTGGTGTGTGAATGCGACGGCACAATAACATGTGCACCCCAACATGGCTCCTCTCTGGGGCCACACAGAGAATTCATACGCTGTTCCTGCTGTCCTGTCTTCCGTTCTACCCGCCATGAGTCCATGCTGCTCTACTCAAAATTCTTTGTAGCAGCACACAGAAACCCTCTCAGACTTGCTCCAAACTTAGCATCTCTTAACTGGGGGCAGGTCAGGCGGCAAGTGTCAGGATGTGGAACTTCAGGAATGGAAGTTTCTGGGTGCCTGCGTGGTCTCGCATCCCACTGCATACCCCTGCCTCTCTCCATCACTCACTCCCCTTCCATCGGGCTCTCCCTGCTTGTGTGAAGCCTGGCAGTGCCTCCCTATTCCCATGGCCATCCGCCTGGCCGGTGGGTGCTGAGTCAGCCAAGAGGGGATTTATCTGTCCACCGAATTGATTAAGAACATACCATGTGCCAGACCTTCTGTTAGGCTTAGCAGCCATGCTGATAAAAAGATGAGGATGGGGGCGCCTGGGTGGCTCAGTGGGTTAAACTGCTGCCTTCAGCTCAGGTCATGATCTCAGGGTCCTGGGATCGAGTCCCACATCGGGCTCTCTGCTCAGCGGAGAGCCTGCTTCCCTTCCTCTCTCTCTGCCTGCCTCTCTTGTGATTTCTCTCTGTCAAATAAATAAATAAAATCTTTAAAAAAAAAAAAAGATGAGGATGGCTCTGCCCTTGTTGAAGGCATTGAGGGCAGGCAGTTTACAGTTTAATGGGATCTAGGTAGCCCTAGGTGGGAATCACAGAGGACTAGAAAATCTGCATAAAAATCCATGGCTCAGAGGGAACTCATTATCCACCATCACAAAATTAGATGAGAAATCAGCTGATAAGAAAATAACCACCGTCCACTTATAAAATGAGCCTCCTTTGTACCATCCTAAAATAAATATGGCAAGTGACATGAGTGAAGCTGCAGTGAAGATCTCTGAAATTCTGTCCCTTTGAGAAAGCAACAAAACGCTCGCAAAAATGGTCCGAGTCAACTTGTTGGAACTCTGGAAATTAACCAGAGATTTGCAAGAACTCAGGAAGCACTTATCCAAAAGAACAGCTGCATCTTAGTAAGAACAGCAGACTCTGCATTGTCTTAACTTACTCTGGCTCCATCCCCTGCTCCCAGCCCCGCAGCGGCCTGCAATGAGAGACTAAGACTTAGACAATGGCCAGACCACATATAAAAATGGAATGCTGACCCAAACCGGCAGCAGCCTGCCCAGGACACTAACCTCTGTGGACCAGGCTCAACCCAAGAAGCCAGCCTGCTGGAAGTCAGACTTGATGGGAGCCAGACTGCTATATCCAGGAACAATCCAGGAAGCTAAGCGATTACTTCTGTAATGGTCTGCCAGACATGGTCAGGACAGGACACTCTACATCTTTCCTAAGTTTTGTCCCCACTTCCAGCTTAGGATCAACCAGGCAGAGCCAAACATACTAACCAATCCCATGGGACAACCTGCTTCTAGAGGGCTGCCTCCAGCTTCCCCAGGCCAGGGGCTACCATCAGGATGCACCTGAAACCTTCTTTTTCTCCCATTCCTCTGCCTGCCTATGAGTCTCTGCCAAAATGTAACCGAGGGTGGCTGATTTCCTTACCAGAGTAGGTTCTGAGAAAACAGCCTTTGCTTTTCTTGTTTGGTTGGTCTTTGTTGATTTCTACAAAATAAGGGAATGCATAAAGAATTGTCGTTATTTGATCTGTTGGGTAACTCTCTGAAAGACCCCTGAAAAGGTTTGTCTTTATTGTTTTTTATTTTTTACTTTTTAAAAGATTTTATTTATCTACTTGAGAGAGAGAGAGGGGAGAGAGACAGTGCATAGGCAGGGAGGGAGGGAGAGGGAGGAGCAAGCTCCCCGCTCAGCAGGAAGCCTGACACAGGACTCCATCCCAGGACCCTGGGATCATGACTGGAGCTGAAGGCAAATGCTTCACTGACTGAGCCACCCAGGTGCCCCTGATTTGTCTTTATTTTGCCTTACTTGGACCTCATCTAGTGCCAAAGCCAGTGCCTCTCACTTTTGTGCAAGCTCCCATTTCAACAGAGGGAGAATTGGCCATCCACTGACTGACGTGATGGTTTCCAGAATCTGTGTGCCTCTGTGTGTTGTCACTTTGCCTCTCGTATCATGTCCAAAGTGATGCAGGATGGCACCTTATCCCCACCTACTTCAGTGAGATGACAGATCCTCTTGCCACAGTCTCCATTCCCTCTGGGGTCCCACAGCTTCCCCAGTGAGAACACCTCTAGGAGAGCAGTGTGACTTGTGGATAGTAATAGGCATCCTGCAATCTTGCTATAAACCCTCATTCCAGAGTCTTTTTGTCAATTCTTTGGGCTTTTTATATAGATAATCTTATTTTTTAAAAGATTTTATTTATTTATTTGACAGACGGAGATCACAAGTAGACAGAGAAGCAGGCAGAGAGAGAGAGGAGGAAGCAGGCTCCCTGCTGACCAGAGAGCCCGATGTGGGGCTCAACACCAGGATCCTGGGATCATGACCTGAGCCTAAAGCAGAGGCTTTAACCCACTGAACCACCCAGGCACCTCTGGATAATCCTATTTTAAGGATATAAATCTTTTTATTTTTAGAGAGAGGAGGGGGAAGGCAGAGGGAGAGAGAATTTTAAGCAGACTCCATGCCTACAGCAGAGCCCAACATGGGGCTCAAGCTCATGACCTCAGCCCATTAAGTATCCAACTTAATGGACTAAACCACCCAGGCACCCAGAAAGATATATATATTTTTATTATATGATTATATAACTATATACTGAATGTTATAGTATTATATAATTATATAATTTTGTATCATATACTATTATTTTATAAATACAGTATATTGATATAGTATGTTGTGTATTTTATAATTGTAGTTTACATATATTAGTTATATATACATAAAACAAGACAAAAATCTTATATATTTATCCACATCATTACTATTTCTGATGTTCTTCATTTCTTTGTTGTGGGTCCATACATCCAATCCATCTGGTGTAGTTGTCCTTCTTCCTTTAACATTTCTTGTAGCATATGTGTGCTGGTGATGAGTTTATTTCAGTTTTTCTGTGTCTGAAAATATGTTTATTTTGCTTTCATTTTGAAGATATTTTCTCTGGGCACAAAATTCTAGGTTGCCAGTGTTTTCATTCAGTATGTTAATGACGTTGCCCCACTGTCTTCTCCCTTGCATTGTCTCTGATGAGAAATTTGCCTTCATCCCTGTCTTTCTTTCTCTGTGTGTAACATCTTTTTATCCCTGGCTGCTTTTACGATTTTCTCTTTAGCACTTGTTTTGATCCTGTTTCTTGTAATTGGAGTTTGTGGAGATGCGTGGATCTATGGATTTGTAATGAAATCTGGAACCATTTGTGCTATTATTTCTTCACATAGTTTTTCTGCCCCCTGGTCTCTCCTCTCCGTCAATCTCCAATTATACATGTGTTAGATTGCTTAAAGTTGGTCCCACAGCACACCAATACTCACTTTTTAAAAATTTTCTTTTCTGGGGTGCGTGGGTGGTGCAGTTGGTTTAGCGTCTGGCCCTTGGTTTTAGCACTTGGATGGTGATCTCAGGGTTGTGGAATCAAGGCTCTGTGCTCAGCGGGGAGTCTGCTTGAGACTCTCTCCCACTCCCTCTACCCCTCCCTCCCCTGTGCTCTCTCTGAAATAAATAAATAAAACTTACACAAAAAAATCTCTTTTCTCTCTGTTTCATTTTGAATAGTTTCTATTATGTCTGCAAGTTCACTCATCTTTTATTCTGCAATGTCAAATCTGCCATGAATCCCATCCAGTATATTTTCCACCTCCCACATTGTGATTTACATCTGTAAAAGTTTGATCTGTGCTTTTTTTTTTTTTTTTAAAGAACACTCCATACCCAGCATGGAACCCAAGGTGGGGCTTGAACTCATGACCCTGAGATCAAGACCTGTGCTGAGATCAAGGGTTGGATGCTTAACTGACTGAACCACCCAGCACCCCATTGATTTGTGTCCTTTAAAATACCTTCCATATCACTACTTTACTTTTTCAACATATGTAATCAGTTACATATCAGTCTGTATTCAATAGGATATAGAAAACACACAGAGATTTAGAAAAGGGAAGTTTAGTATAAAGAGGTATTAGATTCTGATAAAAGAATGATTATAAAATATAAAAAGGTTGTATATGGTGCTCTAGGAACAAGGAAGAGGGTCCCAGGAGAACCCTCACCAAGGCTGGGGTTTGGAACTTACTGGAGAGATTGTAGGTGCAGCCCACTGGAGAACAGAGAAGTTTACTGGTTCACCCTGGCCAGAGCTGGTCTGTAACCACTGGGCTAGCAGGAACCCATCCTCCAGACTTCAGGCTGGAACTAGACCATCAACCAATGCTCAGGCACATTTTCATGGGGAGGGAGTGGGGTCTGTGCAGGTAGATGGGGGTGAGGGCTAGGTACACAGATGAGCAGAAGCCAGCAGAGTGCTGGTGGAGGCAGGAGGCCCCCCGTGCATAGTGTCTGTGTCAGAATGGTCATAGAAAGGGTGTCACCAGGTCAGACTGCAAGACTGCTAGAGGATCCGTGTATCCTGGGCACACATGCTGGGGGGAGATCACTAACACACATTCTCACACAAACCCCGCTGACCCAGCCTGCAGCAGGTGGACATAGTCGGAGAGCCCTTCTGCTTGAAATGTCCCTCCAGGGTGCTCTGCTGTGAAGGCTTATCACTGTGCTCATGGCCGGGGAAAGGCTTAAAGGAATTCACCCCATTCCCATAGAACATGTCTGAAGGAGGAATTTGGAATTGAGAGGTAATAAATTGATTACTGACCTCAGTTATGATAACCTCCTGAATATTCTTGTCTGTGAATTTGAAAATCTGTGTCAACTCTCCATTAGTTTGAATTGATTAGTGCTTGTCCTCAATCATGGGTCACACTTTCCTGTTTCTCTGGGCACCTGGTAATTTTTGCGTGGGTGGGTGTCTGTCCTTGAACTTCATGCTGGGATGCAGTGAAGTTGCCTGGAAACAGTTTGATTCTTTTGGGTCTTGTTTTGAAGGTTAAGCTGGGTGGCAGGAATAGGCACGACTCTCAGATTGAAGTTGGCTCTAGACTGTTTTCACTCTACTTCTTCTGGATGTTTCCGCTGCAGGTAGTTTCCTCACACACATTTGCTTGAGCCCTCTCTCTCCCTCTGCCCCTCTTCTCCCCTTGGGAGCTCACTGTCCTGTGTTTTCTGGTATGCTGTGTCTTGAAAACTATTCTTTCTACTTATTGTCCAGGGTCAGAAGTGTCCTGAGATGCTTAGCCAACATCCAAGTGGAAGTATTGAGATGGTCCCGGTGAGGGATTCTCATTTACTCCTCACACGTCTCTGTCCTGCAGGAGAGAGCCAGGCTTCCATGCCAGGAAGACCATGCCACCCTAGTTTGACCTTCAGTTGACAGGGGTCTAAGCTGCTCTGATCCACAGTTTTCATCTTTTTCTCTGTATGCTGGGCATCGTAACAGTACCTGCCTCAGGGGACTGTCAGGAGAAGCAAATGAGTGAAACATATAAAACACAGCAAGAGCTCAATGAGCAGATGGCGTTGTCATTATGAGTTATGGAATTGGCAATGGGGGCGCCTGAGTGGCTCCATCGGTTGGGTGTCCAACTCTTGATTTTGGCTCAGGTCATGAACTTGGGGTCATGAGGTCGAGCCCTGTGTTGGGCTCTGTGCTGGATGTGGAGCCTGCTTGGGATTCTCTCTCCTCTCTCTCTGACCCTCTCCCCACTTGTACTTGTTTTCTCTCTCTCTCTCTCTCTCTCTTAAGAAGAAGAAGAAGAATTAGAAATAACACAAGAGAAATGATAGCTATTCTGAAATCCTGCACCTTCTATGTTTATCATTAATTGAGAAAGAATCTTGGGCTGTGCCAAAGACATCTGGGAATTCATTGAATAGTCAGAGAGTTGGAAATATGTCTGTGATATGTAACTGTGACAGGGCTACTGAGATGTAGTGGGCAAGCTGTCCCTACCACATGACAGCTGTGACCATCACGGCTCTGGGAGGACCAAGGTCTCTTCTGAGACCCCAGATGACTTGGATACTCCCTTTCTAGAGACCACCCTACAAGGTGGGAAAACAAACCCCAGAAGCTGGGGTTTTGGAACTGCCTTAGGTGAAAGTAGTAAAAAAAAAAATTCCAGAGAAAATATTTCTAGCATTCTGGGTGTGTTTGAGGAATAGAAAAGGCAAGGACTAGCCAGGAAGGAGGGTGTAGTGTAAAGTTAACTCAGGTACACACACATATGGTTCATTGGTGGAACTCGAGTTGCACCAGATAATTAGTCCTTGGGACATCTTGCTCAGAAGAAGGCTCTTACCTGCAGGTGTGAATCAAGGCTGCTCCGGGCAGTTGTGTGGGTGTTCATTGCATAACTTAGGGCCACTATTAACATCATACGTAATCATTACATGTCCAAGATTTGGCTAAGGTGCAGCCTTTTGGGTTTACCATGTCAGATGCCTTTGTCTTTCTGGACTAGCCATGGGAAATCTGAGAGCCTGCCAGAACACAAACCCTGTAAGGCTCCCCTGATCCTGGGAATGTGTCACCCTACAACTCTAACCCAAGGGCCCTACTAGAGACAACTTCAAAATCTCCTCGTTGGGGGATGTGGCAGACAGACCCTAGGGCATGTGAACAGACTCTTGAGGAATGACGCAAGTTCTTAATCTTATAATACGTAATTTCCTCCCCCTGAGTGTGGGTGGAACCTGTGACTTTCTTATAACCCACGGAATATGGCAGAGGTGATGATGTCACTCCCATGACTAACTTCCCATATAGATATGGGTGGGGGGAGGGAGCGAGAGAGGGCATCCTCCACCTCACCAGTGCACACTAACACACCGGAGAGTCTCCTTGTTGGCTTGATAAAGTAAGGCACCATGATGTGGGAGTTCATGTAGTGAGGGACATAGAAAAGACCAGAGAGGGAACTCCAGTCAACAGCCAGCACACAGGGTTCTCAGTCGCTCGGCAGAAAGAAGAGAAATTCTGACAGCAGCCTGAATGAGCTGGGAAGCAGGTCCTTCCCCAGTTGGGTCTCCGGATGAGAGCACAGTCTGCCCAACACCTGGATGATGCCTTGTGAGACCCCGTGGTTTCAGAGGCCCTTGCCAGGCTGTGCCTGGACGCCCGGGCAGATGAGACATGTCTGTTGTTGGAAACTGCTGAGTTCGTGGTGAATTGTTACACAGCAGTAGGTAACTAGGACGGGGCTCTTGGGAGCACAGTTCAGTTGGAAGGAGAAATTGTCTTCAATGGTGAAGGAGACTTGTGTACAGGTGGTACACATGCTATCTTGTGTCCAGCTGTGTGTTTATTTGGGGCGCTTTGGGGGTGCAGATGGAATTATGGTAGGTAAAGTCCCTTCAGGCCACCTTGGCACTTGGCAATTGGCCCAGGTGGCTGCAGGAGAAGGAGGGGCAAGGCTGGAAGCTTGTGGGACAGGATATTTGTTTGGAATGGTATCATACAGTTAACTGGTGTGCAAAGGGTTGTTGCTAGCATTTTAACTTTTGGACCCAGTTCGGTTAGGTTAGCTACTAAAAATTGTAGTGTACGGGGCACCTGGGTGACTCAGTCAGTTAAGTGACTGCCTTCGGCTCAGGTCATGATCCTGGAGTCCTGGAATTGAGTCCCACGTCAGGCTCCCTGCTCGGCAGGGAGTCTGCTTCTCCAGCAGACCTCTCTCCTCTCATGCTCTTTCTCTCTCTCAAATAAATAAATAAAATCTTTAAAAACAAATTGTAGGGCGCCTGGGTGGCTCAGTGGGTTAAAGCCTCTGCCTTCAGCTCAGGTCATGGTCCCAGGGTCCTGGGATCGAGCCCCACATCGGGCTCTCTGCTTCACGGGAAGCCTGCTTTCTCCTCTCTCTCTGCCTGCTTGTGGTCTCTGTCTGTCAAATAAATAAAATCTTAAAAAAAAAAACAAATTGTAGTGTAGTACATGAAACTTTGGGCAGTATGCAACTGTCTAACACACACACACAGCAAAAATCCAAACAGTTCAAGAGGACACACAAGCTTCCTTCCTAACCCAGTCCTCAGTAAACTTCCCCGGAGGCAACCTCTGTTACGTTTCTGGTTTGACTTACTAGAAATTATCAGTGGACATGTGGGATCATATTGTTTTGTATTTTTCACTTAACAGAACATTGTGGAGATTCATTCCCTATTGCTATTTATGCATCCTACTGTTCTTTTTAGGGGCAGCATGGTTGTCTGCTGTGTGGGTGGATGTGTGGCCCCTGCCTTGCCCTGCCTGGGAATAGCCCTCAAAAGATCCTCCAGAATGAGCCACAGTTCATGGTCAAGATTGTCTCAATGCACACACAGCCAAAGCCATCTACCCTCACCTGGGAAAGGAGAGCAAGACACCTAGACACAGCTCTGCTCAACCAAACCCAAGCCTACCCCAGGCCAGAACCTATAAGGCTCCTGCCAGCTGTGCTCATGTCCCAGTTTGCCCCAAGAAGAATTTCAGAAGCACCTTTGAGGCTTTTGTAACCAAAAGCCTACTGGATTTCCCAAAGCACAGAAACAGGCTGTCCTGGAGCTAGATATCTCTATCCTAGAGGTGGGGTGGACATAGGGGAGTGGAGGGAGTGAGGGGGGTTCAGGGAGAGCGGAGAGTGGAGGGGGAGAGAGATGAAGGGAGAGAGGGATAGAGAGATGCTTGCTCCTTGCATAGAATGGACTGCCCCGTCCCTTCCCATCTCTCCCCATCCTCCCCTCCCAACTCCCACACGTACGTCCGGTCCCTTCCCTGCCCCAGGTATGGGGTGCGTTGGTTACCATGGAGGTTCCCTCACTCCCCGGGCAACCAGAGAGACTTTGCAGCATTCACAGTGAAATATTTGTTCTTCAAGTCGTGACTGGCAATATATTTAGAGCCTGGAGCCATCCTTTAGCTGTGGGGGTTTGGGGCGCTGGTGTCCCTCCTACGGAGAGCCCGGGGGTGGCCTCAAGCGATCTGGGTTGCCAGGTTGTCACAGGCTGAGCTCCAGGAACTAAGACCCATCCTTTTCCCAGAGCTGGTGCCACCTGCTGATTCTTCAAACAAAGAATCCCTCGAGTACTGATTGGGGTTTCCGCAGCCCAGAGGACAGCCAGCTTGATGGGATGTCCTTTCCCACATGATTGACTTTGCCAAGAAAGAAGGTCATTTCTGCAGCTCTACTCGATCGGTTGTCCACGGTGCCTCCTCAAACCTGTGATGTTTAAACCATCCTCCTTGGCACCACCTGTACCATCATTTTTGCCATCAGATTTGAGTTGCCGTGTTGGATATTTTCATCTGACAATCTACAGGGAGACTGACTCACAAAGACTGGTGGGAGCAGGACAGCCACTGTTTTTATCATTTCAAAATAAATGTTTTTATTTTAGAACAGTTTTAGATTTACAGAACAGCTGCAAAGAGATGCAGAGAGTCCCCACCTTCCCCGGACTGTCAACCGTGTTCTTCGCATCCCACGTACGTGGTGCTCAAGTTACAATTAGCCAGCCAATATGACTACCTATCAGTACTAACTCAACTTTCTACTTTGTTCAGATTGCCTTAGCTTCCCCCTAATGTGCTTTCTCTCTGTTGGGGATCCCATCCAGGATACCACATGAATTCCTTGTTCAGTCTTCTGAGCCTCTTCTGGGCAGGACCGTTTTTCCAAACTTTCCTTGTTTTTGAGGCCCTAGACCATTTCGAGGAAGACAGGTTATATATTTTATAGGGTGCCCTCAGTTTGAATTGGCTTGACGTCTTCCTCATGATTAGACAGAGGCTGTGGTTTCTTGGGAGGAGGCCCACAGAGCTGAAGTGTCATTCTCGGCATGTCATACTGAAAATACATGTTATCAACACAACTTACCGCGGACGATGTCAGTGGTGGTCACCTGGTTGTGCTGGTGTTTGCCCGACTTCTCTACTGTAAAATGACTTTGATTTTACCATTACCTTTTTTTTTCAATTGTGAAAATTAAGCTATAATCCACTGGACAGAAAACTCACCATTTTAAAGTATCCAATTCAATTTCTTTTAGTATATTCCCGATTATGAGCAGCCACCGCCACTAATTCTAGAACATTCGTATTATCACCCCAAAAGGAACCCTGCACCTGCCAGCAGTCACTCCCCATTCTCCTCTTTCCCCAGCCCCTGGCAACCACTGATTTACTTTCTGTCTCTACGGACTGGCCTGTTCTCCACGTTGCTTATAAATGGAATCCTATAATAAGTGGCCTTTTGTGTCTGACTTCTTTCTCTTAACATGTCTCCAAGAGTCACGTATGTTGTAGCAGATATTAACGCTTCATTCTTTTTTACGGATGAATAACATCCATGGTAGGCAAGGATATGTTCCATTTGTTCACCATTCGTCACTTGATGAACATTTGTGTTGTTTCCACTTCTTGGCTCTTCTGAATAATGCTCTTAGAAACATTCACGCATGGATGTTTACATGGGGATATGTCTTCAATTCTCTTGAGTATAGAACTTAGGGTGGTATTCCTGGGTTGTGCGGTGAATTGAAGAGTTTAAGAGGTTCTCCCCAAAGCTGATAATTATTCACATCTCCATTAATATTGTCATACTGGATTTTATCACTCATAAAATTTTGCCAACATGATGTACAAAAAATGGTATCTCATTATTGTTTTAATTTGCATTTCTCTGATCACCTTGAGAAAGGGTGTCTTTTGTCTATTTGTCATATATATTTTCATGTTTATTCATATACTGCCATTTCTCCTCTGTGTTTCTCATGCTCTGCAAAACATTCCAGAGCATAGAATAAGATGGACGTTTTCCCATTCATTTTACAAAGGTAACACAAGCCAGAGAGCTCGCAAAATCCTGAAATGAGGATATCCCAGAGAAAAACTACAGATCCATTTATGAATAGATGTGCAAAAAGTACTAAAGGGAATGGAACCATTTTGTGCATAAAACTCATTCCTGAAAATGTGTACACCATTAGATCACCAAGCAGAGTGCTATTATAGAGTGTAATAATTTGTTTACGGGAAAAGGGCTCGTGCAGAAATCTCGTGAAGAAGACTCCTCTAGCCAGAATCCAGAGGAGAGAAGGCTGGCTTCTCGATCATCAGATGTTTGTAACACAAACAGCAGGGAGAGTAACTGGAAACTGATGTGTGCTGATGGGTGGGGGGTGGTGAAAACATTCATAATGGATCTAACAATATTTATAGAACATTTATGGATTGCTTTACCCTGAACATTCCATTTCTTTTTTTTTTATTAAAGATTTTATTTATTGATTTGTCATAGAGAGAACACAAGCAGGCAGAGAGGCAGGCAGAGGCAGAGAGAGAAGCAGGCTCACTGCTGGACAAGGAGCCCGATGTGTGACTCGATCCCAGGACTCTGGGATCATGACCTGAGCCAAAGGCAGCGACTTAACCCACTGAGCCACCCAGGCATCCCTGAACATTCCATTTCTAAGCACTTGTTTTTGTTTTTGTTTTGTTTTAATATTTTATTTATTTATTTGAGAGGTAGAGAGCGACAATGAAAGAGAGAGAGAGCATGAGAGGAGAGAGGTCAGTGGGAGAAGCAGACTTCCTGCTGAGCGGGGAGCCGGATGTGGGACTCAAATCCAGGACTCCAGGATCGTGACCTGAGCCGAAGGCGGTCGCTTAACCAACTGAGCCACCCAGGCGCCCCAGCACTTGTTTTTAAGGAAGAAAACAAGAATGTGCACATTAGAGTGTTATAAACAGCAATAAGCAAATAGACAAAACCATTGCCTTTAGGAGCTTATAAAAACTGTGTAGTTGTGTGGGCATGTGTGCATGTGTGTGTGGTCACTTTTTAAAGTGACTTTTTAAAGGAAAGGTCATTTACAAAACACCATGAGCCTTTTTTTTTTCTGGTTTATCTACCATCTATGTTCCTAAGTACGAATTGCAGTTAAGAAGACTTTCTACCATATATACTATATGTTAAAAATTACCTAAATGGTAAGAATTAAGGCTTCTTATTTATTTGTTTTGTTTACCTATATTTTCTATAATGTATAGGTTACTTCTATAATTAAAGAAGTTATTTTTAAATAGTGTTTGGCATGACAATAAGAAATTGAGGGAGGGACCCCTGGCTGGCTCAGCTGGAGGAATATTCAGCTCTTGATCTTGGGGTGGGGAATTTGAACCCCACATTAGGTGCATAGATTACTTAAAAATAAAATCTTAAAAAAAAAAAAGAAATCAAGGGAAACTGCTAAGCTGTTAAATGCCTAACAAAAGAGGATTGGCTGATGAAGTTGTGGTTTATGGAGTTACAAGTACAATGAATGAATTCAATAAACCCCTTTGAGTACCTACCATGTGTGGGCTCTCACAGTGGTTCTGTGGCCATTCTGGGCTGTAGATGTGATCATGCTTGTCGTGAAGAAGAGAGGGAGTGGAGTAAGAGAGAAGGACAGCCTTGAGCTGGACGGGTGGCAGGTGGCAGGCGCTGTGTCCTTGTCTGGGGATGGCCTCCTGTCTTGGGGTGGGGGAGAGGGGGGAGCTGCAGACTCGCGTGCGCCCCTAGCGATAGGCCATGCGCCTCGTGCAAGTGTTCTCCCCCTGTTCCCCAGTGCCTGGCCCTGGATCAGCTGCACTCCAGGTGCTCTTTCCGTCCAGAGCCTCCAGCCCTCTGGGGAGCCCCTCGCGGGACCCAGCCGGTGGCAGCCCAGGGTCTTCCAGGCCGAGCAGGGGGCGGGAAAGGCGCCCAAGGCACAGGGAGCGGCTTGGGTTGGCAGTAGGTCCAATTTATTCCCTGAAACACAAAATCACTTACAATTGTGTGTGACCATCACCTGGGCTAGGACTCAACAACTAGAAAGCAGTTTCCATTCTCTTTTTAAAAGATTTTATTTATTTGTTTATTTAGACCATGAGTGGGGGCAGAGCAGAGGGAGAGAGAGGATCTAAGCGGACTCCCTTGCTGAGTGCTGAGCCCCAAGAGAGGCTCGATCTCATGACCTTGACATCATGACCTGAGCTGAAATCAAGCGTTGGATGCTTAACCAACTGAGCCACCAGGCACCCCTGAAAAGCAGGGACCTTTTTGAAACCACCAGGAAGGAAACCATGGACAAAGAAAGTCCCCCTTCCAGACCCAGCAATAGGAACTGTTATATGGATATCGGTTTTGGAAAATTTTTTAATTTATTATTCATTTATTTTTCACCCATTTGATATGTATCATTCAGTGGCCTTCATTGTATTCATCAGGTCGTGCAACCATCATCACAATCAAATCTAGAACACTCATTATTCTGAAGAGAAACACCACACCCTTCTGTTGTCACTCTCTCAAACAGCACCCTCCCCCACCGTCTCCTCTAAGCCTACGCGAACATCACTCTACTCTCAATCTCTATAGAATGGCTGTCTATTTAGGACATTTCATGTAAATGGAATTATAAGACACACAGTCCTTGGTGGTCAGCTTCTTACACTCAGCATGTGTACAAGGCTTCTCTGTGTTGTAGCATGCAATTGGTACCTTGTTTCTTTGTAGTGCTGCAAAATAGTTCCTTGCATTATTTCATTGCATCATATCCCACCCCTGATTTATCTCCATCTATCAGCTGATGAGCGTTTGAATTGTTTCCAGGGTTTGGCTCTGATGAATAAAGCTGCTATGGGCACCTAACACAGAAGCTTTTGTGTAAACGTGTGTTTGCAGGTCTCTCAGGTGTAGACCTAGGAGTATTACCCCACTGCATTGTAACTCTATGTTTAACCTTTTGTAGGGCCGCCAAACTGTTCATTCCCTGCTGGTGGGAGTATCATAGGATGCAAACATTTTGGAAAAATTTTTAATTGAAAATTGGTTATGGGGGAGAAAGAAGGGTGCCGGAAAGACTGTTTCCCCGGCGGCAGCCTGGATTAAGATGAGAGACTGCGGGCCTCTCAGCGGTGGGAGTTAAGCGAGGCAGTCAGCTCTAGGGGAAGGTAGAGTACAGGAATCAAGAGACCACCGCTGGCCCTTGCCCCACTTTCTTCTCCTGGGCAAGACCTAGAGCCTTCCTTGAACCCAATTGGCTGTGGAGAACCAGAGTCCAGGGCAGGGGCTCACCAGGTTGGTCTCCATTCAGTGGTTTCCTAAAGGGATTAACTGGGCAGCACTCAGGGACAGAGGTGGCCCAGGACGGCTTAGGCTGGAAGGTGCAAAGGTCCTGCAAAGGGAAGCCTCCTTGGACTTAGGACACCTGGAGTGTCCTGTCCAAACTCACACACAGTTGGACGCAACTGCCTCTGCCTGTCCTCACCCTCCCTGAACCCCCAATTCCTGACTTTTCCACACTCCTGGAGCCAGAGAGGGACCCAGGTGAGTGGGAGATTGGAGGTCTGGGGGTCAGAGGGCCCAGGCTTCAAACCCTGGCTCTAGCACCCACATTTGGTGACCCCTGGGCACGAGCTGTCACCTCTCTGTGCTTCAATCTCTTTATCTGCAAAGTGGACACAATCTCCCATGCCAATGCCTGCTAGCAGAGCAGAGGGAAGTCACGTGAGCAACCCTTGGCAGCAGCTCTCTATGCTTTGGTCCTTGGCCTGCTGCCAGCAACACTCCCCTCCTCACCTCAAAGCAGGCCTGCTCTTTTCTCTTCCTCCTCTTTCCTCACCCTTCATTTCTTTGTTCTATTTCTGGACCAAAACCAGAAGAAAAGAAAAATCACCACGCAGGAAACACCGGCATCAGGGGAGAGGAGAACTTTCCATTTTTCTGAGAACCAGACAAGAGGAAAAGCCAGTGTTGGCCGCTGGTCAGGTGTCCCTGACCGCACAGGCTCTGGGAAGCTGGAAGATGGTCCCTGAGATATGCTCCAAGCCCCGCCGTCTTGTGGCCCCCTGCAGGACGGGGCCGTGCATCTTGAAGCAGGCTGTGGCCCATCACACTGTTTTCTACTCATTTCCACGGTGAGTTCTAGCACTTTGGTGTCACGGCAGCTTCAGGTGGCAGCTTGGGCTCGCTGGAAAAGGCAGTGGCCACCTGAGTATTGGGGGAGGTGGGCTGTTGTAAGGGCCAAGTGGGTCCCTGCCCCCTCCCATTCACAGGGACGAGTCTAACCCCCAATTACTCAGAATGTGAATCTATTTGAAGACAGGGTCTTTAAAGAGGTCCTGAAGGTGAAATGAGGTCATTGGGGTGGGCCCTGATGCTATGTGGCTGGTGCCCTTGTAGGGAGAGGGGATCCGACAGAGGGTAGGCCACGGGAGCAATTGGAGAAGATGGCCATCCACAAGCCAAGGAGAGGGGCCTCAGAAAAAGCCAAACCTGATGACACCTTGATCTCGGACTGTCAGCCTTCAGGGCCAGGAAGAAGCACATGCCTGCTAGTCGGCTGCAGCGTCTGCAGTCCTCCCGGCAGGCCCAACGGAGGGATCCAGCCCTGCTCCGTGCTGCCTGGCATGGACATGGGGAATAGGAGAGCATCCCAAATGTCAACACTTGAATATTTCCATTATTATCATCCTGACTCCTGTCCCCTGTACTCGCCTCCTGCTCTCTGTGTGATGGAGTGGGGACCACACCGAGGGACAGAAACAGGTACCCAGACACGTGCATTCATGCGCACGGGTCATTCTCCGGGCCCCAGGTCCTTCACGATTGTGCATCACCATGGCCAAGTTAAGAAGGTTTATGATGTGTTGGGCGCAGTGCCGAGGGCTTTCTTCTCAACGACCCCCTGAAGTACTCATAGTCGTCGCTCTACAGGGAAGGAAACAGGCCCAGGGGCTTGAGCAGCTTGCCTTGCCCTTTTCAGTGGGCGGGGCTAGGAGTGTCCATCTGCTCCCAGGCGGATTGTAGCCTCTATGCTACAACTAGGTTTTCTCTTCCAACGCGGAACTACTTGTCTGGACAGGGTGCCAGGGAGAGAATTGAGGGACGTCCTTGCGTGTCCTTGGGGGGGCCTGAGCCGGTGCTGGTGTGTGGGTGTCGGCGCCATGGGCTTCAGGGAGGACAAGAAGCAGTTGGCAATCGCTGTCGCCGCCGGCCCTCCGCATCCCTGCCTGCTTCCTGCCGCTGCCTGCCTCCCAGAGCAAACCACCCCGTCCCCCCTGCGGGTGTGAGTGTTGGGGAAGGGACTAAGCTGAGGCTTACCCCAGCTCAGGGACTGGGGCTGGTGTGTATTGGGTTTGCGGTGAGAGGGGTGATCGCGACCTCCATCCGGGAAACTGTTCATGCTGCACTCAGTCTGGTTTCTTTCTACCCGAGGCAGGTTTACGTTATCCGACTAAAGACCGTAACCTCATGGCCCGTCTCAGCATGGTCGCATGAAGACCAAACCAAAGTCGGATCCAAGCTCACTTCCAGCAATAGCCTTGAGAAGTACTGTCGGTCTTTCCAGAGGGCAGTTATGCTCACAAAAGAGAGGAAAGTGGGGGGCCTGGGTGGCTCAGTGGGTTAAAGCTTCTGCCTTAGGCTCAGGTCATGATCTCAGGGTCCTAGGATCAAGCCCCACATCGGGCTTTCTGCTCAGCAGGGAGCCTGCTTCCCTCTCTCTCTCTCTCTCTGCCTGCTTCTCTGCCTACTTGTGATCTCTGTCTGTCAAATAAATAAATAAAATCTTAAAAGAGAGAGAGAGAGAAGGTTCTTAAAACCCCCTTCCTCTTCCCTCCCAAAGTCCCCAGACTCCGGCATGCTTTCCTCCCTCCCACTAGCTTCCTGGCACTCCCCAGACCCACAAAGCCTCTGGCCACCAGCCTGCTCTCCAGAGCTTCCACGCCATCCTTGGGATGGGGCCCACGACCCACCCAAGGCCATCTGTCCCAAGTTTGTAAAATTAGCAGAGAGATGAAGAAGCTGTTTAAAGTCCCACTGCTGGATGGGGTCCAGGAAGACCCCAACAAGCCTGCCTCTCCTATCCCCGGCATTGAGGGGCCTCTAGGACCATGAAGTGATGTCCCAGCAACTGGGACATGGTGGTCTGATCCAAACCGCAGTGTTCTTACTGCTTCTCTGAGCCCTATTATAGGATCTTCCCGTTTGATAGGGCCTGGGGAATGTGCTCACACAGCCCACACTCACTCATCCCATGCTCACCTACCCCCACACCACCACGCTCACCCACACACACACTCACCCCACACTCACCCATGCACACACCCACTCACACTCACCCACCCACATCCTACACTCACCCATGCACACACTCACCCCCACACTCACTCACACTTATACATACATAATCATGTACACTCACCTATACACACTCACCCCTATACCCCCTACACTCATACGCTCAGTCATACACAATCACACAGACTCATTCACACATTTACCCCACACCCACATGCAGACAAACTCATTCAAACACACCCCACACACTCACCCGTACATACTCACACCACCCCCACACTCTCCCCCCACACTCATACAAACTCACACACTCACACACCATCACACTCACACACATCCCCCACACTCACACATGTACACACCCATACCCTCACAAACCCCACACTCACATGCATATACACACGCCATCCCAAACTGAGACAGTCTGGCTTTCCTATTTTGTAATCTGCCTTTTTCAATTAACTATACTGTGAGAAGATTTTCCCAAGTATTTAATTTTAGGAAAATCTTCTCCCATCATCTGGATTTAACCTAATCGAGCATTCCTCTAGCGTGGGCATAGAGGATGTTTCCACTCATTTGCTCGTATAAATAACCCACACTGCAGTCCTTTTGCGGGTCTCGGCTTACGTCCTGGGGATAAATTCCTCAGAGGGAAACTACTGGGATAAACATTTTGACTGATGTTTCACGTCGGAGGACTGAGTTTTCCTCCAGGAGGGCTGTGTGCCCATCCAGCCCCAGGCTGCGGCCTCCCCACAGAGTGGACTGTCCTCTCTGCAGAGGGGTCAAGTGTGGCAGCTGCCCCCAGAGGACTTGTTCCCTGATGGGCTCATTACCACGAGCCACTCTGGGAAAAATACCTTCTTGGCCAAGTCCACTTCCCAAGTCCTGTTCCCTTGGGTTTTTTGTTTTTTGGATTTTGACTTCCAACCGATTCTTTTTCTATGGATTTCCATGACCAAGCTCTGGAGATCGGGCTGTTTTTTCCAGTTCAGGACACAAATGAAACTAGTTAATCTTATTTTTCAAAGTCAAACTGCCATTAGCTTCCCTATCCAGCTCAGTGGGAGCTGGGTGAGTGGGGGTGTGAGGTTGCAGGTGAGTGTGGTAGTTGTGGGAGTTAGTGTGTGATTGTGTATGAGTAAGTATGTGGCAGTGTGGCATGAGTGTGTGGGCGTGAGTGTGTGGCTGAGCATGTGAATTTTATGCACGTGTGTAAGGGTGCATGTGAGTATGGTGTGGGGGTGTGTGTGTGAATGGGGGTACGAGAGTGTGGGGATGAGTATGTGTGTGAGGGGGTGAGGTGAGTGTGTGTTTGTGGTTGAGCGTGGGGGTGTAGGCTGGGTAAGTGTGTGTGTGTGTGTGGGTGAGTGTGGGCTGTGTGAGCACATTCCCCAGGCCCTATCAAACAGGAGGCGATCCTATAATATGACTCATGACCCATGGAAGCAGTAAGGACAACGTGGTTCAGATCAGACTGCCGTGTCCCAGTTGCTGAGACATCACTTCATGGTCCCAGAAGCCCCTTGATGCTGGGGATGGGAGAGGTAGGCTTGCTGGGGTCTTCCTGGACCCCCATCCAGCCGTGGGACTAAGCAGGCTCTCTTTGTGGGCTTCCTCGCCCTGGACATCAGAGGAGGCCAAAGAAGGGTGGCGCCTCCCACCCAGCCTCCCCACCCTGGGACCCTGCTGCTGGGCCGGGCCCTCTACATGAGAACACAGGGAGGGTGACCGTGTATGACTGGTGTGCAGTCCTCATGGGCCCTCTGTATTTAGCAGGTAGCCCTGGGACAGACCCCTGAGGAAAGTGCAGAGCAGGGCAGGCTGAGGGAGCGTGGGGGTCACCCCTGCACCCTGGGCTCACTGGGCCTGAGCAGTCAGTGCTCTCGGGGGAGCCTACGGCTCCTGCTCCCCCTCCCACCCCAGAACGGATCCCTAGAGACCTTTGGTGGGGAGTGGCAGGGAGCTCCACGCCCCTCTGCTCACCAGGCCACCATGCTGTGCACAGCAGCCTTGGGGTGTCCTGCAACGTGACCTTGGCATGTGCACGTTTCGCACACAGCCCCCTGATGTTGCTCTGGCTCCCTGCCGGCCCCTCCCTGGAGGGTGGGCTAACAAGAACAGGGATTCCAGGAACGGTTCTCAGGCACCTTGGAAACTCATTTTCCTTTAAATGTCAACTGCCTCTTCAGTAACCCTCGGAGATGTCCCCATGCCCAGGGATGTGGGACAGAAGAAGCCGAGAGCCCAGTGCTGCCCAGGGTGAGCACAGAGGCCTCCTTGGCCTCAGGGGGCTGGGGCCAGGGTCTGGGATAGGGCTGCCAGAGGCTTCCTCTTACCACACACAGGTGCACACCCTGCTCCCCCCCCACCCCCTGACACAGACACACACATACACACACACGCAGACCTGGTCCTTGGCTTTAAAAGGCAGACCCGAAGCTGCCATTACAGGCGGACTAAGACCGTCTGTGGGAACAATGGCCCACACCCGAGCTTTGGGAACAAAGCATTTTTCTTAGGAGCTCCTGGGACACCCGACCTTGCTCTGTGTTCTGACTGGTTGGGCTTTGGAGACACTTTCGTGTCAGATCATTATCAGTTCCCAAAATTGTCCGGTCTTGGAGGAGTCAGGGAGAACTGAGGCCCTCGAGTTTGCTGAGTGTCCTGGATTGAACACTAGTCCCCCAATTTGTGTTCACCTGGAACCTCTGAAGTTGACCATATTTGGAAATAGAGTCTTCGCAGATATAATTCATTAAATTCAAATGAAGTCATACTGGATTCAGGAGGACCCTATCTAACATGACTGGTGTCCTTAGTAAGAAGAGAAGATGGAGACACACAGAAAGAAGGCAGCTGGGACTATTGGGCACAGCTATGAGCTAACGAACGCCAAGGAAGGCCCACAAAAACCAGAAGCAGGAAGAGGCAGGAAAGATCCTCCCCGAGGGCTTCAGAGAGAGCACGGCCTGCCAGCACCTCGATCTCAGGACTCCTAGTGTCCAGAACACTGGGAGAATAAATTCTGTGACTTAAGCCATCTGGTTTGGGTTCATTTGTTAATGGCAGCCTTAAGAAATGAATAATGAAAGACTTTTGTTTTTTATTCACTTGCTTATTTATAATAAGGTCTCAACCATACCAACAATATAAAAAGTCTGCCTCTGGTCATTCAAATTAAGCACCTTATTTGCTGACATTTGGTTTCTTGCCCTCTGCCCTGTGATGTGCGAACGCTTGGCCATGAATGCAGACTGGACAGGAAGTGCTCTGGCCAGGGTAGAGCTCTGCCTCCATCCCAGCCACGCACCTGCTCACTGGTGACCTGCTGAGGAAACCTGAATGCTCTCTTGGGTTCCTTCCTAGCAGAACTATTTCACAGGAAGGAAACTTATAGATCAGGTGCACGTATACTCAAATGTACTTATAAACACACATTGCAAAGTCAAGCCTAAATATTGAAAAATTATCCACCGTAGCTAAGTTATGCAATCAGCGTAAATGTCTGTTGGCGGATGAAAAGTTAACGTGTGATATAAGCACACAATGGAATATCATCCACCTTAAAAAAAAAAAAAAGGGAATTCTTTCCACGGGGCAGCATGGATGATGAACTTGGAAGAGATTGTGCTAAATGAAATAAGCCACCTGTATGAGCTATCTGAAGTTGTCTGCTTCCCAGAAGCAGAGAGTAGAATGGTGGGCGGGGGGTCTGGGGGAAGGGGACCTGGGGGAGGAGAGAGGGGAGGCGCTAATGGATGGGCGGAAGGTGCCAGTGACGCAAGCTGATGTGCTCTGGAGTTTTGCTGCACGGCCCCGGACCTGCAGAGCACATTGTATCGTACTCTCAAAAATGTCTTAGGAGGGTAGACCTTACATTAAGTATTCTTTTGACGATAAAAAGGAAACTAGCAAAAAGAACTTTGTCTTTAAAGTCAACACCCGGGCGCCTGGTGGCTCAGATGGTTAAGCATCTGCCTTTGGCTCCTGTCATGATCCCGGAGTTCTGGAATCGAGTCCTGCATTGGGCTCCCTGCTCAGCGTGGAGCCTGCTTCTCCCTCTGCCTCTGCCTTGTTCTCAGTCTCTCATGAATAAATAAATAAATACATAAAAATCTTTAAAGTCAACACCCAATTTTCCTGTACTTTAATACACGTTTCATGAAACCACCAAGATGCTTAAAAATGATCCTTCTGTTCTCTTCCATTAGCTTGGATGGCTTTAAAGTGATCACACTGTTCAGTGGTGGTACTGTGAAGTGTTTCTGTCCTAACAACTGTGAACGAGGGTACTGTCCCAGGGCCCCTGCTGCTGCCAAAACCCTGTGGCCTTATCTCAGGGCAAAACATCAGGGGCTGCTCCCCAAAACTGGGTGGGTGAGGTCAAGCGAAGAGGCCTGCTTTCCCAGGAGTCCTGTGGGCCGGTGTGCTGGCCCAGGGACCCTCTGACCCAAGTGCCCTGCCCAGCCTTCTCAGAGCAACTCCCCCGTAGGGCTTCCCTCCCTGGTCTTCGCCATGATGCCTGTGGGCACCCGGACCAGGACACATCCCGAGCTACCTCAGTACCCTTGAGGGGACACCCTGCCCTCATCCCCATTTCATGGATGAGGACACGGAGGCACAGAGGGAGTGGGGGCAGCGAGGAAGGGGGCTCACTTCTGAGATTGAGCTCGGCCTCTTCTGCTAGGTTTATTGTAATTATTTCTTCACAGCTATGATGACAGGAAACACATTTTTTGAAGGTTTAAAAATAGACACAGTTATTTTTCCAGAACACCCAACATTCTGAACTTTATGAGATGTGGTAAAATCTCTGAGTAGACCTTTTAGATTCAACTGCTCTGAAAACACGTTCTTGCACATAAAACGGGCCTCTTGACTTTCAGTGACCGATTCTCTTTAGTTTCCTTTTCCTGTGACGACGGCTTGTGAGGGGCTTCCTGTTAAGACGTGAGCATCAAGGGTCTGCTGTCCCATGAAAGGTTACTTTCCTCGGTCAAAGCCGAAAGATCTTATTACCTGCAGCCGCCAGCACCAGCAGAAGAGAGCACTGCCTAGAAGAGGCGTGAGGTGCGTTTCCGCCAAGTGCAACCCACGGATCTCGACCGCAGCAGCCCCCCACTGCCCGGACCCAACAAACCCACATCTGACTCTCCCACGAAGCCACAGAAACTGGACTCATTCCTCCTGGAATGTCGCCATGTTTGTGAGCACGCACACACACACACTGCTCACACCTCCCACATACCACATAACTGCACCGCACACACCACACACATCATACACCTCACACACACCACACATACCTACATCTCACACGCTATTCACACATCATACACATCACATACCATGTACGCACAACACCCCCTACCTCACAACTACACCTCACACACACCACACACACCTACACCTCACACACATCATACACCGTACACATACCACACACACATATCCATCACACACCTTATACATACCACACCACACAGCCCACACCCACCACACACATGCCCACATACACCCACCGCACGTACCTCACATGCACACACTCACATCACACATATCAGACATAACCCACGCCACACACACTACACACATACCACACACCTCACACACATACACAGTACACACCTCACATATACCAACCCCCTCACTCGCCACCTACACATACCATGCACCCCCCACACCACATCCTCCCACACCACACACCCACACACACCCACACACACCGCACACACATCTCACACATAACCCCCACACACCTCACATACACCCACGCACTCACATCACACATACCACACACATACCTCAGGCCAGCAAAGCACTTAGGAAGAAGAGGGTGCCCTGTCCTTGAAGATGCCACAGCCCTAAAGCTGATTCTGGAAGGATTCCTCACTCAGCCCCGGTGAGGCAGTGGGGCTACATGGGGCGCTAACCATCTACAGGGGCCTGAGGATGATGGGGCTGCCCTGGCAGCTGGGGGCCTGGGTCCCTGTCACCAGGGGTATGATCTTGGACAAGAGGGACTCCTTGAAAGTTGCCTCTGGAGCAGCACTGATGGGAGCAGGACCTGCGCACTCGTAACGCCAGTGCCTTTAGTGGATACACATGTAACTAATGACAGGACTGGGGGCTGTCCTCTTACCTCTGGTTCCTGTCACCTTTGCTCTCGGTGACATTGTTTATGAAGACCTCCTCCAGCCCACAACACCCGCTCCCTGCCACCTCCTTCTCCCGAGATCTCACCCATAGCCAAGACCCATGGACACCTGGAGCCCCAAGCTCTTCGTCCACCAGCTTCCTTGCCCATAGCCTGAACCATAACCCGCTCATACCACGGCTTCCTCCAGGGAGGAGCAGGGATAAAGGGACACAAAGGCCCATTTCCTTCCAGCTCGTGTGACCCCAAGTGTACAACATGTGAAGACAGAGGGAGCTGGGGCCTAACACTGCAGCCTGACCAGCCCCTCCCCGAGGTCCTCATATGTGGACATGGAGTCCCTGTTGCTTCCTGAGGTGTTATCCTGCAGTTAGGACCACTTGGGCACCTTTCCTAGAAGGCACGACCATGCTGGGTACCCACGGTTCAGCGCAGAAGCTTGAGAATCTCCATGAGGGAAACCATCTGCTAACCAGAGGCTTGCCCGTGCTGGGACAGCAGGTGCCCAGGAAGAGGCTGGGGGAGTCCGGCTGGGCGCTGGGCTGCTGAGTGAGGTGGTGGGTGACCCCACGTGGTTGTGGGCCATTGTGCTGGACATTCCAGAGGTAATGACGTTGGGCCTGTGTTTGGGTGGGCTGGCCTGCAGGGCAGAGGGAGACGCCGAGGCTGAGGTGTGTGTGTGACATCCCATCAGTCATCCTGAGAAGGGGCAGGTCCTGGGCCAGGAGGCCCTGGAGGGCAGGGCAGGCTGGGGGCTGCAGGGACCTCAGAGAACAGGTCAGAGCTTAGAAGACATCGGCGAGGAACAGCATGGAAGCTCCCTTGGGGGATTCAGAACCTTCTGGAAGGCAGTTGTAAGCAGGGTTTGGAAAGAATTGTGAATGGGAGAGCAGCCGCCGCCTGAAAACAGCCAGCAAAGCCCTTGGGGACAGAATGGAGTTGGGTCCCTGGACCTGAGGGCTGGTGAGGCGCCTCCGAGGAAGGGCCTCAGCTTGGCTGTGAACTGCAGTCCTCAGGGCTAGTGGTTCCAGCTCCTGTGGTAAGGGTGAGGGGGCGTGGGGGACATCAGGGTCCCTCAGAAGCCTCTTCGGGGCACACAGTGTCTCAGCTGCCCATCATCCCCCCACAGGGCCCTGGGATGGTCCCTTTGCACAGAGGCAGATGGAATGTGAAGGGGCTGGTGTTTCTCCAACCTTCTTCCCTCAGGGATCCATCCCCAGAAATAATAATGCTGCCCACATTTGAGGACATCCTTTTAATCACAAACTGCTTATCCAGAGTCTGGCTTGAGGTTGGGACACTGGGAGACAGAACTTGGGACCCTCCCCAGGTACAGTGATGGGAACACTCCTGCTCCCTCCTAGCACCAGGGATCCCCACCCCGGGTCGCTTCTACCTCCAGGCTTCGTGGGTTAATGCCTGTACTGTAACCACCCTGAAATCCCGATTACTCTTTCTGGAGAGAGGTGAGGGGGATCGGGGGCCTGCAATGCCATTAGGGCCCCAGAAGCTCTCCCCAGGCCAGCCTGGGCCTCCCCACCTTCCCCGCCTGGCCCCCCAGGGCTGCGCGTCTACACGATGCCCTCCGGACGCTTGCTCCTCCAAACCACCAGCGCTGTCACCAGCAGGGTCACCAGGATGGGCACCACGATGAAGGGACAGAGGATGTTTCGGGGCGGGTCCCGCACAGCCCTGCCGGACGCGGGGCAGTTTTTGAAGTAGTGCTGGTGGATGGCCATGAAGAATGTGTCCACAGCCGCGTTTGGCCAGAAGCAGTTCAGCTGGGTCGCCACGTTCCTAGTGCAGTCTGTGAGTTCGCTGTAGCTCCTGCAGATGGGAAAGCAGCTCATCAGCCCCCGAGTGGGCCGAGGGCCACGGGACGACCCGGTCTCCCACCATGGTGAGCACTCCTGGAAGTCCAGGCCCAGGGGCAGCAGCCCTGGCTCTAGGAGAGGGGGGCCCCAGATGGTGTCGTGGGGGCTCCCCAGAGGTCCTGCGCATGGTCAGGCCCTGGAAGGTGAGCGGGGACTTAGGGCCGTCCCTCCCTGCTTCCGGGGTGCCAGGGACTAGGATGCCACACGCAAGGGCAGCCTGAAAGTTGGGCCAGTCAAGCCCGCTCAGACAACAGCCTGGGTCAGCAAGCTATCCGTACACAAATCTGCAGCTTCTCCAGCCTTGCCCCTGCCTGCCCCTCGGCCTGGAAGGCAGGGGCCTCATCTCTCAGCCCCCATCTTCCCACTCTCACTGGTGTCTCCCACAGCGTCCATCACCCTTCGTTGTACGGAGGGACGTATGTATCATGTGTAAGCGCTGTGAGGACAGGGCCGGCCTGCTTTGCTCACCTGTGATCCCAGAGCTTGGAATAGCACTCCGCAAACGCCAATCACCAGGCAGTTGTCTCTTTCTTTCTTTTTTTTTTTATTGTGGTAAAATTTAAGTAACATAATTTCATTTTACTATTTTAACCATTTGTTAAGTGCACAATAAGGGGCAGTAAGTACATTCACGCTGTCATGCAGCCATCAGCACCGTCCGTTTCCAGACCTTTCTCAGCTTCCCAAACAAAAACTCTGTCCCCACGAAACACTGACTTCCCATTCCCCCTTCCCACCTACCAAGCGGCTTTTTGTCTCTGGCTGTGACTGCTCTAGGGACCCTGGGTAAGTGGAATCATAAGGTATTTGTCTTTTTGTGATGGGTTTATTTCCCTGAGCAAAGCATCCCCAAGGTTCATCATGTTGTAGCAGGTATCAGACTCCTTCCTTTTCAAGGCTGAATCACGTTCTGTTTGCACCTACCTCATTTTGTTTATCCATTATCAACGGACAACCTGGGTTGCTTCCACGTTTAGCAACTGGGATGAACACAGCTGGTACAAACACGGTGGGCAAAGTCTCTTGAACACCTGCTTTCAATTCTTTTGGGTGTACTCCCAAGAGTGTAACTGCTGGATATGGTGGGTCTACATTTAACACTTTGGGTAAATTACTTTTTAATAAGTGAAGAGTCAACATGGGGGAAAAGGAAGTTGTAGTTTCCAGAAGGCGAATCACTTCTGCTTCTGCTTATCAGGTAGAAAGCTGCAAAGCATGTTGCTCTTACTTGAATGAGAACAACAACAACAACAAAAAGCCAAAGAAACTAAGAAATGGTATGTTTTCTGGAATCTGTCAGAGAGCTGAGACTGCAAAGCAGTGAAATAACTTATTTCAAGCCAGAACTGTCCCACCTGGAGCTGAGCATGGGAAAGAGACACAGCTGCCATACCAGACATGAGAAGAAATCCACTTGTAAAAAACTGTCAAAGGCCAACTGTGGACTAGAAGGTCAGTTTGGAATTTCTGGGGCCCCAGACACACTGACTCATCACGTCTTCCCATGAGGCGCCAATGGGCGTTCCTGAGGACTGGGGCAGGCAGGAGACTGGCTGTCACACGTGGTCAGGCACTCTACATTTCTTGAATACCTCTCATGTAAGAATTGCCAGCCTTAGACCCCTGGAGGAACAGGAGGGAATAGACCCATAGCCCTTCTGACATTCCCAGGCCCTTCTCTCCCGGGAAGCAAAAGCCTGAAGCTGCTGAGGGAGGGATGGTATAGCTTGTCAGCCCAGGGCACAAGAAAGATGCACGGTGGTTGAGGGAAGGATGGGGGAAAGACTGTCTTCCCTTGGGAGAGCAGCAGGAACCCATCCTGGGCCTAGGATCCTGGGTGATACCAAACAGAGATCTCCTGCTGCTGGGATGGAGGCAGGACTCTCCTCGCCAAGGCCGCACAGATACAGGGCAGGGTTTGGCCACCATGGGAGAGGCCCAAAGGCAGGGGCCTGTCTGAACTGAGGCTCTGCCCCCACCCCCATACAGGCATAACACAGACTAACAAGCAGTAACCATCTGCTGCCCAGATAAGGTGGGGAGAGACGCACTGTGTGTGGTCTGGGCATGCAGGGTGCGATGCTGCACTGAGGACATGTCACCAGGCCCGACTCTGAGAACAAGGCTGCAGTGGCCTGTTGCTAGAGATGTAGAGGCCTGTGGTGTTCTGAAACTCTCTGCGGCAACCACAAGCCCCAAGCCCAGCCCAGTTCCTGACAAGACTGACTCAAAACCCCACCCGAACAGCCTGGCAGGAGTGGCTCACCCATTTCCAGGTAGAAACAGTAGTTACCTCAGTCTCAGCTTTCCTATACATGAATGTTCAGTATTCAATACAGAATCACGATCTTTCATTCCAGAGCAACAGAAACCAAGCAACCCCTTGTCAAGAGATACATCAATCCACAGAATCAGACTCTGAGATGTCATAACTATCATGCAGGGACCTCAAAAAGAAGACTATGATAAAGGGTCTAAGTGGGGAAGGTAGCCAACAGACACAAACAGAGAAGTTCAGCAGAGATGCAAGGTGTAGAAAACAAACAAACAAACAAACACAGCATCAGAGAGAATTCCTTTGATGAACTCATCAGCAGACCTGACATCTGAGGAGTGAATTGGTGAACCTGAAGGTAGGTCAGAAATTACTAAACAAAAACACAAAGAGAAAAAACAGAACATCTCTGTGGTGAATTAATAACACTGCCAATGATATCAACTCTAATGTGTAATCTGAGGCCCAGAAGGAGGAGAAGAAATGGGGCAGAGGGGTGCCTGGGTGGCTCAGTTGGTTATGCATCTGCCTTCGGCTCAGGTCAGAGATCCCAGGGTCCTGGGATCAAGCCCCACATTGGGCTCCCTGCTCAACAGGGAGCCTGCTCCTGCCTCTCCCTCTGCCCCTCCCCCTGCTTGTGCTCTCTCTCTCTCTCTCTCAAATAAATAATACAATTAAAAATAAAAGAAATGGGAAAGAAATGTTTTTAAGAGATAAAGGTTGAAAAATTTCCAAAATTAGTGACATATCAAATTGCAAATCCAAGAATTCAGAGAACCCTAAACAGAGCAAAAACCAAAGTGACACAACAGCCAATAAAGAGCCACATAGACACATCAAATTCAAACTAGCAGCTGAAAACCCAAGATAAAGGGAAAAAACCCAAAAGAAAAAATCCTAGAGTCTGTCAAGAAAAAATACACCTGCGGAGGTGCAATGACAGGATGTCAGCAGACTTCTGACCTGATACTGTGCAGGCCAGGGAACAACGGGGTGACAAAGTGTTGGGAGTGGCAGTGGGAACACACCTCTGTCTGCCCAGAATTCCACACCCAGCAAAAATAGCTTCCACACACGAAGTTGAACTGAAGACTCTGAGAGAATTCACTGCCGGCAGATCTGGGTTATAAGAAATGTTTGAGATTTTCAGTTAGAGGAACATAGCAAGATGAAGAGCTCTGTGAAAAGTAAAAATGAGGATCTTTAAAAGATATGTTTCTGATCTTCCTGATTTTTGATGTAGAAAGTGAGTAAAGGGAGCAGAGGCCACAGAGGAACTACCCAAGGAGGCTTGAAAAGGCCGCATGGAAAAGGCCAGGGTATCTCCAGCCTTGAGTGCCCCTCTACGTAGCTCCTGTTAGCCTTGAAATCGCTAAGTCACTGTTTTCTCTGCCCTGGCTGCTCTCTGGGTCACTGCTGCGAGCGCACAGGGGCCGTGGGGCCCCCTCAGTCCATGTGGGAGGGCGGGGTGTGGAGGCCCCAGGAGGGGGAGAGCGGGCTGAGGCGGCAGCAGCGGACCTGCAGGGGACCCACACCCACCGGGGTGTGTGGTTTTCCCAAGTGAGGGAGGGCTCATGTTTCAAGTAAAAACAGAAGTGGGAAGAGTGGCAGGAAATCCTGACAGGCTGGGTCTCACTGGGAGAGGGAAGGAACCAGCATGCATCCAGTGGCTGGGGAAACGCTGAACATGTCACATATTGTAAAAGCCCCAAGTCCAGCCTTGTGGGCTGGCTGTTGGTCAGCCACAGGCTTACGTGTTATAAGCGCTGGTTTGAATGACTGCCTTCTCCCCTGCCTTAGGCCCAGCAGACCCATCCAGTCAGCGGGACCAGTGACAATCCATCCTAAACAACGTTCCCCATCCTCTGTGCCTTAAGGAAAGGAGATGGGATGTCCCTACAAAGAGGAGTTGGGGTTGCCATCTCTGGGCTGGCCAACCAGGATGGGGAAGAGCTCCCGACCTAGGAGACGAGACTCGGCAGACCCCACACTGAGGCCATGTGGAGGGTGAGCCTCTGGTGGGCTATTCTGGGATCAGGCGCTTTCTCCTTGAAATGTTATCCCTCCAGTCTGCAAAGCCACCCTGTCTAAAAATATCTCTAACATGCAGTTGGCCATCCACATCCTGTTTATTTATACAGAAGTGACAGCTGAAACTTTCAATAAATATTTTGAGCCCTGTCAGCAAGGGTGTGATAAGAGAATTCCCCTCAGAGCGCAGACATTCTTCTCTTCAGCAGAACACAGTACTGACTGAAGGGCCCAAAATAATCATGAAAAATATTCTTGCCTTAACCCTCTATTTTCTGTTCTCGTGTAACTGAACAATTATTTATTTATTTATTTTTTTGTCTGAGTCTTTCTATTCTGGGCCCTTAAGCAAACTTTGCTTGGCATGTTTCTGAACACTATGGTGGGAGCTTCCCATATACTTTGGGTCCCAAGTCAAGGGTGCCATGACTCACGGGTGTTTACTTATTGACAAGAAGGCCGATGCCCACAGATGCCCCAGACAAGTGGTGTGCTCTGGGAACACTTGTGGTTGGTGTTTACCCCAGCTAGCCCTGACCGGCCCTGATGTGTGGGGTATCTGAGTCCGAGCCCTGACACCCCACAGACCTGGATTCAAATCCCATCTCCACGACTTATCATGAGTGATCTTGGGGATCTCATGGCCCCTATCCGAGTGAGCCCTGGCCTCCTTCTATTCTAATGAGGAGACTACCTGCAGGGTTACAGGGCGGATCAAGTTAAATGAGGTCAAGGGCCCAACATACAGCAGGTGCCCAATAAATGCGTGTTACTTCATAGCTTCCTCCCAGACAACTGGTGTGTGACTCCTGAAGTACACGCTTCTTGTTCTATCAGCTTGAGCAAACGCTGACCAGACAACACATGTCTCAGCCTCCAAAATCGGAGGAGGAAGTGCTTTTGGACTTAGGTTTAGCTCATCTGCCTCAGTATTTGCCTCCACCTGTCCAGGATCATGTATTCAGGGTTTCCAGCGGCTCTGCAACCCCCACCCTCCCGTGGGGAGGGGAGGTGGTGGCCTGGCAGCCTGAGTGAGGTTGGCCTGAGAGCCTGTCAGAGTGCCAGATGACATGGGGCAGGGAGGCTTTCGGGGAGTGGGAGAAGCCTGTGGGTGGGTGCGAGACGCAGAGCCAGATACCCATGACGCCTCTGGTGAGACAGCTCTTCTGGAAATCCAAACAACTAATACACATCTGTGAAGAACTTTAACCTCACTGTTTAGAAAAAAAAAAAAAAAAAAAAGCAAATTCCTAGATTTAAAAATAAGACTGCTCAGCACTGACGACAGTATAGTGGAATGAGGTGGGCACTTACATCGTCACTAATCGATAAAATGACATTTTTCTGGAAGGCAATTTGGCAGTACACGTCAATGACCTCACAACTGGGGATACCCTCTGACCCAAGAATTCTGTTTCTGGGAATTATCCTAAAATAATACCATAAAATGAAGACACAAGTCATGTAACGAGATGTTCACTGCAACTTTCTGATTGTGAAAAACAGCTAACTGTTGGACAGGGGTGAAGGAGACTGCTTCTAAAAGCTTCCCCTGTGCTCCTTCTCCTGGAGGCTCCCAGCCCCACCAACGGTCTCCACTGCCAGGAAGAGCGAGGCCACCAGAGGGCGCCCCTCCTGGGCACTGCCTCTGCATGGTCTCCTCACCTGGGGCCGCTTCTCCTGACTGCCCCCTCCTCCCTTGAGCCTCCCCCCTCTGTCAGCAGCCTGACCTGTCCCCACCAAGAGGCACCCCTGTCCTTGCTCCCTACCCCATGCGGGGAGGGGTGTCCATACTCTGCAGGCTCCTTGGCTCCTGGGCCAGCTGTGACCCTCCACACCTGCATGTGAAACTCACTTCTGTCCACATCTAGCTGTCAACACAGCTGACTTCCAGGTTATCCCTGCCTCAGCCCCATCTGCCATCACCTGGGAAAACTTGCCCAGCTCCTGAGTCATCATGGGCTTCTCCTCGCCTCCTCCAGAGGTGTCCCCTCCCTTCCTGTGTGGCCCTATCACTAGGCCCAGGGGTAGGCAGAAGTCACTTGTCTTCGTGGGTTATTACCCACCCTCAACCATGTCCTGTCCTTCTCACTGGCTACATGCTAGCTTGGCTAGCTGACATTTCTGTCTCAGGATATTTGCACATGCTGCTTGGAAGGTCTTTGCTTTCTGCTTGGAAGGCTCCTAACCCCATCTTCCCAAGGCCAACCTTTGCTCATTCCTCAATGGAAGGCACCAAGAGCAACATTCCCACTCTGACAGTGTTCTGAGAGCTCCCTGGTATACAGACAGCCTAGAGATGTCAGAAGCACGAGATGGAGCTGACCACACCTTCACGTCAGAGACTTTAACTTCCTTTCAGGGCTGAGCAGATTAAAACCCATATAATGTGAACAAACCACATTCACTGAAGCATTGTGATGTGTCTGGTCGGCAGAGAATTAATCACCTTTTCAAAGGTCACAGATTCTACTGCGGCAGCAAAGAACAATGATAGATTCCCACAGTGGAAACTGTACATCAGTAGTCTTTGACTACAACTAGAAATTAGTAAGAAAAGGATAAGTGTAAAAAAAAAAAATCAACTCTCCAGAAATTAAAGATGTCCCCTATAATCTTGAGGTCTGAGGAGAACTTGACAATTCATTTACACACTATTAAGAAGACAATGGCAATACTATTTGTAAAAGTTAAGTGGATGAAAAAAAAGGTTAGGGGATGGCCCACAAACAATCCTGAGAAAAATCTGCTCTCCTAAACTTACTTACTAAACAAGAACATATGAAAATGCACTAAGAAAGTCTCCAAATCAAGACAGTTTTAAAAAGAACAGCAAAATAAATTATTACAAAGGACAAATCATTTAAATGCCCTACTAATTGTTAGAAATGAATATTTAGGGATATTTTTAAAAATAGTAAAATGAATCAGCAAATTCAAATGCTGATTCTTTAGAAAAATAGTTGCAGTGAAACCAGCCATATTTCTAAATCGTATAATGTAGAAGAAAAGTAGGGGTGGGGCACCTGGGGGGCTCAGCTGGTGAAGCATCTGCCTTCTGCTCAGGTCACGATCCCAGGGTCCTGGGATCGAGTCCCACATGCACTGGGCTCCCTGCTCAGCAGGGAACCTGCTTCTGCCTCTCCCTCAGCCGCTTCTCCTGCTTGTGCTTTCTCTGACAAATAAAAATAAATAAAATTAAAAAGCAATAAAGTAATTCTCTATTAACATTCCCATGTTTCTTCTCAGATTTTTTTTAAAAGATTTTAAAAAATTTTATTTATTCATTTGGGAGAGAAAACAAACAAGAGTACAAGCAGGGGGAGGGTCAGAGGCAGAGGGAGAAGCAGGCTTCCCGCCGAGCAGAGAGCCCAGTAAGGGGCTTGATCCCAGGACCCTAGGATCACGATCTGAGCCAAAGGCAGACGCTTAAATGACTGAGCCACCCAGATGCCCCGCACTGATTTCTGATTAAAAAGAAACAACCTTGTAAAACCACAAAGAGTTTCTTTCCTTAATGTGATAAAAACCTCTCCCACAGCAAGGGCACACATGCTGTTCATTACTGGAACCCTAGGGGCATTTTCGTCACAGGCCAGGTGGACTTCATCTTCAAGTGGTCATGTCTTCTCCCTTGTGGTTTCCGCCTCTGGGGTCAGGGCTCCGACCCACAACTGGGTCATCACGCGCAGCCTTTCCTAGGCAGGACGGGGCTGGCCACTGCTGGGCTACTTCTTCTGGTGATACAAAACCACACAGCGTCAGGCCTGGAGTGAGGGTGCCAGGCTGGCCATTGCTACAAAGGGCCTCAGACCCCAGACAGAGAGACCGGGGGGCCCTCCAGGTGGCTAACCGAGCCCACATGGTCTCCTTCTCCATGGGCCCCCACACAAGGGAGTCAGGAGGCCGGCCCTCCTGCCTGGAGGTAGCACAGGACGGCACATCTTTTGTTTTTCGTGATGCTGGGGGATGTCGAAGGGAGTCTGTGACCAGGCCCAGGGACAGGAGGCTTTGAGCATCTCTGCGGCCCAGGGCTGAGCCACAGAACTCAGACAAGAAGGCTTTGGCGTCAGTGTGACCATTGTATGCAAACACATACTGGGAAAATGCATTTTTCTGAGTTTCCTCCCATGGCGGATCTCCTTATGCTGTAGAACGGGGACCCCCGACATCCTGGCAGACCTGTGTGCCCAGGGAGCTTGGTCCACGACTCGCAGCATTCACGGGCACAGACTACGAGGTCCCCACCAACACGCGGGCCACAAAGAACCGAAACAGCTCAACAGGCTTCATACAAAACCCCATGAGTGGCGGAGATAACTTCACGTCATGTCAGCTCCCTGGTCAACCGTACCTCCCTGACCCCCGGGCCCTGGCCGAGGGAGGTGGGCAAGTGCCATCGCCTCAGAAAATGAAGAACATGAACAGAACAGAGAACAAACAGCCCCAGGAGGGTCTCAAGGAAGAAGAGGAAGGCCCATGGAGACCGGCTGGCATTTTCACGCTGGCTAGGAGGCGACAGTCCCCAGAACCACCCGCACCCCGCCCGGATGTGCGTCAGCTGATAAACAGTAGAAGGGGGTCAGGGAAGAGCTGGAAAGACCTCGCTGCACTTGCACTGTGGAACACGGATGTGGGACAGCCCTCTGTGGCCTCCTCGGGCCAGTGCTCCCCCTTCCTACCCTGCTGGGCCTTTGGATTCCCATCTCCTGGCCCGAAGCCAGCCTAGGCTCCCATCCCCAGAGACATTCCACAGGGGAAAACCGCAAGGCAGCGGTCTAGGGTCACCCCACTTCAGTCCGGAAAGATGCTGCCTGGGGGAGGGCAGTCCCCTCTCACACAGTACAGACAAGGTCCTGAGGGCCCTGCCCCTGGAAGTGACCCCCACACCCCCATCCCAACGGTGCGTGGGCAGTAGACACTCAACCCTGGGAGCCTGAACCTGGCCCCTCTCCCACGTTCCGCTTTCTGCCTGCTTCTTAAAACGCACGTACGCACGACCTGCTCCGTGACCCCGGATTTCACGGTTCTTTTCCTGCAGAGGACTGGCTTCCTCCACCCCGGCTTCCACCGCAGGGTGGCAGAACAGGCCTGCGGCTCTCCTCCTGAAGCCCCCTGAACCCCCTGCCTGTGCTCTTCTATTTCCTCTCAAGACAGGACTCAGGCCTGGTGCTTTTGGTACACACGCCCTGGCTGAGTCCCCTGGGTCCCGTGGCGCCCCTCTCCCGCATCTCCCATACTATCCCCTCCATCCAGTGGCAGCTGCCTGTCTGCTATCTGCCTCCCCACCGGACTGGGACGTTGGGAGATGGGGTGGCTCCTCTCAGGTCCCCGTGGAATCCTGATCCCTGTGTGGGGGCACAGTAGGGCTCAGGGCACAAGGCTGATATGCTTGTGACTCTGGCCTCCCCAAAGGAACCACCCGGAGCCCTTGCTCCCCAAAACTACGCCAGGAGGGAGAGGTGGTAGAGGGCACTGTCCCTTCCCACCTGGGCTGTCCTGGAGCTCCTTGCCTGGATACAGGGTCTGCAGGAGGTCCCAAGGCCCCTAGATCCATATCTCAGAAGCACAGACCCACAGTCCCTACACACAGAACTGTGTGTTCCTGTGCCAGCCCCAGAGCCCACCCTTGGGCCTGGAACCCAGAGCATACTTTGGGGGAGCAATGGCACACTCCCTAGGAACATTTTTCAGCTCTGCAACCAGACTGGTTGGCACCACCTGGAAGCAGTGGATGGGGGTCACGTGGGGGCCGTGCGGTACATGGGGCCCTGTGTGGAATGGGGAAGAGCGCCCCCTCCTCCAGGCAGGCCATGTGGCTTCAGCCTCCACCTTGGCCAGCTGCCCTGTGAAGGAGCCAACCGGCCAAGCTGCGGTGTGTCCTTGGGCAAGATACTCAGTGTCTCTGAGCTGTGGTTTCTCCATCTGGGAAGACCATCGCAGGACTGAGCTGGAGAATAGGGAGCCAAAGTACCCGGAAGCACTCACACCCCCAAACCCATGGGGGAAGCTCCAGTCAAGGTGACTGCTGTCTGCTGAAGGGACGCCAGTGTTTTTTTTTTTTCCTGTGTTTCTGGAAGATTTAATCAGAGTTTGGTGGACAATACAGCTTTGCTGTCATACCAGGCAGCTCTAGGCCCAGCCCTGGTTTCCTGAGCTTGGCCCCCATCAGGCCAGAGGATGGCTTGAGCCCCCTCCTCTCGGGGTCTGCAAACAGAGCAGCAGCCTGCAGAGAAACACTGGTGGGTAGGACGGGTGGGCCGAAAGGGACTGGGGCACCACAGGGTACTGTGCTGGGAGATCAGGCTGTGGGGACCCGAGGCTGCAGAGACACAGAAGGTGGTCGGGGCAGCTCTCCAGCCGCCCTGCTGGGGTCGGGCTGTGGGTTTCTGCTGGGAGCATGTACTGCCTGGCCCCGGGGTCAGGTCAGGCCCAGTCTTGGTCCCCTGGGTGAGGGATACCCTGAAACTAAGGAGGTCACATGGAGCCATCCAGGGAGCTGTGGGCATACAGAATGGGGAACCACTTAGGTTGGGGTGTTAACTACACGCCTCCACGCAGCTGAGGGCAACAGTCCCCACCCAGGACTGCAGATGCCCTGGCTCTCTGCCCTCCACAGGCTAGGAGATCCTAGGATACATTCCCATAGAATATAGGTAGTTACTCCTTGACTCAGCGTTCCTACCCTCTTCTTACAAAGTGAGCTTCGGAGGTGGCCCATGTGGGTGACCCTGGGTGGCAGTGAAGGGGGCGCCCAGGGGTGTGACGCCGATCTGCTTGGCTCCTCCATGCACGTAGCTTCCTCCCCCGCTTGGCCTCAGAAGCCCCTTTTGGGGAGGAGGCACCCAACTGTGGCCCGGCCTCATTAGCCTCCCTCCATGGCTCCTGCCCCGTGGCTCTGTGCCGGACAGCTTCTGGAGCCTCTGCTCACAATGAGAGGAAGCAGAGGTTTCTAAATCCATTCCTGGCCCTGTGTGCGGTCTGTGCTGGCAGCAGACACAGCGCCCAGGATGCTGCCCAACCAGGCTCCCCACGGAGAGGGCCTGCCGGGCGGGCGAGGGCACATTGCCTTTTCTGAGAACAGGCTGGGGCAGGAACCGGGCTCCTGGTGTCTGGAGCTCAGGGAGATGAATCTGTATTTGTAAAATTCAGCAGGTGTCTGAGAAGGCAGGGGACTGTGGCTGATCACCAAGCTGTGCCTGCTGTCGCTCAGGCATGGGTGTGAGCCCCCTCCCACCCTTGTCCTCGCGGTGACCCCCGTGGAGATCTGGGACCCCCATGTAGACACCAGGTCCAGGAAGGTGAAGCCGCCGCTCCCACCCTCACTGGACGTGGGTGTGCACGTGTCTGTGTGCCAGGATTAGGTGGACAGTGGGGCGCTATATTAGACACTGACACCCCAGGACATAATCTTTGTGAAGCTACGCAGGCCATGGGAGGGAAGGGCTTTTCCCTGGAGCCCATCCTCGTCCCACTGCTCTCTGCCAGTCCCGCCCTGGAGCCCCTTTGTCTCTGTGATGCCACTTTCGGCTGGGACCGCACTCCGCTCACCCCCGCAGGGACACCTGTCCCGCCCCCCCCCATGTCCCACCACTTGTGGCCTCCTCGTCCAAGTGGCCCCTGCCACCCGTGCCCTCACTGTCCCAGTCCTACTGTGTTCGGAGTTCGGGGCCACACCAAGTACAGGGGGAAGGGCAGGGCCATGGAACATTCCACACCATGGTATCCGACCTGGCGGTGAGACTGAGCACTGAGCCGTCATGCTTTCAGCTGTCAGGGGGATGCAGCAGTTCCCGGCTGACAGCAAGGTGGGGAAACCCCCTCCGAGCTGGACACTCCTTGCACACACGGCACCTGGCCACTGGGGACCCCATAGCTGTTGGGGAGCGTCTGCCTCTGGCCTGGAATTCCTGTGAGGCCAGGCACCAACTGTTTCCCCAGAACCGGCCTGGAGGGAATGTGCCTGAGGGAGGGAAGGAATAATCCTTTCCCTCCTGACTCCGCTAAGACCTGCTAAGACCTGCCAGCGCCGAGACCCTCACCTGTGCACCCTCCATCTACTCCCGGGGCTCACCCTGTGGGAGGAAGAGGGGCTCCCCAGCAGCCATCGTATGGCAGGTGCTGAAGCCTAAACCTGTGGGGGTACAGCCCCAGGAGAGGGTGATGATCCTGCCCCTGGGTCCCCACCAGCCACGGCATGGACCCACCCCTGTGGGGTCCGCAGCAGAGGCTAGCACTTAAATATCCAGTTCTGAACTCCTTCGTGGTACCCGAGCGCCCTCACCTAACTTTTTAAGGAGGAACCACAACTGGGACTGGGTGAGAGCAGCCACCAGCGGCCCCTGGCCTGCCAACGCTCTGTCCCACCTCCCAGCGAGCATATGCTCTTCCAAGCTGGGAGGCCGAGGCTGCCCACAGCGAGACAGAAGCTTCCAGCCATCTGCGGTGCTTCTCTGTGATTGGGAATCAGCCTGGGACAAGTGTGCACCTGGAGCAGCCCAAGCAGCCCAGGAGGACGAGAACACAGAGACATCAAGGTCACAAGGACCTGCAGGCCCACCTGGCTTTCTGGAGGGTGTCCTGAAGCCCCCCCAGTGGCACCAGGACAAGCTGGTCCTGGTCCAAGGAGAGAGTCAGGCGCTGGTCTGAGGGTCAGTCCAGGGTCTGAGGGTCTGTGTTGGACGCTGCCCAAAGGCTCCCTGAAGGCAGTCCTTAAGCAGTCATGGGGCTCTGGGCCTGCCTCTTGCCCACCCTATGCCTTCACAGTCCTTTCCCAGTCCCTGCCTCTAGCAACTTGCAAGCAACCCACCCCCCCAACCCTGGAAAGCAGAGGTCATGCTTACAAGATAAGAAACCATCTCTCTGCCTTCTCTGATGACAGGATAAAAACCCAGAGACAACGGAACGCCTGCTACACCAACTCCAGAAAACCGGGCTGTTCATCACACTGTATTACCTGCCAAGCTGTCACTCCTGGAGTAAGACAACTTTTTAAAGCACCCTAGAAAATTTTTACTTTTGAGAACATATTAATCATACAGCTTATTCCTAGGATTTACTTTGAATAATTGCCGGAATCTAAAAGGTACGTGTGAAAGGGAATGATGAGTTAAAAATAGTAAGACATGCTTGAGTTAACAGCCTATGTGCAAAGATGAGTAGCGACGAGCCGGATCAGACCAAGGGTTATTACTGACAAAAGTCAGAACCATGCAGGGCGAAAAATAAAAACAAAATAGAGGACAGAAAGACAAAGAAAGTATTAGAACATTAACCCAAATCAATGAGGGGAGAGAGAGAGACAGAGACACAAAGCAAAAACCCAGAGACTCTGGGGGGGAGTCTTCCACGGCGCTGGTGGGGGCGGTTGGCGGGGTGGGGGGAGGTGGAGGCCAGGGTATGCGGTCTGACCCTGTAAGAAAACCAACACAGAAATCAGAGCATCTGCGTTTCACATTTCACAGCTGGTTGAGTGAAAAGAAGTTTTCTAACTGTCAGCCTCATCAGAAAGATAAAAGAAAAGACATCACGTTTCAACAATGGGAAGAAATAAAGAAATCAGCATAACATAAAAAATGAAGACAAGAAAAGGAGCACTTGAAGGCTGAACAGAAAGGACAAATACAAGGTCATTTCGCAGTTATGAGGCTCACGGCTCTCCCTGCGGAAGCACAAAATCCAGCAATATGCTGTTCGCAAGACACACCAGAAGAGGAAGAGGAGGTGTGAGTAAGCTTCAAGGGGCTGCAGACTGGGGTTTCAGTGCTAAAACCAGGCCAAGATTAACACAGGCAAAAACCATCCCATGTGGCAAGAGTCGTAACCTTACTTCAGGGTTGATGTCAGCAGCATAACCGTGCAGCATCTAAATAGAGCAGGATCTACGCATGCACGCCTGCCGGGAGAACGATGCGGAAACCATGCCAGTTTGGCCAGGACTGAAGAATCCACTGCTCCGTTATCAAGCACACAGAAAGTTCAGGAACATGGGAAGGAGCTGAGGAGCACAACAGTGCAGAGTCCGTTGCTGTTTCAGTGGGAATGAAACAGAATGAGCAGAACATGGTTCGTTTCCAAGGACTGGTGGTGTGTTTACAGAAGGTCATCATGGGCAGGATCTCAAGGAAAATCTCAACAAAAATACGGAAGGAAACTATTTGCTCTTGGTTCTCTTATTCTGCCAAGAGAAGAAGAGAGTAAGAGCCAAACAGAAATACAATATTCGAGAATTAAAATGTATTTGTCTACGGAAAAAACTGTCTGATATGACGAAAACACAGACATCTCAAAACCAGCAGAAAGTGGCAAAGAAGGTCCTGAAGGAGAAACCTTATGGTCTCATTAGGTTCAAAAAAAGGTGAGAAAAAAATGATGATGCAATAAGCATCGAAATTCTATCTCATGAAAGAAGCAAAAAAAATTTTTTTTTGGAAAGCGAAAAAGAGGGAAAAGCAAATGATGAAAGTTAAAGTCAAAAAATTTTTTAAAAGACACTGCGATCTAAAACCTAGCCCATTTTCTAAAGACCTTTAAGAATGGGCACAAGGAATAAAAAAGTGGGTCTTGTCATCTGCCTCTGCTGACCGAGGTGGCCTCTACACAGAGAACACAAAGGATGAGAAAAACACAAAGATTAAACAAAATTTTTAATATAGAAGATCTGAAACATTTAAGGGGATGGTATGTGTCATTATGTTTCAGGGAGGAATGTGAAGAATACAGACCCAATAAACACTGATGAAATAACAAACATGAAACAAAAACCAGAAAGCCCAAATCGAGCAACAGTGAAACTAGAAAAAGAAATCCTCCCCACCGCGCCCCCCCCCCGGACGCGGATCTGATGGTTTTAGTGATGAATCCATTCACATTTGCAAGGGATGAATAATTATCACGTCAGATAAATTATTTCCCACTCTTGACCCCAATGGTCAGCTGAGGACATATATTCCATGAGGCAACTATGACCCTAATCCTAGAACTTCCAGGAAACTTGTATGGAGGGAAAGGAGGAGATGTCAAAGAAGGGAATACTTTTATACTCATTCTCCTGGGGAGGAAACAGAGGCCCGCGGAGGGTAGCAGGGATGGAATCAGCAGGGTTCCTGAACGGGGGGGTCCCATTTGAGTTCTGTGCCCGGTCCACTATGCGAGTTCTGTACTAACTGCTGAGACAACATCTGAAGGTAACAGCCAATGAGGCCAAGTAGGCCTGTTGCCATTCTTCAGGACACAGGGGCCAAAGACACTCGCCATGGGAAGATCCCTGCGAGCAGATGGCTCTTCTCTAGTTGACTGCTTGGTGACGACCATCTCAATTAGAATCTCAGTATGACCTCTGATGGAACTTGGCAGAATGGCTTGTTTGTTTGTTTGTCTTTAAAGGTTTTGTTTATTTATTTGACAGACAGAGATCACAAGTAGACAGAGAGGTAGGCAGAGAGAGAGAGGAGGAAGCAGGCTCCCTGCTGAGCAGAGAGCCCGATGTGGGGCTCGATCCCAGGACCCTGGGATCTTGACCTGAGCCTGAAGGCAGAGGCTTTAACCCACTGAGCCACCCAGGCACCCCTGCAGAATGGTTTTTCACTCTTTTGGAAAAACAGGCTGAAAAGATATAAAAGAAAGCAAAACGTAATGTGAAATGCAACGAGAATGCACACACTAAAAGCAAATGAGATCGTCTAAACTAGGAAATATTACAGAGCACGGTGATGGGAAGCGAGGGTATGGCCCCAAGCCATAAATAAAAATCAACTGAAGTGATCCTAATCCACACACGAATGTTCTATGTTTTAAGCTAAGCATTACCAAACAGAGGTAAGAAATACTATTTAACAAATGATGTTAGCATCATCGAAGTAGGAAGGAAATAAATTTTAATTTAGGTCTTAATGTAAACTACTCACTATGTTAAGAAGGAGAAATATTATTTCAAAACATGGGACAACTGGGGCACCTGGGTGGCTCAGTGGGTTAAAGCCTCTGCCTTCGGCTCAGGTCATGATCCCAGGGTCCTGGGATCGAGCCCCACATCGGGCTCCCTGCTCCGCGGGGAGCCTGCTTCCTCCTCTCTCTCTGCCTGCCTCTCTGCCTACTTGTGATTTCTCTCTGTCAAATAAATAAAAATATTTAAAAAAAATGGGACAACTAAATAGAAACAGAACCTAACGTTGTGGCCATAGGACTCCCTCCAAATTTCAACAACTGGATTTCCAGAATAGATAGGACGGTGGCCAAGTCACAGACCTCTGAGGAGTGAGTCAGGGCATACACGTAAGCGGAATAATTAATATATTACACACGGGACACAAACAGCACCGCAGTAAACACAAGGGACATGTGAAGAGAAAATATTTCGAACAAAACAACGACTAGCTAACTTCTACCACGTTCAGGAGTCTGTAAAATAAGGTTAATAAAAGTCCCAGTGACTCAGAAGATAAAGTAGCTAAAGTCACGCTCAAATACTTTGCACTTGAGAAGAAACAAACTGCAGAGAACTTCAGAAGAACAGTTCTCCTTCCCGACAGCTGAAGGCGGGCACAACAGACGAGAGAAGGCTCATCTGAAACCTGCAAAACCAGGATCTCTACAAACTCAATACTCAGGGACATGGGAGGAAATAAATAGTTTTGTACGTTGCTGGTAATAAAAATTCATATAATTCTTTAAAAGGGCAACTGGGAGGGCAGCTCTTTCTGTCCACGGGTCCCATGCTTTAATAAAACCACCTCTTTGCACCAAAATAAATGAAATGAAATGAAATGAATAAAATAAAATGGCAACTGGGCAAAACTTATCAAGAACCACAGAATGGGGGCTTCTGGGGAGCTCAGGCCACTAAGCATCTGCCTTCGGCTCAGGTCATGATCCCAGGGTCCTGGAATCGCGTCCCACATCAGGTTCCTTGCTCAGTGGGGAGCCTGCTTCTCCCTCTGCCTCTGCTGCTCCCCCTGCTTGTGCTCCTTCTCTCTCAAATAAATAAATAGAATCTTTAAAAAAAAAACAAAAAACCTACAGAATGTTCGTGGCATGGGCTGTAGCAAGTCCATTTGCAAGAATTCTTAAAGAAATGAGTCAAGAAAGAAGTAAGGCTGCCTGCAGAGAAGCTCTCAGAGCCGCGTCATTTATAACGTAAAAACCTGGAAATGGCCCAGCATCACAGGATTGCAAAAATCAGGATGTTAACTTGGCCTTCCTGCTACTGAGCTAGGCTGTGTCCAGCTGGCCCCCGGCAGCAAAGGTAAACTCCCCTCTTACTACTCGAAAGGAGTGTATTTTTAAGAAAGTGGGTTATTCAGTTTTTGTTTTTGTTTTTTTGGCTGAGAGAAGTAGGAATGCAGACCTAAAAGGCACCTGAGCGTGTCCAGCAGGGCACCCTGTTAGTCAGCATCCAGGGCTGAAGTCCTGTGAGCCACTGGGGGAGCAAGCTGTCTGCAAAATAAGCGCGGGGAAGGTGGTCGGCCACCCCATGCCACAGCTCCCCAGGGCCCTTCTAGTGGACATAATGTTGCTGGGCCCAAGCGTGCTCGAAAGACGGCCACCAACAGAATGACGGATGAACAGAGGGGTCCTGGGAGACCCTGGGGGCAGGAGCAGGGCTGGGCTGAAGGTTATCAGTGGTCGGGGGAGGGGGGGACAGCTACTGCAACCCTGCCCTGCCACACCCGCTGATCCTCCCCACTTCGTGCTCCCTGCCCCTCCCAGGTGTGGACAGCCCTGGGGGAGCTGCCCTAGAGCAGGCTCAGGGGAGCCCTTTGTGAGCCAGCCTGCGCCCCTCCCCCAGAGCAAACACCTGTGCTCACAGCCTAGACGTCTCTGAGGCCTTCCTGGGGGAGGGGGGCGTGCAGGGAATCACAGCAGCGTCTCCAAGGCGGGAGCGGAAGGCAAATCTCCGCAAGTCCCCATCACTAGGATCTGTCCCACCTGCCTGCTCCTGTGGCCCCAGCCAGGATCTATTCAGTGTCGCCCCATGGCTGACCTCCTACACGTGACTTCATCCCCAGACCAAGGAGGTGGGGAAGAGGGCAGTGTATCCCGTGATGGAAACAGATGTCAAAGCAGGCTTGGTGCTACGGTGCTACGCGGTCACCGCCGTGTCTGGGGAAGCATCTGTGCCCTCTGTTGCCACCAGCGGACAGGAAGGGGGGCCGAGGACGAGGCGGTGGCCCCTGGGCATGGAGGAACGAGGACCAGAGGTCCTCCTCGCTGGCTCCCAGCATCCCCCCGCCACACGGGACTGCTCGGTTTCTGGCCTCTGTAGACATGTTTTGGGAGCTTTCTCAAGGAGGGAGTGGGGTTCTTCCTCCCCACTCCCTAAAAGCTTCCAGTCCAGCAGGTGGCCATCCACAGACCCTCTGTGATCATCTGACAACCCTTCCCGGAGTGGGCACACAGATGAGGCAACCCCAGCCCGACATGTTGCTGCTGCCCCTGAGGGCTTCCCACCCCCAACACGCAGACAGCAGCTCTGCCTGCTGGGGCGCAGCCAGAGGGCTACCTTGTGGGGGGGCAAAGACGCAGCGGGGGCAGGGTGGGACTGGGAGCCACGGTCGGAAACTCTCCCTGAGGGGTTCCCTAGACTCTTTCCCACATCAGTCTGCCCAGGGCTGGCTCTAGGTGCACGCTGGGGGAAAGTGGATTTCCAGAACCTTCTGACCCCCCACCCCTGCTTGCCTATGAACACAGATCTGGGTGCACAAAGCCTGAGACAACTCCTTCCTTCCTTCCTCAGCATGCCCCGCTCCCCCATGGTTGGTCCCATTGCCCCAGCCTCCATATGCTACCACCGGTCAGCTGTGGCGGAGCTCCTGACACAGGGTGGATGGGCCCAGCCGGCCTTGACCTCGCCACCTGCATGGACACCCCACTCACGAAAGCCAGCCCCCCCCTCATTGCTGCTGTGGGGTCCAGGTGGTGCATGTGGTACACTTCTCCCCAAGATGCCACCTCGGTGCTGACTTTCAGAAGCTGGATTCCAGAGGGTGGAGGAAAAGGGCCTCCCTTTCCTCTGCCCGCCCACCAAACTCTGAGTCCCACAATGCCTCTCTGTCACAGTCTTGGCCTAACAAACTCCAGAGGTGGCTGCTGGGAGCTCCGGGTCCAGCTCAGGGGTCCTTCCTCTCTGTGGACCCGAGCAGTGGAAGAACGCCCGCCCTCCATGGCTGCACACCTGGAGCACTGGAGGGGGAGGCTAGATACGTGGAGAGCTGGGGAGGACCACAGCAGACACCCTCACCCAAGGGCACCCACCCTGGCGCTGGAAGGCGGTGTCCACACCTCTTCCCGCAGGGCCAGAACCCCTCAGTAAGGCTGGGGCGCAGGAGGGATGGCTTCGGCAGAAGGAGCCTGGCTCCAAAGGCAGGCTGGTCCACCTTCATGGGTCAGCCCCTCTCCTCCCTGAAGGCCTCCAGAGGTCAGCATAACAGGATTGCGAAAATCAGGATGTTAACTTGGCCTTTCTGCTACTGAGCTAGACTGTGTCCAGCTCAGTGCGCCTGGGCTCTGCAGACACCAGAAGGACTCCCCCCAAGCCAGGTGGGCAGAGGGACAGGGGAGTGGACACCTGTGCACCTGTGCCGGGGCCTGCCGACGAGCAGGGGGGCTGAGCCCTCGTGAGCATGGGGCAGGTTCCTGAGGCAGAGGCCTTTCGGCACAGACCCACCGGGGTGCTGAAGCCAGCCCTGGAACCAGCCACGCTCGCAGCCTGGTGGGAGGCCCCCATGGGGACAGGCGTCCCGTGGCAGGTGACCTGTAGGCTCCAGAGAACGGCGTGGAGCACCCTGGACGTGTTCCAACCCGAGGTCTCGGCCACACGGCCGGGTGCAGCCAGAGTCCCTGGAGGACACAGCCACTGCCCTGGGGAGACCTCTGTGCCTGGAGAAAGATGCCTCCCTTTCAGTTCCTTTTGGGATTCCTAAGAAGAGCAGCTGCTCCGGCCTGCTGCCCAGACTGAAGAACTCCCTGACTTGACTCTGAAGGGAGACAAAGAAGAAGGCTCCTTGTGCAGCAGAGAGCGGAGGGTAGCACGCCCGGGGAGAGACCCCGAGGGGGGCCAAGGTGCCCTGTCCTGGTCAGCAGTCCCTGGGGAACAGGAGCTTGGGGCCTGTGCTCCTGGATGAGGACACAGCACAGCAGCCTGTCCCCTAGAACCCTGCTCTGTGTCCTTCCCTTTACACACCAGGCTGCCCCCCACTTCCCAGGGTGGGAGAGCCCTCTTTGGAATTGGGGTGCTCTTTGGTCCGGGCTGGAGTGCTCTCCACGCCCTGCACAGGGTCCGCACATGGTGAGGGACTACAGGGAGGCGGACCAGGCCAGGGAGACCATGTTAGGGAGCTGCCGGGCACTGAGCTGGACCCGGTCAGCAGCGACAAACCTAGAAGCTTCCAGACAGAGACAGGAGGGGCGCTTGACTGGTGTGAAGGTGAAGTTGGGTTCTCCGATGGCTAGTCATGGAAGGTGGTGACCCATTCCCGGGGACCCTTCTGACATCTTCCCCTGTCCAAGGTGACATCTGGGAGCCAGTGACGGGGCGGGAAGGCAGCGCAGCAGGGCCTCCTGAAGCCCCCCAGTGCTTTCTGTCTTGGGGAGGAGATCCATATGCAGGCAAATCAAACTGCTTGAGTTCCTCACGTTCGAGATTCTTCTCCTTATCTGTTCTGCTCTTTCTATTCCTCCCCCAAACCCGCAGGAACATCTCTGGAGATGAGAGTTTCTGATGACACATTTTCCCATGTTCTCTGTAGCTCCCTAAATTAGATTATACTCCCAGTTAATACATTAAATGACCTTTCATTTCCACTAGCATGCCAGGCCTGCTGTTTAACAAGCTAACCCCTGGGGAATCATGGGCTGGACCTGGAGCCTGGGGGGCGGGGTGGGGAAGGGACAGAGCAGTCTGTCCTGCTGAGCACATCTGCCCTGAGGAGACCTGGGACCAGGACAGGTCAGAAACCGGGGGAATCTGAGAAATCCAAGGCATCCCTAGACAAAAAAGGACTCAGGAGCAGCCCTCAAGCCACCCTCAAATGAAGAGAAGGGTCAGGGTCCAAGGCCATGGACTGATTGAAATGCAGAACCATGCTGGACAGCTAAGGTCCCAGGATAAGCTCCCTTACAACTCTTGAAATGCAAAAACAAAGAGACCCACAGTCCCAGGGCAGGTCATTGTCCTCTTGCTGGAACACCGCCCAAATGCTCTTGTTAGCCCTCTGCTTTCTCTCCAGGTCTCTCTCTCTGAGCAGTGAGTGATGCACGGTGCTGCTGAGAAGTACTTTGGAAAGAACCCAACGTTTCCATCCAGTGTCCTAGGGGAAGCAGGGCAAATGAGGGCCCCCCTCTCGGTCTGCCGTCACAGGAGGTGGCACTGCGAGCCTGGGGGCCAGAGGGCCAGAGGGCATGAGCAGGCCCCCATGTGCCCCACAGAGGATTTTGTCCACATCTCCTCCAGAGCATGCATCCTAAGGAAGACTGGCGGGCTCCCATTTGTCACTTGGGAGGAGGGGAAGTCTCCTCCGCCAGGCGGCTGTTTTAAATCCTCTAACTTCAGAGCAGGATCCAGAATGTCCCTCGGCCATGTTGAAGCCACCTGCAGGCCCAGCCTAGTTGCAAAGACAGCCATCACCTCGAGCAGCAGGCATCGGGGACCTCTGGCCTTGAACTCCCTTTGGATTTCTCCACCCGCAGCATTAGCCTGGGGCTCGATCCCAGGCCCCAGTGAGTTCCCAGGTCTGCTCTCGGGGCACTACCTGTACCCCAGCAACAGGCCCTGGCTGCACTTGGTTCAGGGAGGGGGTCTCTCCCAGTACCTGCACCCTTTGTCAGACCCCTGCCCTGTCTGCTATCCCCTGGTCCCATTGCCCCTACTGCTCCAGGGGACTCTGGAAAGTCTACTTTTGGCCTGAGTACCAGGCTCGGTAGCCCACTGCAAATGGGCCCCACCAGGCCCCCTGGACGTTGGCAGCGGCCGAGATGGCCACAGAAGGCCATCAACTACCTCCCTGGGGCGTCCCCACACCTCCCGAGAGAATCAGGAGGGAGCCATCTTGTACCCCTGGGGAGTGTCATGAGTTGAGACTCTGGACCCAAAGAGACCTTGTGAACTGTGCCCCTGGGCAGATAAGGCAGGGATTATGACTGTTCTACTATCTCCTGAGGTTGCCGCTTACTTACACGAGATGACAGAGGCTGAGGGATTGGCACAATGCTGAGCTCACAGTAGGTGCTTAATAAGTGCTAACTGTAAAAACGAACTCTTTTCTTGAAATGGGGTGAGTGATAAGTAATCCTTCGGTAGGCAGTGAAGACCGACTGTCCTGGAGGAGAATTCAGGCTGTAGATGGAGGTAATAGGAGAAGGCTTGAAACACGGAGTGTCGATGAAGTTGTGGGCAAAGCATGGAGGGAGATGACACAGGATAAAGGGCCATCGCAACGCACAGGGGGCAGAGATGGGATCAGGAATGAACAGGACAACTGGGCAGCTCGTCGGGAAGAAGATAGAGTGTGCTTCCTGGCCTGCCGTCCATCAGAATGAAGCCCAGAGGCACCAGAGACGGAGATGTGTCCCCAAAACCACATGGACTTGCGGGGAAAGCAGGGGTGGATCCTCTGGAACCCCGGCGTGGGGAGAGGCCGTGCAGCTGTGACTCGGACCTGGGGGATGACACGCTGATGTGCACGGCTATGTGAAAACAAGGTTATGTGGCAGCAGGAACGCCGGAAAGACAGTGCTTGAGTTGGGAGAGCACGTCTCAGGTGTAGCAGACAAGGGTCTGACTTCACCTCTAAGGGGCACCCAGGGCGTAGTCAGTGGATAGGGCCGTGACTCTTGGTCTCGGGGCTGTGAGTTCTAGCCTCATGTAGAGGGTAGAGATTACTTAAAAATAAAATCTTAGGGAAAAAAAACCACATCTCTTTAAAAAGGATCAGAAACCTGACCAGAAAAGGGGGAAAGACACAAATAAACATTCACAGAAAAGAGAACAGAAAAGGAACTTGTTGCTGGAGAAACCCAAAACAACATACCAGGGAGACACTGTTTCTGGCCGAGCAGGCAGCGAGGATGCAAGCCTGACAGTGGGGTGTGCAGGTAGGTGGTGGGAAATGGCTCCCTCATGCTGCGGGTGGGGCTGCCTACTCCTGGTCCTCCTGGAGGGCAACAAGGCGTGCTCAGCACTGCATGTTCCCACCTCGCACCCAGGAGTCCTGCACCTAGGGCATCACTGCGGGGACGCAGATCCCACAACATGAGCATGACTATGCACACACACAGGTCATTCCCTTCAACACTCCCTGAAATTCAGAAATACTGGGAAAACCAAATGCCTTCTGCCGGGAAAGTGCTTGGAAAATTATGTACAGAGCAACGTTATTCAGCTGCAAAAATGCATGCTACAGTTCTCTGTGCACTGATTAGAATGGATTTCCAGCATAGACTGGTAGGTGATAAAAAATGCCAAAAGAATATCTATATAAAGGGCTAGTATCCAAAACCTACAAAGAACTTATGAAGCTTAATACCCAGAAAACAAATAACCTAATCAAGAAATGGGCAACAGACATGAACAGACATTTCTCCAAAGACATACACATGGCCAACAGACCCATGAAAAAATGCTCAACATTACTGGGCATCAGGGAAATATAAATTAAAAGCACACTGAGATACCACCTCACACCTATCAGAATAGCCAAAATTAACAACTTGGGAAGCCACAGATGTTGGTGAGGATGTGGAGAAAGGGAACCCCCTTACACTGTTGCTGGGAATGCAAGCTGGTGCAACCACTCTGGAAAACAGTATGGAGTTTCCTCAAAAAGTTGAAAATAGAGCTACCCTATAACCCAGCAATTAAAAAAAAAATTATTTATTTATTTGACAGACAGGGATCACAAGTAGGCAGAGACGCAGGCAGGGAGAGAGGGGGAAGCAGGCTCCCTGCTGAGCAGAGAGCCCAATGCGGGGCTTGATCCCAGGACTCTGGGATCATGACCTGAGCCAAAGGCAGAGGCTTAACCCACTGACCCAGCAATTGTAATACTAGGTATTTAACCAAAGGGTACAAAAATGCTGATCTGAAGGGGTCCCTGCACCCCAATGTTTACAGCAGAATGTCCACAATAGCCAAACTATGGAAAGAGCCCAGACGTCCATCGACACATGAATGGATAAAGAAGAGGTAGTGTGCATATGCACGCGCACACACACACACACACACACACACACACAGGAGTATTAGCCAGTTACTTCAAGTAACTGGACATTGCCATTTACAATGACATGGATAGATCTAGAGGGTATTGTGCTGAGTGACATAAGTTAGTCAGTGAAAAACAAATACCATATGATCTTATTCATATGTGGAATTTAAGAAACAAAACAGGATGAGCATAGAGCAAGGGAAGGAAAAATAAGGTAAGAGGAAAACAGAGAGGGAGGGAAACCATAGAGCCTCTTAACTATAGGAAACAAACTGAGGGTTGCTGGAGGGGAGAGAGGCTGGAGGGGATGGGGTCACTGGGGGATGGGCATTCAGGAGGGCACGGGATGTGACGAGCACTGGGTATTATAGGCAACTGATAAATCCCTGACCTCTACCTCTGAAACTAGTAATACAGAATATGTTAACTTAATTGAATTTAAACAGAAGATTTAAAAATATCTATTGTATAGTACCAGAAATAACCTATAGTATAAGATAAGGACATAGCATAGCACAGTTAAAGGATATCTTTCTTTCTTTATGATGCCAGGTCTCTGTGTCAGCCTGCCGGCCAGCAATACCACCCATGCACGCCTACCCTACGGATTTTGGACTTGCCAGAACCCCAAGCCATATAAACCAATTCCTTGAAAGAAATACTGATGTGATACCAACAGCCTTCCCCCACACTGACCACGGGGACCAAGGGAACCAACAGAGACACCCCTGTAAGTGGGCATCTGTCATGGAGACTCAGCCCTGTGGGCACTAGACTATCCCCCACGCACCTGCACTGGGATGGGCCACACACGTCTCATAGGAACACGGCCCATACGGAACCTTCCAGCCGCAGAGGCCTGGCTGGACACAGCCTGGCATCCCCCCTGCCCCCAGGCACATGGGGGGGACACAGCTTCCTCTATGCACACTCACTTGTCCCTGGCATCCTTCTTCGCCCTTAGGCTGTCCCCACCCGTGGCCATGTTCTGTCACCCCAGACCGTGGAGTAGAACCCCTCATGGTGGTCTTGAGTGGACTCCTCACACCAGGCCCGGGGCCCCCACTCCAGCCATGCCCACCCCCAACCAGGGGACACACAAGACTCACCTGATGGTCTTGCCCCAGTCACACCACAGTGTCTTCCCGATGGCGTCCATGCTCACCTGGAACTGGCTGAGGCAGAGCTCCTGGAGGAGAGGGCCGTAGCTGGTGTCCTGGCAGGCCGTGGCCATGAGGAGGGGGTGCACTGCAACAAGAGTGTCCGGGGACTGTCAGCCGATCCCTGCCTGCCCTCCCCTGTCTTCCCTGTGTACCCACGAGGGGCCCGGCCCAGAGCCCACTTCCCCCTGATCTGTGGAGAGGAAGCCTGGGGCTCACTGATCCAGCACAACCCAGCCAAAGCCCTGTTTGCTGCCTGCGGGCCGGACGACGCCTCCCAGAGCTCCGAGTGCACGGGGCCAGGGGATTACAACTCCCCTCGTGGCCACTGACCGCCAGGAGCAGGAAGCCCAGCAGCCCAAGAGGGTCTGACACTCAGGCAACACTCCACCCTCACTCCAATCCCCGACACAGCCCCCAGCACCTCCCCTTCACACGTGGGGAAACTAAGGACCCCTGGGATTGCAAACAGTCTCCTCCCCCTTGATGCCACCAGGCCTCTGGCCGATTTGGGCAGAACGTGGGGTCCAGGCTCTGGCTCTCAGTCCCAGGGACAGCCCACCTGCCTTGAGGAGCCCCAGCTCACAACGCTGAGGTCTGGATACTTACTGGTTACAAACCACACCCACAAACTGAGATGTGAAATGTGCTCTACCCTCCAACTTGATACATACGAGCTCAGAAAGGTAAGGAAGGCACTGCACAAACCAAAATTCACTCCCTTCCCCACTAAGCCCACACTGGCTCAGGTGGCTACTGGCAGGCTAGGAAGATTTCCCCCTGGGTCCCCACCCCTAGGCCTCCCTGCTCTTCCTTTTCAGGCTGGACATCAGCCTCCTCTGCCTGTCTACGGGACCAGGCAGGGCCAGGGCGGTGGGGGTCCTTCACAGTCCCTCCTCAAGGCCTGGCCCAGCTACTGCTCCTCAGGCTATCCCGGCTCTCTGCCCACAGGACCCCTACCATCATGGCCTTTCCAGATTCTTGGATGAAGCCTGGAGCTGGGAAGCCACGGCTATCCCAGGAATTCTTGGATTCCACATCGGTTCTCATGTACATGCGTGGACACCCAACTACCCCTCACAGCTCTTGGGTCTGGAAAGCCCACAAGGCAGTGGGTGGGATGGCCCACCCAAGGGGAGGGTGGTGGCCCTCCGGGCACTCAGACTATGCAGGGAGCTCTGGGGTCTGACTCTGAAACATGGCCTAGAAGGGGTGTGTATGTGAGTGGGCTTGTCCCATGGCCCCTCAGACTCCTGCCCCCCATGTGACTCCATCTTCCAGGAGCAAATTGCGGAGGAACTGGTACTCCAGCCCCTACAATGCACGAGCCTGCTCGAAGCTCTCCACATGCACACAGATCCTGCAGGCAGGTCCTACTGTGATCATGAACTTACTAGATGGGGAAACAGAGACTTTGGGGTGCAGAAGCGGGCCTAAGGTCCCAGCCCAGAAGAGGTGTAGGCTTGACTGAATTTGTCTCACATGGCTTAGGCCCCAACCAATGCCTAGTCCCAAGAGGCTGAGGGCTAGACAAGAAGCTGAGCAGTGCAGTGGAGGGCCTGACCTGTCCTTCGCTGCAGACCTGGGGAGAGGGCAGATGATGAAGGGGCAGGCTATGAAGTGCCATTCTAGAATGCAACTCCTGGGGGTTCAATGGCTAGTTACTGGAGGGCATTTGGGTAAGTGGATGGGTAGATAAGTAGGTGCACAGAAGGGAGGGTGCATGGGTGGGTGGGTGGATGAAGGGGTGGAGGGATGGATGGATAGAAGACTAGATGGATAGATGGATGGATGAATGGATGACTGGATGGATGACGGGATGGATGGATAGATGACTGGATGGATGGATGGATGGATGGATGGATGGATGGATGGAGGGATGTCTGGATGGATGGATGGATGGATGGATGGATGACTGGATGGATGGATGGATGGATGGATGGATGACCTGTTGGATGATTAGATGGATGGATGGATGGAGGGAGAAACGGAGGGGCGGATGGATAGATGGATGGATGGATGATTAGATGGATGGATGACTGGATGGATGGATGGACAGATGGAAAGAAAGGTAGGTAAATGGATGGGTGAGTGGGAGGATGAATGAATTCCACACATGGCAGACCAGGGCTCTGACCCAGCCCATAACCGTGCCAGAATGGAGTGTTGAAGGGAAGCCAAAGTCCTGGATGGGGTGGACGTGACAACTGGCTCACAAGGTAAGGTGCCAAATAGGGAGAGGAAGAGATAAAGAACAGTCTCGGTTACAGGTAACAGAGCTGACTGGCAGCCTGACACTGAGGACCTGGAGGGCAGGCCAGCCAGAGGCCACCTGCGGGGGAGCACTGACCGCAAAGTTCTGAAGTTGCCCTTGCGTGTGTCCTCCCCATGGCCTCCTAGAGCCCCCGGAGAGGGAGGTGGTGGGGGACTGACGGAGGCTGGGCAGCAGGCCCATGTCTAGTCAGACCCTATGTTTCTGGAAGACAGGCCAAGATGTCACAAGTGGGCAAGAGCTGTCCCCTCAGGGAAACGGCAGCTCTCGGGAAGGGGACAGGCGGCCAGCCCCAAGCAGGCACCCACACGCTGTGCCCCGCTGTCAGAGAAGGACTGCGGTCCCAGGGAACTGATAGCCTGGGGGTTCCAGAAAGAGATAGAGCGAGGGAACCCCAGCAGTGGCTGGGGGCTCCGCAGGCTTTCAGAGGATTTATGTGAATGCTCTGAGGCCCACCGATCCCACCGGGACATGAGATGAGCTTGGGAGGGAGAACGAATTCGCTGAACTAATGAAGTGACGGAGTCCCGGCGGCACACACCTGCATGGGGCAGCTGAAGCCACCACAGTGAAACCTCATAGCAACGAAAGAAAAAGAGAAACCCAAACAAAACACACAGCAAACCCCATGCACACGGAGGTAGAGGGGAGGCCCAGCCCTCCCTGTGCCCACCACACTGGAGGGCGTCCCCTGGGGATGGGTCCTGCTGAGGCTGGTGGGGCACCTGGAAGGCTCCTGGGATTTTGGCCTGAGAAGCTAGGGAGAAGGGACAGGTGGGGAGGGTGGAGAAGAAAGGCTGGCATGTGGGGGAACCTTCTTGGAGGGTCTCCCGAAGTGAGGACCCACAGGCGGGAGAGGTGACCCATCCCTCGACGTTGTGGAAGGAGCACTCCCCTCCCCCATCCTAGAGGGTGCTGCAGAGGAGGCTGGGAGGGCAGAGCACACCCCTGGGGCCCTTCAGGATCTCTTGGGGGCCTGGGAGCCAGATGGCTCCCCTGGCCTCAGGGGCCACATACCCACCCGAGTTCTTGCCACTTCCCGACAGCCCAGGTTTGTGTCCCATGGAGCCCACATGGGCACAGGGGGTTGCGCCCCAAGGACCAGCTGTGGCTGACCCCTAGTGTTGTCGGGGCAGGCTCAGGGAAGGAGTGACTCGAAAGTTGTGGACAGGTGCAGTGCTGGGGCTCACAGGGAGCTCGGGGGGTGGGGGAGGGCTCAGACACCCACTCATGGGAGGAGTCCCAAGTTGCCCATCCCAACTTCCTTCCAAGGGTCACCCCTCTGTTTGTCCCCACCGCCTCTCTGCCCCAAGCACATGCCTGTCTCCCTGCCAAGAACAGCCTTCGCCAGACAACCCCAGGCCTGAATGTGGCTTGTCTGTGGCCATCACCTCCTCCTCCGAGGGGTCCCAGCCGCTTACCGCAGAGCCTCCCATCCCCCATCCACGTCCTCAGCCTCAATCAGAGGCTAGAGCGGTTTCTTCTTCTCGGAACAACGTCGGCCGCCTCTCCTCCCAGCCTTTCCAACATGCGTGTGCGCCCTCCCTGGCACGCAGCCGCGCTGCACGTTCCTATGGTCCCATGTTGCGTCACTGACCACAGCAGAATGTCACAGACATTCTGCGTGGGAGTGGAGCAAGGGCGCTTCCCACTGTTGGCTCCTCTCCTGCTCTGGAAAGGTCAGACTCAGGGTGGATGAGGACGATCGTGCGTATCAGTCAGGATGCTCTGGCAACAGAAGCCACGTGGGCTCATGTGAGCACCACAGGACTCCAGGGGCTCACAGCAGGAGGGGCAGAGATCATCCCGGGAGGGGACAGGGTGCCACCTCCCCCGTGGGGGGTCCCCAGCAGAGAGTGCAGGTGCAGGGACACGTCCCCAACCTGCAGTCCCTCTTGTTGCAGTGTCCCCACCTGGGTACACTCAGGCCCATCTCCTGTTGTACCCCGGGCTACAGAGAACAGCCTCCCGTCCCCACCTCCCCCGGCCGGCCTGGTCTGGTTGGCCCAGCAGTGATGCCAGACCCCAGTGGGCGCTACCCCCACTGCATAAGCCTCCCCGTGGCCTTGACCCTGGCCAGCCTCTGGGCTAGTCCCCTGGATGCTGCTGCTCCCCAGCTCTCTGTGAGGCACCTGCTGCCTCCCCAGGTTAGGACCCGGCTCTCTGGGCTCAAAGACCCCTCCCCACACACGCCCTGCCCTTTGCTCCTGTCCTGGGGGAGCCCTGAGCCGTGGCCGTTCCACGGCAGGGACCAGCTGGGGTGGGCTGTCCGGGAGAATGCAGAAACCAGGTTCATTTTTCAGGTACTGGAGAACGGCGCTTAATGTTTTTCTTAAACCAGCCTCGTGGGATTTCTTTCATTGGAATGACAGTACTTTGTGGTTTTAAAATTGACTAGCACTACCAAAAGTTTTAAAACCAGCTGTGTGGGCCAAATGGGTCCCCGTCCTGCCCGGCCGCCAGTGCAGTTGGGTCTTTAAAAGGCCGCATGCGGGGGCCGCGAGCAGCCTGTGTTCCGTCCTCGGCATGTTTGCGCAGGAACTCTCCTTGGCATGGGGGTGTTATTTAGGAATTAGGTGTCCTTTTAGGGAGAGTTCAGAGAAACGGCTCCCTCTCTCCACAGCGGAAAAACACCGGACAGGAGGCCACACAGAGGCTGCAGACCTCTCAGGGCGAAGGGACCAGGGGCCACAGAGACGGGGTGGGCGGTCTCCCGTCAGGGAGCAGGACCGTCCTGTGGAGACCCTTGGTTTCGGTTTTCAAATGAACAATGAGCAACCCAGAAGTGTGAACCCGATGGGTCCTCTTTTATGGGTCCTTGTTCTGTGCCTGCTTGCCCGGCAGGAAGGGTTGGGCCTGCTGCTGATTGCGTATCTGCAGACGGAGAAGCCTACACCCTGCGCTGTCCTGAACCCTGGGGTCTGGGACAGTGGGGTCGAAGGGGGTTGCTGGGCTGTGGGAAGGGGAACAGCTGGGGGCCAAGTCGAGCTCCCCATGTCAAGTCGAGGTGCCCATGAGCTGGGGGAGGGGTCTCCAGAGATCTCAGACAGAGAAGGCCTGGCCTGGGGCGTGGACCGTCTCCTTCACGCCTCGGACTGTGAAGTGGAAACCTCCTGCTCCAGGTGGGCCACCGGGACTGCGTTCCATAGGATGTGCTGTTCCCAGAAGCCCTCCCACCTCAAAGCAAGCAGCCCACCTCTGTGGGGTTTTCAACGCGAGCCACACTTAGCAACTCATGGGACACTCGAGGCTGGACCCTGGTGGCCAGCAGGGGTGATGGGGAGGAACATGGGGAGGGGCAGGTGGGGGAGACCACAAAGCCAGGACACTTTCAGGGGTGAGGGGGATATATGCTCAGTCTTGGGTCCACGCAGGTGTTTACAAATGCCAGAACCTTCCAAAGCATGAACGTCAAATACAATCCGTTTATTCTGTGCCCGTCAGGCTTCAGAGACGCTGCTTCATGTAATAAACGCAAAGGAAATGCCGGGATCTCTGAGCTGTGTGGTTCTAGAAGATCTTGTTTTTTTTCCCCTCATGCTCCTTTATATTTTCCACAGGTTAAACAAGGATATAACTGATGAAATGTGATCTCTTTGCTCTCTGCAGATCTGCCAAGAGCTGTCAGAAAAGCCCTCGCTCAGCCGGTTCTTGAGGTGGCTATGAATCATTTCTTGCTCACAGGCCCAGTGGGGAGAGAGCTGCCCGCTTCCAGGACTCCCCTGATTCTATCCCCTGGGGGCCCACATCCCCAGGAAGAGACATGCCCGGGCTGTCACTAAGTGCCCCAGGACACGACGTACCCAGAACTTGGTTTGAACATGTTGCCCTCAGCTGTCCTCAGCCTTTTTGGGAAAATAAAAACAAAACAACAACAAACTGAAAAAATTAAAATTCTTGTGTGCCTGGTAAAAAGTCCTACTCAGCCCTCAAGGCCCCATGAGCTATCACATCCTTGGCCCTGCCCAGCACACAGCCCTGCTCTGACCCCATCGTAACTGCCAGCAAGAGCCTGTCCTGAGCCGCTGACCGCAGGACCCTGGGACCTGCATCTCACCCGGACGTAGCGCTTGCCCCCCCCAGGATTCTGGCAGTATGGGGCCTGATGACACCAGAAGTGAAGGAGCGAATGTGTGGGGAGGCATCTCGATCCTGGCCTGTGACACCCCCTTCACTTCTCAGGACTCTTCTGGCTTCTGGAAGGCCCCATGTGGGTTGGGCCTCACCCTTTCCTCAGCCAGGGTCTCCTGAGATGATTTTCCCTTCTCTCCTCTGAGATACTCTTCCTCCTGTCTCTCCCAGTGCTCTGTGACACCATGTCGTGGGCGGGCACCTTGGGACACCTGTGTCTCTGTCTGGAGACCCCATCTGTGTTCTTTTTGGAAGCAAGTTGGGTGTCAACAGATGAAATGTAGATCTGGCTCTAGGTTGGTCCTCCCCAGCTCTGGAGGACTCCCTGCTTCCCCTCCCACCACGGCCTGCCGGGGATGCCCACCCCAGGGTGACAACCACACCTCACATGGCCTGAGTCTGTCCTAAGCCCTCCACAGGCATTTGCTGACTCAGTCCTCGCAAGCTTCTGGTCAGGCCTGCGTTATTATTCTCTTATTTTACAGAGTGGGTCAGAGGGGCCCAGAGAGGTTCAGTGATCTGCCCAGAGACACACAGCCCAGGAGTGGAGGAGCCAGGATGCAGCTCTTGGCACGCTCATCTCAGAACATATGGGAGAGATAGTGAGGGCGACTCCTTCAGCGCCAGAGACCACAGCCCCAAAGCCTGTGGATGACTGACATCCACAGAGACTGCTGACGGGAGGCCCCTCTGCAGACCCCTGATGGGAGGCACCTCGGGGCCATTTTCCCCATGAGGGTTCGAGAGGGGTTTTGCTCCAGAGGTGGGAGGCCCATGCGACGGATGGCCACATGGCCAACATTGATGGCTGGCAGTATACAGCTTCCCTAGGGATGCGGGTGAAGGACCCCCCCCCCCCCCCACAGGGAGGACCCCTCCTGCAGAGAAGTAGTAGAGCAAGGTCAAGTGGAGACCAGCCCGGGCCCTCTGAGTCCTGTGGGTGTGGCCATGCAAACTCAAGCCCATCGTCTTCACCAAGACCACAGGGGTCTGGCAGGGGCGTGTGATGCTGCCACAGGAGGGCAAAAGGTTTCCGTGATTTTATGAACTTGTTTTCACAGCTCACCCATTAAAGAAGCTGATCTGGACTAGGTCTGATAATATGCTGGGCAGCGGCACGGGCCAAGATCCCTGTGCAGGGGGCTCACTGACGGGTCAGGACCAGGAGGCCCTGGACACGACTGTTTCAGAGGATTAGGTGCCCAGGCCCCCTGGCGCGGTGGGGGGGGGGGTGTCCCCGCTGGTCGGAGCAGCTGCTCCTGCCTCCCTCACGCCAGCTCTGGTTCTCCTGTGCGAGGCCCCGCATGACTGCCGTGGCTGCCTTCCGGCATTACCCACATGGTTCCTGGGCCTCTCCCTGCTGCTGCGCTCCCCGCCGAAGCACACCGACCCCCCTCCAGCAGTCTTGTCTGCCCCCTGAGATGCTCCCTATCCCCTGCAGGAGGAATTCCCGCTCCCGACCCCGCTCAGAGCAGCCGGTCAAGGGAAAGAGGAAGTTCTCTCGCAGGCCCCTGGGCCCTTTCATTTGCCGTTCAAACAGCAGCTCAGGCTGGCGGAGCCTTCATCAGGCAGATTTGCTGCTCGTCGTTGTCTGACTGGGACCCTCCCGACACACCCCTGCCGTGGCCTAGAGACCCTGCTCGCCTCTGCCCCTCCCCTCCTTGAAGTGCTGCTCTGTTCTGTGCTGCACATGGGGGCACCCGTTCCCGTGTCCCCCGAATCCATGAGAAAACAGGATGCTCGATCAAGCTAAAATGCTAAGTGATACAGAACAACGTACAGAGGGAGTGAGACACCACACCGGCATCCCCGACAAAGTCAGGTTCCACCTGCGAAGCACTGATGGGCACCACGCACGTGTTGGGATGGCCACCGTCAGGACCCGGACAAGAACGAGCGTCAGGGAGGGTGCTGAGAGCCCACGCATGTTGCTGGTGGGAATGCAGTCATGGCCAGAAACCGTGAACAGAGCTACCCTGTGACCCAGTCTGCAACAGGGACATGCGCACCTGGGCCCTGCATGGCATTAGTCACAGTGGCCGGGAGGGCAAGCAACCTGAGGGCCAGCAACACCTGAACAGAAGAACGAAACGGGGTCCACCCTCAGATGGGAAGGACCGCCATCCCATGCTGCATGGGGACAAATCTTGCAGTCACAAAGACACAGATCCCGCCGGGTTCCACTCCCCTCAAGTACCTATCACAGCTGCTTCACAGACAGAGAGTGGAAGGGCGGGAGCCGGGGCTGGAGGTGCCAGGGTTCACCAGGGTGGGAGTCTGGTGGGAGTTACAGGCCGGGGAGATGGGAAAGTTCTGGAGACGATGGCCGTGGTGCATTTACAGTGATGTGAATGGCCTCTGTGCCCCAGATAGCAGGGAGAGTAAGTTTTATGCTATATATATTTTAGCACAATTAAAAACACAACAGTGAAATGGAAGGAGCAAGGAGGGGGCTGTGGAGGACATGGCCTGCAGGGCTGGGTGCATGAGTGCCCCACGGTCTTCACCGGCCCAGCGAGCACAGCCTCTCCATCAGGGAGCCCTCCCGGGTCACAGATTCCCCACAGCTCTCGGCCACAGACAGCGCAGGGAGACTGCAATCACCAAGGACACCTCAGTAACAGAGTTTACTGTGAAGACACCCAAGACCTTCCGCTCTTCTCCTGGGCTTCTGGGCCATTTACAGAAGGAAAATCTCGTAAGGCCAAGAAGGAACCCTGATGCACACAGGGGTGGTCCACGACCCACTCCCCGAGCTCAATGCAATAGGAGCAGCGATCCCGGGGGAGGATCCAAAGAGCCTGAGCTGTTGGGATTTTAAAAAACTGCCTCCAAATAATTCATACGGTAAAGAGGAAATTAAAACCACAAACACAGAAAACTCCAGAAAATATTACGATGGCCAGAGGACAGAAAGTCGCGGGAGGCTGCCTGGACGCCAAGCAGAGGAGTGACAGGACTAGGTTCATTGCTAAGCAGCAAGAATGAAAGCGAACACATCTGGCACCCAAGGAAAAATATCTGGTTCTTTGGGGTGAGGCTTGCGGACACCTAACAGAGCTACGCAGCCATCCTCTTGGACCAACGAACACAAAGTCATCTGTCCACAGAGTCGGGCTGAGAAGGGCGAATGTCCATGGAGAACAGTTAGGACAATAAGATAATTATCCCTATAATTATGTGTTGGATAAAACGGACCAGTTGACAGAAAATGTGAAACAACCTCACCGCTCTAAGAAATAGGAAACCCATGAAAGAGCCCCCCACCCAATTATCTTCACGGCCAGAAAGGGTCTCACCCAGACGCCTCTGCAGGTGGACACGAAGACCCCTCGGCTCCCGGGGTACTTCTCACCAGCACTGAGCGAACCGCTCCAACTCAGAATGGAGGTTCACGTGTGTCTTTGGGGACGAGAACCCAGGCCCCATCCTGGAATGCGTCGAACGCTCCTGACTCAGCAATCACGAGCAAAACTCAAAATGAGCAGCAGTTATCAGACTCCCAGGCCCCAGGAGACTCCATTTGTCCCAGAAATGCAGGGAGACTCCCACCCACAGACCTCTCCACCTGTGTCCCCATCCCGCCAGCCGCCGAGGGGCTGCACACAGGCCGTTGTTCGAGGATTCTTCCTTCCCATCATAAAAACAGACCTTGTGCATGGGAAGAAGGCTCGTCCTCACTCCCTCCTCTCCTCCCAACTGGCAGAGACAGAATCAAGTAAGAAGCATCTTGCCCAAAGCAGAGAGAACGAAGGTTGGAGGCATGGCTGCCGTCAGCAGGGGGCAAAGGGAGGCAGCTGCTGTCACCCACCCCACCCACCCCAGCAGCAGGGCCTCCAACCCAGTGGGAGCAGAAAACAAAATGAATGGTCCCAACTGGGAGGAGGTGACCAGACCGACCTTCCTGAGATGAGCTATGGATCTGTGCAGAAGTCAAGGTTGGGGAGCGGGTGGGGTGTGGGGGGAAGGAAAACAAAGCCAGAAGACAGCGTTGCTGGGACACGGAGTGGAGGGACACGTTCAGGGACACGGCCAGCCACACCTCAAATGCACAAAACAGAGCTTCCTTATACTCTGGCAGTGGCTGGGTAGAAATAAATTGCTGCAAGTAACCCATTTGTTGTTGTTGTTGTTTTTTTTTTTTCCAAGTGGGCTCCATGCCTGATGCGGAGCCCAATGCAGGGCCTGAACTCATGACCCTGAGATCAACAGTTGAGCTGTGATCAACAGTCGGACGCTCGACTGACTGAGTCACCCAGGCGCCCCGAAAGTCTTCCCTCTGTGGTGACTGCTAGGCCTCTGCAGGAGAAACGGGCTCCTGCCAGAAGGTGGAGGCACTGACTGCTGCTTGGTAATCAGGCGGTCCTCCATTAATCCTCCCCATCAGTCCGTAAATCAGGGCAACTGCTGTTCAAAAGGCAACAGGTACTTCGTGGGCGCAGACGCATCGTAAGATGAACCAGAAGTCTGCATATTTAACACCAGGGCACACAGGGGAAGCCTGAGGGAGCAGGCACTCCAGCTGACCCTCGCACCCCTTCCAGGGGGCGCCACCTGGCCACGCCCACACAGCACTCCACCCCGCCCGCCCTCCCCACCAGCCCACAGACACAGGCCCTGTCAAAGTGCCCTGTGGCACCCAGCAGCCATGTCTCTATCCGCCCGTCGCCTTGGCTTCTGGTCCCCAGCCTGCACCCCCTCTGCATCCCTTCTATCTGTGGCTCTCACATCTTCCCGACTCTGAGGCTACCCCAGATGTCTCTCCTGGCCAGAGCTCACAGCTGTGCCCTGGGCTCGCGTGGACACCTGCCTGACTGCCCTTGTCCCGAGTGTCCAAGAGGACACCTAACCCAGTGCGACTGCTGGGGTGTGGGCTGCCGGGTTTAGCAAATACAAACACAGGACGCCCAGTCCAGTGTGAGTGTCAGATAAACAAGTATCTAAGTACTGCCCACGACATATTTACACCAAAGCAATTTGTTGTTTATCCGACATTTGAATTCAACCCGGGGCCCACATGCTTTCCTGGGGAGCCGGCTGTGGAGCTCCAGTTCCCCACCCTCCACGCCTCCCTGCATCCCCGTGGCCCACCCCTACCCCCACAGTGCGTCCCTCACTGTCACCTTGGGGACTCTCTGGGGCCCCTCACTCCTGCCGTCTCAAGCCTCTGCCCTCACCTCTATCCCACCAGCGCTCCCCGGTCCCTGGCCTCCAACCGAGGCAGTGCACAGCCCAGGCTTGCCCACTGCCCTGGGATAAAATCTGAACATCTTACCTCGGCCCACAGGACCGACCGGGTCCTCCTTCAACACCAGCCTTGCTCTAAGCACTCTTCTCTGCAAGCTTCAGCCATAAAGGCTTCCAGAAAATTCCAAGATTCGGGGCCTTTCCATAACCATCCTGGGGAACTGGGGTGCTCTTTCTAAACTGCTCGGGGGTCGGGGTAAGGGCCCCCATCTCCAGCTCCACTCCCATGGCTCATTTCCTTTAGTGCCAAGAGCACTCTTCATAGATGTTGTTTATAAGGAAGGCTTCTCGGCCTCGGCTCCATGGACATTCGTGCTGGGCTGTTCTTGTGGGGCTGAGAGGCTGTCCCAGGCTGAAGAGGGCAGCCTTCAGCAGTGGGCTATTGACCAATGTCCCTGGTGTCCACCTACTAGAACCCCCTCCCAGTCATGACCCTACATGACCCACTTGTATGTAGGACAGATAGAAAGTTTCCAGGAGAAATAGTTTAGTGCTTTCCCGAAAGCTCCCTGATCTTTCCATCTACCCAGCCAGCAGCCATCTTTTCTCTCACAAACAGACCCACAGAATCTTCTAGAAGCAATAAACATGCAGAGAGAAAGCCAGCCTCTGGTGTTGGTGTCACCAGGTTTCTGCCTGAGCAATTTTGCTTCCTAGACCTCTTGACATGGGATTTTGCTTTTATTTCCGTTGATAACTGGCCAGAGTATGTGACACCATGGCAGAGTCATCAGTACCCAATTGCTTGGGTCAGCTGCTATCTTTTGCCCTCCTGGGCATGTGTGGCTCAGGAGACTCCTTGCTGGTGGCCCTCGTGGGCCTGGGGTGCAGAGCCCGGGAGAGCATGGGTGGGCGCTGGCCAGGTCCAGTGTACCCCAGCTCCTGTGAGTGACCAGTGGGAGAAGGGTCACCCATCCCAGGGATGGGGGGCAGGGGTCGCCAGGGAAGGCTTCCTGAGGCAGGCAGCCCCCTGCGAGGAACAAAGGAAGCCAGACCTGGCTGTGGGGTTCAGACCAGGGGCACCTGACCCCTCAGTCCCCGGCTGAGTCCTGGCTGGCATGCCTCTGGGGACCCCCTGCTCACAGCCCGGACTTCCAGGGATGATGAGAGTCAGGTCCTTCCACGTCAAAGAAAACACTAAGATAAAACAATCTCAGGGGGAAAAAAAAATCCTCCACGGACAACAGTAACTTCATTATATGAACATGAACGAGGTCTTGTTGTTGTCTTGAGGTTGGGAGCCCTCCTGTTGCTGCCCTGTTGTCATAACCCTCCTCACTAAGAACAAGGGATTTCTCCAGAAACAGGACTTGCCTGAGAGATCATCCTGTCAGGGAGGGAGGGAAGACCGGTGAAGAGGCCACAGCAGCTTTGTCTCCCCCAGGCCCCGGGGGATGCTGTGGGCAGAGGCCGGCCAGCACAGGGACTGGCGCAGGTGAAGCCACCACGGCTGCCTCTGCCCGCTGCCCCTCTCCCCTTCTCCCCACCCCTGCTCGCTCCTTTCAGCTCAGCACTGTCCCTCTGGACAGCTTCCCTGTGTCCCACTGGACAAGAGGTCCTGGGGCAGGTTTCCAAGCCCCCAGGACTGCCTGCCGCCCACTGTCCTGTAAACGTGGTGGGGGTCACAGGCTGGAGCTCCAACTGAGTGGCTCAAAGGTGTTTGGAGAGCTCTGTCTCTGTCTTGTCCTGGTCCCCCCAACCCTGCCCGTGGCTCACAGGAGGGATGTGATGAGAAAGACAAGTTTTCCCTTGGCTCCTGCAAACAGACAGTTTAACCCCAGGGTTCCCTGCCCTCCCTCAGGCAAGCCTGTGCACAGGCCTGAGTTGGGGCCCACAGGGAGGAGAGCCCACCCTGCCAGGGGGTGCCCCCAGGAAGGACAGGCTCCGCCCCCACCGGCAGGGGATGCTGGCAGCCAAGCCTGGGGGTTCCACGCTTGGGGGAGGCTCCGTGTTTTCAGTAGAATTCACACTACGACCCGGAACCTCATCACACACTCTGCCAGACCCAAATTTCAACTAATGAGAAGCTGTGAAACTGATTCATTCTGGGAGAAAAAAATCAGGAGGGACAGAGCAGCTCTTTGCTGGAAGGGTCCCACCTAACACATTTCCTTGGAGAATTGCTCACGACCACTTCCAGTGTGTACATAAGTGCCACTCAACAGCTCCGGCCTGGGACCGGCCGGACCCGTACTGACAGGCAAGCGCCTATGGAAGGGACACAAAAATCCAGAAACTTCTCCCTGCGGTTAAATGCACAGGGAGATTAAACAAACACATGGAGGTAATTCACAAATAAGAATCCTTCAGCTTTGGATTCCAGGGTGAGAACTGCCTCCAGATTCAAACCAGTACGAAGATCTGAAATCACATATACTGCATTTCCTGCGACGTCTCAGCCTATCCCAGTTATACTTGTGCCAATACGGAGTCCCTGATTTCAACAAATACAACCGCCTTGCAAGAATGTCCTCATTCTTGCACGTGCCTGTGCAGCCGGCACACATGGCTTCCAGGACAGCCTCAGCCAGCGCTCCTGCGCAGAGGTGGGCACCGGACAGAATTGACAACGGACCCGGCCATCACGGAATAACTCTGGGTGCTTTGCAAACGTCCTTCTTTGCTGATGGATGAAAAAATTTCAGTGGCCGTATATGAAATTTGTAAGATGCATGTGGTCATGTCAGGGTCTTCTGTAAACAGAAGAGTATGCACAAAGCCCAGGTTTATAATAGCTTGATTGTAAGACTGTTACAGAGAAGTTCTTGAGCCAATGGACCAGCACACTTAAAAAAAAAAAAAAAAGAAAGAAAGAAATTCCACATTGCTATTTTGGGAAGCTAAGTCTGCATCGCCAAGGAGATCTGGCTTCTGCTACAACTTGGGAAGAAAACAGTGTGTGCTCCATGATTCTGCTAATTACCGCTGGGCTCTGAGGACATGAATTTACTGATAACCTCACAGAGTTGTGTTTATTTGGAAAAATAAAGCTATAACATTAGCCAGACCACTCAGACTAATGTTAAGACTATAGGACTCTGGACATCCATCACGGTAAACAAGGAAGGTCTTTATAGGCACTCCTGCCCGAGTGTTGATTTACATAGTCTTTAGAAGGTAAAGCTTCTGGAATCCAGTAAAGAGCATTTCTTTAGTCAGTTATGTTAAAAAAAAAAAAAAAAAGTGACACAACCCAACTCCCTGCTCTGTTAGCAGAGAAATGTTCATTTCTTAGGAGATTAAAACAGTAAATTCCATGTCAAGCCAAAGGGATCTTAACACAAAAGGAGAGAATACTACTGTAACATTTTGCTTTACAGGTAACTTCAGCCAAAACAGTTTAAGGGGCAAGATCAGTCTTCGGATCACACTTCAGGCTGGTGGAGGCTAAGGGTTTTATGCAGCGGGACTCCTTGGCCACTGACCACCGAGGGGCTGCCAGGTGGTCCTACGCCTCGCTCCTCCAGGTGCCCTGGGCCATCTCCCCTGATGAGCCACACGCCCCAGCTGCCACCCCGCTAGGAAGCCAGCGCAGCGCTCAGCCCTCCACCAGTACCAGCACTCGGGGCACCTATGCAGGTGTTCCTGACCCACATCACCTGTTCCAGGGAAAGCCCACAAGTACCAGTGGCAGCTGGATTCTGCCATTTAAGTGCTTTTTTAAAAAAGTAACTTCATACAGGAGATGAATCAGTGGCTGAAAGAGTTTAGAAAGGCTTCTTAGCTTTGCCTCAGGAAAGCCGTGAGGATAATTTCAGGGTAAATTATGCTAAGCCTGGTGCACGTTCCTGTTGCCCTGGGTTTCAGTATAAACTCTCTGGAAACAGAAAGCGGAGTATATTCTGCCTCCTCACCAAGAGTCCCCTCTTTGAACTTCTCTTAGCCAGAAGGCCAAGTTCACAAACAAAGCTGTGGAAACGAGGGCCAAGGCTAGTCTCATGTTTGCAAAGGGCATCCTAGGGAGGTTTGTTTGCAAATCAGCCACTGCGGCACATGCCAGTCGGCTTCTCAGCTTTAACTGATTTCTGGACCCGTGGGCCGAGGATCCGAGTCCCGGTGGTAAGGCTGCGAGGTGCCTCCGCCGCCACGCCTGCACCCGCGGCGTGGGTGCCCCAGAGCCCCAGGACGCCTGCACCCGCGGCGGCCGCAGCGCGGGGCCGGGAGCACAGGTGCGGGGCAGCGCATTCCCGGGCGTGCGCGGGAAAAGCGCCCGTGTCTCCGCGCACTCCCGCGCCCCCTGGCCCCCCCTCCCGAGACCCCTCTCCCCCGAGGGACCCCGGCCCTACTCACCTAGGAGCAGCCAGAGGCCGCGCCGCGGGAGGCCAAGCAGGCTTCGGGCCATGGCCGCGCCTCCGAGCCGGGTCGCCCGCAAGCACTGAGCCCGCAGCGGCGCCGGGGGCGGGAGCAGGCGCGGAGGGAAGCGGAGACGCGCGCCTGGCCCTGCCCACCGCGGCTCCGGGGTGGGGTGGGGGCGGAGGGCAGGTCGCCGGGACCGGGCGGGGCGGCACCTGCAGGCCGTACGCGCGAGATGAGGCGACCCCACGACGAGCAGCGCGCACCGCGAGGAGCGAGCTCGGGGTCGCCGGGACCCTTCCTGGGGGACGCGCGCTCTGGCGTCGAGTGGTGGAGGGTGGGGGGAGTCTGCGCCGCGACCGCCGCCCGGGTTGCTCCCGAAATGTTTGCCTAAAGGCGAGTGTTTAAGTCAGGGAGGATCTCCTAGACAGGGCGTGGCAGTCTCAACAGGGGCACCTAGCTCTTCCTCTCGCTCCTGCCCCCGGGGGGTCTGCTTTGCGAAAGGCCAAGACTACATCTCTCTTCCCCGAGGTGCAGGCACTGGGACACCCGTGGGGACAAAACCAGCCCCGGAGCCCGGGGAGACTCCTACTAATCAGAAGAGGACACACAATGAGGAACCGGAATAAATTCAGGATAAGCAATGGCGTGGGCGCAGGGGAGGAGGGGCATGTCAGGGGTGCCCAAAGGCCCTGGAAGTCCTGGTAGGACTGAAAGGTGCCCCCGTGGATTGCTGCCTAGGATGGCTGACGAGAGGCAGAGGAGACTAGAGAACTTGCCCCGGAGCTCACCAGACTCCCAACTCCAGCAGAAAGAGGACAGCATTAGACTTGTCTTGGAAGGCGGTCACTCTGGGCTTTTGCAGGCCTGGAGAACTCACAGGGGGAGGGGACGAGAAGCCTGGGCATACTCCTTATAGAATGGTCAGAGAAGGGCTCCTAGGGGTGCATAGGAGAGCCCTGGGGAAGGAGGTTTCCCCGTGCAGAGACATGAGTGGGAGACATAAGAAAGCTCTCCTGGTGGCTGGATCTCACCAGGGGTTCCTTCCTGTAATATCCTATTCCAAGGAGAACTCTGAGAAATTAACTTATGCTCACTGAAGGCGGGAGCGGGGGGAATCGCTACTCGGAGGGCAATGGCCACATTGGTTTTGGGGATGGTTTCACGCACTCAGCACAGTGGCTGGCCGAAGTCCGCAGTGAAGGACTGGTTCCTAGCTAAATGAAAGGGAGCAGAGCCACCTGCTGTCTGCTCAGAGAACAGGAGGCAGCTGATGGTGGATGGTGGTCATCCATTTTCTTCTGAATACAGGCTGGGAGGGCACTCAGGGCCAGCATGCCTACAACTGGGGACCCCAAATGGTCCTAGGAGTGAGGGGTCTGCATCAGATGGCAGGGCAGGGCACACGCTCTCTTGACTTAATTAGCCCCTCTTCCTGAACCTTAGGAAAGTATACCTTACTGGGCGGCCTGGCTTCCCCCACTTTATTCATTTAATAGACAACAGACTCCCAACTGTGAGTTAGACTGTGCTAGGTAAACAATGCAGGTCCTGCCCTCCGGTTTGCGAATCTAACGGGCAAATTAAAACTCTCGATAACAACCCAAAAACCAAGATACAGGAACTGAACATATGGGATGCGGGACACTGGGCCCGACTGTAGTGTAGGGAATCTTGAGGGCTGGCTGGCGGGAGTGCAGGAGAGGGACTGCAGGCCAGCGGGAAGGGAACGGTGAGGGCTGGAACCCCCAGGCCAGCTCCACTGTGAGCCCTGTGCTAGGGTACATCAGCCACCAGGAGGGCCAAGGGCAGGCATCGCTGGGCTATCAGACTTGCCCTACACTCATAGATGGCACAACCCTTCCCACTCTTGGCTCATGAACCTCTCTGCAACCTCTCCTCATCAGGCCCTTTGGGACTCAACAGCAACGGGATGCAAGGTCAGGGTAAGGGGGGCCATTCGCCACTTCCTCTCTCCATGTGCCTACACACACCCCCTAAACAGGCACACACACCTAAAAAAACAAGCTGTACTTCTCAAGCTCATGAACTGCGTAGGTTCACAATTCTCTTGAGAGTGCCAAAGTGTGTGTGTTGTGTGTACGTGGGTGTGCCGCAGACACCCTGGGGTCTCCATGTCTGCATCGGGGGTGTGGGCAAGACATGTCCAGTAATTACAACAGGTTCCCTCTTCTGCATGGGTGGGAACGCAAGCAATCTCCACGCTTGCCCCACAGCCATGGCACACAAGAGGCGGTGACTTTGCCGTGGCTAGATTCTGTCAGAAGCATGTGGACTTCTAGTAGGGAGCACGAAAACCATCCTACCCTCAAGCACCTCCAGCTAGATGGACATGAAGGTGCACAATGGAAGAGCTGAGAAAATGGCCAGACGCTTGGCTGTGTGCGCAGCTAGGTTAGAGACACAACCTTGAGGGGTCAAGAACTGTTCAACATGACTAAAAATTCAAATTTAACATAAGACCTCTGCTCCCAGCCACGATGAAGTAACAGGAACCGGATTTACCTTCCCCCCTTATATGAAAACATGGACAAGACCGATGAAGCCACAGTTGTCACACTGGACCACAGGCAGGGCAGGACCGCAATCCTGGGTGGCAGGGACGTTAGTGAGGTAGCCTGACTGCTTGCTGCCTGTAACTTCTAGACCACAGGGAGCAGGGAACCCAAACAGAGCCTGGGGGCTCGTGGAGTCGAGGAGAATGCTCGGAGTCCAGGGAAGGCCTGGCCAAGGCAGCTAGGGAGGCAGGGCTTGGGAGTACAGGGGAGGAATGTTGCACAGGGAAGGCCTGCAGCCCCCACCCCCACCCCCAACCGGAGCCTGGGACTCTAATACTGACCGGTGCTCACACGGAAGGACATTGCCTGAGGCAGAGAAAAGGACCACCGGAAAGGAACAGATTGGCATAATCCCCAAGCACTCGCACAGGGCCTGGAATGGCTCCATTTTCCTCCAATCCTAGTGGAAAAACCTTGAGACAGGCAGAACATCTGATGGAGTAATTAGCAGGGTATTGCCTGTGTAGTCAGAAAAATGACACAGGCTGCCCCGGGGCCACCTAAAAAGGCTTAAAAGCAAGAACTGACCAAGCCAAATGACTTCCAAGTAACTACTACATCCCAGAACAGAGACTTGAGAAGAAAAATAAAAGAACAAAGCACCAGGGAACCGTAAGGCAACCTCACATGGCCTAACCCACATGTGACTGGGAGTCCGGTCAGGCAGCAATATGGAAACTACTGTGTAGACGTTGCTCTACAAACCTACGAATTCAAGAATACAGTAAACCTTAAGCATGAGAATCATAAAGAAGAAAACACAGCAAGGCCCATCACAATCCAGTTGCTCAAAACCAGTAATAAAGAATCTTACAAGCAGGCAGACAAAAGCACCTTCGATACAGAGGAACGGATTCAAACGACAGCAGCGTTCTTCTGGGAAACAGCACCGACCAGACACAGATGCAGCAACAGCATTAAGGACTGGGAGAGGAAAACCGTAAGGGTTCTGTACAAAATTTCAATAATTTGCTGACACAAAGGGGAAGATTTTGCTGGCATCCTCACCACTTGGTCCGCGAATTAGAGGTGAAGGTTTAGTCAGCGGCAGCGATGAATGGGGGGGTTCCAGAGACATGTATGAGCAGTAACGACTCCGTTCTGTCCCGTGAACAGCATCGCAGGAGCACTCGGCTTCAACAAGCTTTAGTTTTTCAAATCCCTCAAGAGTGTCTTGCTGGTAAAACCCAAACACTTGGGACTTGCAAGTGGCTGAGAAGGGCTTGCATAGTTTCTGATTTCCCCAAATGCCCTCTCCAAAAGTAAACAAAAACAAGGGAAAAGTAAATCCTGCACAAAACTGTATTGTCAGCATCACTGGGAGAATCTGGGAGCTGCACAGAAACTAAGAGAAAAGTCACCAAATGCCAGAGTGTGATGTCCCTCACCCCCCTGCAGCCAGCCCACCTCAGTGAGCACAGGGAGCTTGAGAAGAACTGGGGGGCAGGAGACAGGGGCTGGCACAGGCCCTCAGATTAAATCTTAACATCCAAGAAATAATAATTTTTAAAATATTTCAACACTATATAAAATAGTAAGAGAAGTCAACCTATCCAGAGCTACTGCAGAAAAGCAAGAGAGAAGATTGCACACACATGACCCGAGGACCCCTCTCTCCTCTGTGAGGCTGTTACATATGTGTAACATAACCACACTGTGGGGGGTGGGGACGGTCAGGAATAGGAAACACCTGAGCACATTCAGAAAACAGTCGCTATCCTGACTGCACACTGTGAGGCTAAAGACACCAAGAACTGTGGTCACTTCAGGTGTCTACCACCAGACTGAGGAAGTTGAGGGGAGTTTGTGTGCAGAGAGGGCCCAAGACCAACTCCAACAGCAGGGAGCGCCCCTGCTGACCGGAGCTTGGCTCCTGGATAGCATTCTCCGATAAAGGAAAATGGAGTTTGGGGCACCTGGGTGACTCAGTGGGTTAGGCCTCTGCCTTCGGCTCGGGTCATGATCTTGGGGTCCTGGGATCGAGCCCCGCGTCGGGCTCTCTGCTCGGCAGGCCGCCTGCTTCCCCTCTCTCTCTGCCTGTCTCTCTGCCTACTTGTGATCTCTGTCAAATAAATAAATATTTTTTTAAAAAAAGGAAAATGGAGTTTGTTGGAGAAGTAGTTGATTCCATGGCAGGGCCAGTAAGATGAGCCTAAAATAGCCTAAATTAGTGGTGGCAGAAAATGAGCACTTGAGAAAGGATGACAATTTTCACAGAGACACAAAACCCAACCTAACGCAGCTCCTAATCTCTAAAGGCTGATGGCTCCTAATCCCTTAAGAAACAATCTGAGTAACAAAATAAATGATAGTACTGTATTATAACTCACAGACCAAAGAGACATCAGTGAGTCCACACTGATCTCCACAACTGAATACATAAATGGGGGAGGGGGAAGGACAGCTTTTCCTCACAGGCAAATTCTAAGTAGTAAATGTGGAAGAAAGGAAAGACACAAAATCATCATCAAACAAATACCACAAGAATAATCCTTTCAGGCAAGATCTGCTAATGGATGCCGAAAGTAGTGAGCAAACATTTTAAGAGAAACAGGTGTTTTCATACTGTCAAAGAGCTCCCTCAATTGTAAAGGAAAAATTGTAACTCTACGTTGAAACCCAGCAGAGGCAACCATAACCAACTGAAGGGCATGACCTGTAAGAGACCTATCACGTACCCCCAGCGGGGAGGTATTGATGACACAGCACTCCTGTGGCACTCTTCAAAAAATGCATTACCTCAATCTAAACAGGAAAAAACAGCTGATCAACTGTAATTAAGAGGCATTCTACCAAGTAGCCAAGCAATACTCATCAAAAGCATCATAGTATGAAAGACAAGAAAATACTTAGGAACTGACCTAGGCTAGAAGGAGTACAGAAAACATAATAACTAAATGCATGACATACTGGATTGGGTCCTGAACAGAAAAAGAACATTACGGGCACAACTGGTGCAATCCAAGTAAGGTTTGCGGCAGCAGTACCATGCCAATGTTAATGTCCTGGTTTTGACTACTTTGCTATGGTTCTATAAATTGTGAACTTTGTGCTATTTCCGCAACTGTTTTGTAAGTCTAAATGTTCATAAATACAAGTTAAACAGCTCTACACCAAGTACTCAATTGGAACATTGCCTGTGTGCCTGTTTCCCAGAAGTTCTTGGTGAACACTGTCACCATTCCTAATTATTTCAGGATTGTGTGTGTGATAGACATAGAGATGAAGACAGAAGCCTCTTGATCCAGCCACACCTGAATTCATTTCTGGAGTTGTCAACTATAAGCTGATTTTCCTTTTTTTTCTTCTGCTTTTGTTAGGGTTGTTTTCATAATTTGTCATCAAGTAGCTCTAACTAATATACTATTATGGTCTGCTTTGTTCTAAGGAATATTGAGTCAGGTTACAGACAGTCATAGAAGAGAAAAAAATAAAGTGAAATGAAAATAGAGCAGCAGGAAGATACAACAAAGAGCAAAGTTACTACACAAAGGGAGGCGTTATTGAACCCCACTAGCTGACAGCACCAGCAGCACACTCTGACTGAGGCTGTTTTATTAGAACAAGTACTGTGTTCTACTTTATGCCATCCTGATGAGGGAAGATACTTGCCTCCATTTTACACACCAGACAACTGAGGCACAGGGAAGTTATCTAACTTGTCCAAGGCTAAACAGCTAAGAAAGTTGGAGTGGGAATTTGAACCCAGGAAACCTAGCTTCAGAGCCTACATTCTTAAACAGTGTGCTACCTGGCTTTCTACTTCCTGGCAATAAAAGCAAAGTGATTTATAGCAATTATGCCCATAATACCTATCATGATATTCTCTGATCAAGAGACTATCAGCCCTATCATGCAGTTATTAAGATATAAGTTCTATATAAATAGTAGCAATTAAGGTGTTCTACAGCAGTCACAGCTCACACAGAACTGTTTTCTCCCCGAGAGTCAAAATTCAGGTAAAGATACACAGAACCTGTAAACTTCTATCATCTGCATTTGCTTCCTAACGCTCATGTAACACATTAGCGCAGATTTGGTGATTTAAACAATACAAATTCATTACCTTACACTTCGGGAGATCAGAAGTCAGACACAGGTCTCACTAGGCTAAAATCAAGATGGCAGCAGGGCCATGTTCCTTTAGTGGCTCTAGGGAACAATCTGTTTCTTTGCCTTTTCCAACTTTCAGAGGCAACCCTCACTCCTTGGCTCCTGGCTCCCTTCTTCCATCTTCACAGCCAGCAACAGCAGGTAGAGATGCTTCTAGAAATGCTATTTTTCTCTGGCTTTCTCTTTTGCCCACCCAGATAGGCCAGGGTCATCTTCCAGGTCAGCTGTTTAGCAATCTTACTTACTTCTGCAACCTTAACTCCCTTTGCCAAGTGACACATCCACATGCTTGGGGAGATGAAGACAGGAGGGGTTGGTGGTCATTACTCTGCTGACCAGCAGAGCTAACACTTACTGATCATTTTATATGGAGGTAAATACATGATAATTAACAATGATAATAGTGAAAAAGCAGTGAAGTTAATACACACACAGAACACTGGCTGGAGAACTTTTCCTTTGAAAAAAGACTACTCATTATACTGGGTTGCTCAGTTATACACATTATCTCCTTGGACCAGAATCGACATTGGTATCAGGCAGAACCAACTGGGAACTTTGGTCCCATTTTTTAGTGACAGTCTTAAGGGTATCAACAACATTCCAGATCTCTGGTGTTCTCTAAACATAATTACTTGTATATTCGAGTTGATATAGCTAAAATGTTATTCATTGTCCCAATAATACAGTATGAAAAAAAGTGATTCTGAGCAATAACATGTCTGCTAAAATTATCTAAAACTTTGCTAATTTAAGGTATTTGGAAACTTGGATAATTTGATCAGTCTTTAGAATTCTACCAGAGTTTTATATAATTAACTAATGTAAAATTAGAGATTTTAGAGTAAGCTAAGTATTGATTTTTTACTTGAGTTCCAAGAGATTCACCAATTACTCCAGTTGTTATATTTAACTTGGGAAGCTTCATATCAGTACTCAATTTACTGGTATTAACTTTTTGATCTACTAAAGTTATCTGAGCTTTACCTTTAGGTTTTTTTTTTGTTTTTTTTTTGTTTTTTTTTAACATTTTATTTATTTGACAGAGAGAAATCACAACTAGGCAGAGAGAGAGGAGGAAGCAGGCTCCCTGCAGAGCAGAGAGCCCAATGCGGGGCTCGATCCCAGGACCCCGGGATCATGACCCAAGCTGAAGACAGAGGCTTTAACCCACTGAGCCACCCAGGCGCCCCTTACCTTTAGTTTTTGAATAAGACATCTTTGTTTAAGAAACCTGAGATTATAATATCAAATGATCCTTTGTATATTTTCCCCAAATTCAATGCAGTAACTTGGTCTTTTTGTATTCTAAAAGGGGATTTCACTTCATCAAAACCTTTTGGAAACTAATGACTGGCGGTATGCTTCTTATTGTTGTTAGCATGTTGAAAATAATGTTTAGTCCATGTTTTAACTTTACTCAATGTTAACTCTGAATGCAGTCTTTTCATATAAATAACTACATAGTTTAACACACAGGAAAAAATTTGCACAATCCTTGGATTTGATGTATGGCCAAAAAGCAAGAATTCTCGTTTCATTTAAGAATCCTTAAAAAAAAAAATTTTTTTTCCCCACCCTGAACCCAACTCCTGGTAGAATATCTGGGGTGGATCTGGTAATATCTGGAGACAAATTAATAACCAAAAATCCCTTAAAGGACAAAAATTTTGAAATCCAGGAGTTGGGTAGTTAGCCTTCCTTCCCATCCATGTGTATTCCACATAAACACTCATAGGCTCATTCACACCTGGAAAATGCCACCAAACCTGCAGAAAGTATTAAATTTAAAATCATACTACAGATATTGTCTTTATTAAATAAAAATACATCAAATATAAATGTTAAATGACTAACTTTTAATTAAATGATACCAACTATTGAATGCTCTAAACATTTTATTTTAAACATTTGAAGAAAATGCATATTTAAATGTTCATCTTAATATTGGCAAAACTGCAATTTTAAACTTTAAAGAAGTTAAAGAAGAAACTTTAAAAAAGTAATCCATTAAAGAAATTAATAGGATATAAAATTAGGCTTTGAAAATTGTTGCAATTTATAATTTAACCTAATATAACAGAACTTACTGAAAAAACAAAATAAACAACATGGTGACTAGTGTTTTACCAAAGCACACGTGGGTTCACTCTTCTTAGGGAAAACACAGCTTAATGTTTTATACTGTAAAGTTATATATACACAAAAGTAAAAAAATATATTAAATGTACCAAAGCTTCAATATAACTGTCTAGGAAGCTGAAAAATATACACATTCCAAAATGTTATGTATCTGTGAATTCAAATTCAGTTTATCTGTTATCCCATGGTCCAATTAAGTCTTAAGATTACTGAAAACTGGAACTAAGAACTTCAGGTAAATTATATTTTTCATGGATGTAAATCACTTAATGGACTCTGAAACAATAAACCTTGTCTTGGTCACTATTTTTAAAAACCAATTTAACAAAATTTTTAAAAGCAGACATGACCATTTTTTCTAATCCAAAATACGCTGCTTGAAGTCTTTAAGCGACAAGTTTGAAATATAAAGTTTATAAACATTAAAATTTTTTTTATTTTTAATATAGAGAAGATGGTAATACTGTAGAAACAACAGCTGCTAGATGTGAAGGGAAGGCTATAAAGTACAATATACACAGCTAAATCCGCTTATTAAGCCTGTTTAATCACGGCATCTTGCTATTGCCACAATTTTTTCCTAAGTGCTGTAGAACATTCTCTGTAGGAGGGAACTCATGCTTTCCAAGGAAATTCTATATAGATCAAGAAAAGAAGGGAGAAATCAACCATAAAACATATTGATTTAAAGCCAATATTCCACAGAAGTATATACAGAAGTCCCCTGTTCTCTGCGCTCTTCCTTCCACCTGTAGTCAGCTGGGGTCCGGGAGCAGCAGCAGACGGCCCTCCTGAAGTACCATCACAAGGTCAGTGGGAGTCTAATGCTATGTCACCTCCTACGTAAATCATCTCGCCACGGGAGCATTTTACCATCTCACACCATCATGAGAAGGCTAGGGACAGTGTATTTTGAGAGAAACACCATATTCACATGACCTTTATTACACTATATTGTTATAATTGTTTTATTAGTTACTGTTGTTACTTTCTCACTGTGCCTAATTTGCAGATTAAACATTATCACAGATTTGCGTGTATAGGAAAACCACAGTATATATGTAAGGTCTGGTACGATCTGTTGGTTTCAGGTACCCACTGGGAATCTTGGAAGTTATCCCCTGAAGATGGGGGGAGGATACTACTGTAGTTCTTTATCAGTACACTCTACTACGAAACCAATCATTATCATTAAACTCATTAAACTCGTTTGATATTCGTATCACGAATATCAAAAATACTCACATTAAATTCTATCCCTTGACTAAGCATATCACTGAACTCTACCACTACGTCAAAATAGAAACAGGCCACTAGATATTACACATATAGAGGACTGTTTTGACTATTTCCACAGAGAAAACCAGATTGTCATCATGGTAAAAATGTGGCAATGTCTAGAACAGAAATCACTTAAGTGACATGTGAAGTCTACTTTCTTCATTGGGAAGCACCATGGCTGGTATGATACAGGTAGACTCACAAACTGGTTTATTAATGAGCACCTATGATATGAAAATTACCAAAGACAAATATATCGAGTATAATACAGATGTCACCCTCTATGACAAAGGTCTGGTGGATCTGCCTGCAGCCTCATAATAAACTATTTGGGTTTCCTAAGCATGGGGCTCTTCCTGTAATGTACCCTGCCACCTGTGCTGTTGTCAGCTGGCTCTCACTGGGTTGCCCTAGGAGCACTGAGGCTCGAGGAACAAGGCAAGAAAGTAATATTCTGGCTACTGCTATCGCTGTGGGTACAAACTCTTTTGTCTCTGTCCCAGGAGGCTCACGTCTTTTGCCAGCATTAATGAAATTATGACACGTTAACTTAATGAAATTATGACATGTTAACTTGTTAGTTTGCATATAAAATAAAAAGACCCTGAGATTTCTCATGAAGAAAAGAATTGACATTTTATTTCTTGCTTGTACAGAATTTTACCATGTGTGGGTGGTGAATTTTATCTACTTCTGTATCTACTGAAATAATAAGGTGATTTTTCTCCATTGTTCTCTACATAGGGTAAATTATATTGACTTTCAAATGTTAAATCAATCTTTCATCCCTGAAATAGTCAGTATGGCCATAAAGTATTATTCTTTTTACAAATTGTTAGATTCAGTCTGCTGATATTTCTAAAAGAATTTTTGCATCCATGTTCATGAGACTGGTCTATAATTTTCTAATCTTATAATACCATTGTCTCGTTTTGGTGTCACAACTATACTGATTTCTCTGGAAAACTTCAAACTGATATTCCTTCTTCCTTAAATGTTTGGAGAGTTCATTAACATAGCCATCTGAGCCTGGATTTTATTTTGTGGGAAGAGTTTTATTTATGATTCAATTTCTTTAATAAATACAAGATTAGTAAGATTTTCTATACCTTCTAGTGTCTGTTTTTGTTAAGTTAAATCTTCCTAGGAAGATTTAATAAAGAACGTGAATATATTAAAGTCATTCACTATGTCCTCTCATCTTTGCAATGACTAAGATTTGTGATATTTCCTTTGTGAAAAATATTACTTTGCTGATATCTTCACTTTTTTGCTTTATCAGTCTCATCAGGGGTCTATCAACTTTATTTTCTCTCTTCAAGAATCAACTTTGTTGATCCTTACTGGTTATTTGTTATTTCAGTAGTTTTCATACCTCTTATACTTCCTCTGGGTTATTACTTTTGCTTTTTCTTCTAACTTCTTGAATTATATACTCTGCTCATTAATTTTGTATCATTGTTATGACATAGGAATTTAAGGCTATCCATTTCTGTTTACAAAGCTCTACCAGCATCCCTCAGGTTTTGATGTGGAGCATTTTCATTTCATACTTTAACTAAAACCTATGTTCTAGTTTTCATTATATGATTTCTTATCCCAGTCTCCGGTTATTTAGACATTTATTTCCAACATGGATTTCCTATTTATCTTTCCATTGCTGATTTGTAGGTTATTTGGACTGTAACCAGAGAACACACTCTTCTCAATCTTGTAGTATTTACTGAGACTTATTTTATGGTCTGAAGAGACTTTGCAGTTGTGATGTGTCTTACATTTTATATAATGTCCAATAAGTCAAACTGGTTATTTGGACTGTTCAAATCATTAACTACTGATTTTTTTTTTTGCTGCTTCTACCAGAGGTATAATCTCTCATTATAATTATAAACTTGCCAATTTCTCCTGACAGTTCTGGAAATATTTCCATTTTATATTTTAAGTGTTTTATTAGATGCATACAAATTTCAAATTGTTATTTATTCTTGGTAAATTACGTATTTTTTTTCCTTCAGTAATTTTACTGCTTTAGCATTTACTCTAATGTTAATATAGCATGGCTCTTTTTCTATCCTTTTATCTTTTAATATCCTGATGTTTTTAGGATGTGTTTCTAGATATTCTATATAATTGGTTTTTAAAAACCCAATATGACAATCTGAGTCTTTCATAGGAATATTTTGTTCATTCACAGTAGTATTTAATTATTGACATAACTGTGTTTTCATCATGCTACTAAATATTTGTCCTGCCTATTCTATGTGTTCTTTTTACTCTACTACCTACTTTTGTAGGTTAAAAAAAAACACTTTTATTAATCCATACCCTCTCTATTAGCATTGGAATCATAAGTTTTTAAACACTGTGATTAAAATATACATAAGATCTACCATTTTTAAGTGTACAGTTCTATGACATTAAGTATATTCACATTGTTCTGTAATCATCCCCATCCAGAACTTTCTCATCTTCCTAAACAGAAACTCTTACCATTAAACAGCTACACCATTCTCCCCCTTCACCAGCCCCTAACAACCATTATTCTCCTTTCTGTCTCTATGAATTTGACTACTCTAGGTACATTGTATAAGTGGTACCATATAGTACTTGTTCATTAGCGACTGGCTTATTTCACTAATCTTAATCTTCAAGGTTCATCCATGCTGCACCATGGGTCAGAATTTCATTCAAGACTGAATAATATTCCATTGTGTGCCTATATCACAATTTTTCTATTACTCCACTGATGGATCTTTGGGTTGTTGCCACCTTTTTAGTTCTTATGAATAATGCTACTTTGAACATGAGTGTACAAATTATCCATTTGTGTTCCTGCTCTTAGTTCTTCCAGTTACTCAGAAGTGGAATTGCTGGATCATATGGTAATTCTATGTTTAATGTTTTGAGGAATTGCCATACCATCTTCTACAGTGGCTATACTACATCCACCAGCAATTTACAACATTTCCAATTTTCCCCATCCTCATCAACATTTGTCATTTTCTGTTTGGGTTTTCTTGGTTTTGTTTTGCCCATTTAAAAATTATGGTGTTTTTTAAATTGTTGCTAAGTTATAGATATTCTTTATATATTTTTGGATAGTGACCCTTATCAGATAAATGATTTTCAAGTACTTTCATTCTGTGCACTGCCTCTATTGATGGTATCCTTTGATACACATTTTCAATTTTAATGAAGTCTAATTTATCTTTTTGTATTCAAGAAATCATTGCCAAATCCAGTGTTGTGAAGCTTTTCCTCTGTTGTCTTCTAAGAGTTTTATAGTTTTAGCTCTTATGTTTAGGTCTTTGATCCATTTTGAATTAGTTTTTGTACATGCATAAGGTAAGGTTCCGACTTCATTTTGTGTATCCTTTTAAAAACTGTTCTTTTAGTAATTACCCTAAAGATGACAACACTCATCCTTTACTCATTATATAAAATCAGCTGGTTTATGTGTAAAAGAAGAGTTAACATAGCAGGATCAGGCCCACTCTCCTTACAAAAAGACCTGCTAGCAAGGTTGGCCCCCAGCTAGAGTCTAGGAACTTGGATTTTGGAAGGGTTTCCACCAATCCCAGAAGTGGTAAGGGTGGCTCCCTGTACCAAAACTTGTATGAACAATGTGGTTTATACCAAACAGCTGCTTTCCTTCTCAGTGTCTGCAACTTTTGTATGTGCTAGGCAAGTAGGTCCTATGTGACCAGGTCCCAATAAAAATATTGAGCACTGGTTCTCTAATGAGCTTTCTTGGCATACAGCATTCCATACGTATTGTCATAACTCATTACTGGAGGAAACAAGCACACCTTGTGTGACTCCAATGGGAAAGGACTCTTGGAAGCCTATGCCTGGTCCTCTCTAGACAGCACCGTTATATGGCTTTTCCCTTTGTTGATTTTGCTTTGTATCATTATGTTGTCATAAATTGAAGCCATGAGTACAGCCATATACTGAGTCACGTGAGTTTTCCAAGTGAATAACAGGCTTGGGAGAGGTAGTAATGGGGACCCCCAATATAGTACATTTTACCCTTTCCAAACTACAAGGTATATGGAATAGTAAGTGCCTAATTTCTTATGCTACTATTGTCATATATTTTTAATTGGACCTGTAAAATACCACTATTCTTGTTTTATACCAATTGTCAATTGGTATAAACAATTATACCAATTGTTTTATACCAATTTATACCAATTTATTGGACCTGTAAAATACCACTATTCTTGTTTTATACCAATTGTCAATTGGTATAAACAATTATACCAATTGTTTTATACCAATTTATACCAATTGTCAATACCAATTGATATATACATTTTCATCTTTACTTCTCCTACATCTCTGACCTTTCATCTAAAATCACTTTTCTTCTTCCTAGAGAACACTCTTTAGTATTTTCTTTACTATAAATGAGTCCTGTAAGTAACAAATTATCTTAGTTTTTGAGTAAAGATATATTTATTTCCCATTTATTCCTGAAGGCTTTTTTTTTTTTTTGAGTATAGAACCCAAAGTTTGTAGAATTATTTGATGACATCTGTTAAGAATCAGATGTCAATCTAATTGTTGAGGTAAATTCTTTTTTCTCTGGTGGCTTTATAGATTTTAGCTTTATTTTTTTTCTCTGATATACTGATGTCTTTTTATTTTTCCTGTTTGGGGTTTGAAAGGGTTTAATGAATTTATGGCTTGATGTTTTTCATCATTTAAAGAATATTTCAGCCATTTTTTTTCTGAAAATTTTTTCTGCTTTATTTCTCTCCCTTCTTTTTGTTAAAACTTTGTTACATTCATAGAGGTCTCACTCTCCCTCTCTCTCACCTTCTCTCAGGTTTTCTAACTTTTCTTTCTCTGTGTTTCATTCCATAGTTTCTTCTGACCTACTTTTCTTTTTTCCTAATTCTCACTTCAACTATTTGTCTAATATGTTATAGAACCTATTAACTGAGTTATTAATTTAAATTTCTTTTTTTCATTAGTGGGATTTCCATTTTTAAAGTATTTTCAGTTCTATACTGAAATCCTCAATCTTGTCTTTTGTCCCCCTGAATATAACACATCTGAATCAGTTAGCTTTCATTGTGCAGTCAATCACCTTCAAAACTTAGTAGCTTAAAACAATGGTTATCTATTTAAGCTTATAATTCTGCCCATTAGCAATGGGCTGGACTCAGGTAGGTAAGGGATTTTTCACATCTTGGTTGGGCTTGCTCATGGCTCTGTGGAGAGCTGCCAGGTTGGGAGTGAGGGTTGATGTCCAATCTATGCCAGATTCTGTCATGTGTTTAGGAGCAGCTGGCTATAGGCTAGAATGCCTTGGCTATCCTCCATGTAATTCTTTGTCCTCTAACTGACTAGGCTTTTCCCCGTGGCTTCAGCATATTTCCAAGAGAGCAGAGTAATCAAGTCCTCTTGAAGACCAGGCTTGTAAGTGGAACAACTTATCAAAGTAATTCAAAAGGCTAGTTTAGATTCAAGTGGGTGGCAAAATAGATTCCACATCTTGATGAAAGGAGCTTCAAAGTCACATTGCAAAGGTCCACAAATGCAGGGAAGAGAATAATTATGGCCATTTTAAAAAATGGTCTATCACTTATAAGGATATATTCTTTAAGGGTGTCTGATAACTTAAATACCTGGAGTCCCTGTGGCTAGTTTCTATTATGTAGTGTTATTATCCAGTAGTTTTCATTCATGTGGCCTTATTTCATTTATTAGTTATTTTGGATTGTGCACTCTTATTTACAAAATAACAAGTAGGCACAAAATTGTGGGTAGAAATAATCTGAAGCCTAAAAGGACATTACTTTATTCCAGAGAATTTCTACCTGCATTTTTGCTAGATGCATGTCAGAAATAACCCCACTATCATTTCAATCCAATTCAGGGAATAAATTTTGAAGCTGAGTTATAGTCCCTCTGAAGAACTATGTATTTCTGGTTCATAGTTACTACTAGAGTACAGTCTGCTGGGGTTCCAACCCAGTGCTGAGTGTTCACCAAAGTCCATCTCCCTGGCTTCAATGTTATCAGAAGTGTCCCTTAAACTAGCTACCCCTCTACAAATAACACCAGGGGACATGTGGTCCCAAACATAGGGTATATTTTCCTGAGATTCATCTCTGTACCTTGGCCCACTAATTCATGATGAGGTGATAGTTCCCCAGTGCCTTGTTTATACAGGTACTCTACTTTTATTCAACTTTTCTAGCTGTTCTCTGTAGAAAGTTGGCTTTAAAATCACTAGACAGCTATAACTGAAAACAAATCCCCATTTGTTATTTTATAACAAAGAATCCCATGTTAGTGCATGTAATGAAAAGTATGTAAAATTCTTTGATACACTTTTCAAGAGAGGGAGCTTAATTCCCTTCCCTTTGAGTATGGATTGGATACAATAACTCACATCTAAAATGTGACAGAAACCATGGAGCGTGCGTAGGTCACAAAGACACTGTAGCTTCCATCTTGCTCTCCCTCTAGGGAAGCCAGTTGCCACAATGTAAAGACACTTAAGCAGCCCCAATGAGAGGCCCATGTGGTGAGTCCCAGGGGGCCAACAGCCCTGTGAATGAGCTATCTCAGCAGCACAACCTCCAGTCTCACCCAAGCCTCCTGATGACTACAACCCAAGCAACATCTTTGACTACAACAGTGTGAGAGTTCCTAAGTGAAAACTACCCAGCTAAAGCCACTCCTTAATCCTGACCTGCAAACTATGAGATGATGAATACTATTTGAGTAATTAAGTTTTGGGTAACTGGTTTTGCATTAGTAGTTAACTAATACAGTATGTTTGCTTTTTAATTTTATAATATCATTATTTTATTACTTTACATTAATACTATTTTTTATTTGAAAAAAATCAATAGCTTAAAATTTTAAAGTAATATTTAAATATAAAAGATATGCTTGATTTACCTCTTGTTGCCTCTTTTACTCCTAGCTGGAAGCAGAATTTTTCAAGACAGATGAAGTCATTTCCACAATAGTATTAATAGATAAGCCATTCAGAAAACCTTTATGATTTATTCTCACTTCCTGAAGAGCATCTATAATATGGTCTCTATGCAAAAGGAAAACACACATAAGCACCTGTCCTTTCCAAAGTAACACATTCTAAATATGGATAAGTTATCACACTGAACTATATTTTTACATAAAAATATTAAAACCACTGTAACAGAATTGTAGTCATTACCTGCGAACTTCTGGATGTAGTTCAGCCAGTCTCTTCATGATTTTGGTAAAGCTACGCAGATTCAATGTATTTGGTGGTATGAATTGAATAGGTGCATCAGGTAATAGTTTAGTAGATTCAATCTGTTTACAATTCTTCTTGATACCCTAAACAAACATTTTAAAGTTTTCTTAAAACAGTGACCATTTCATAGACACTTTAGCTTATTTAATTAAAATAAAATTTAAATACAAATGGCAAAATAAAAATTCCTAAGAAATTTACTTTGAGTTGGGATTATTACACCAAGTAGATTTACTTGAGCTGTGTTGTGAACCATGTATTTAAAAAAAAAAAAAGTTTCACATGTTTTCTAACAGTGACAAAATATTTGGAGTTTAGTCTAAATCAGCCTTTCTCAACTGGGATTCCTCATCTGAACCACAGAACACAGATGTTAACTATTCTCTCACTTTCCCCAAAGATAGGACATAATTAGTTTCATTTACAGTGCAGGAGAGAGGTTAATTCACTACATACTGGGGATATCTAAGGCTTATGGCATGGAGGCTTAATTCTCTTACTTAACCTGACAGAGAAAGGCTAGTTTACATAGTAATTACAAATATTCTATATTTTATTTACTAAATATGGCATCAACACAGACTATATATCCAGAATTGGACCACATACTGTGGAAGGAAAACTAGTTATATAGAACAGAAACCCCTCCACCTATGAATCTTATAATCCAATCAAATAGACAAAATTAAAATGATTAATTAGTATTCACCAGGTTATAAATTCTATGAAACCACTACATATCCCATAAAAATTCAAGTTAAACAAAGAGCTGAGACTTTAAAGTCTAGATGAAAAGACAGGGCAAAATACATAAAATATTATATCTATCCCATCAGAACATTATCATTTTACTTAATTGTTTATTGTCTTTCTTCACTAGATTTAAGTTATATAAGACCACATATTTTTTGGCCTGTTTTGTTCTTTGCTATTTTCCCAGTGCCTAGAATATTTATGTATACAATTGGTATGTAATAACTGCTGAATAAACAAAAGTTTGGGATACAATAGTTTAAGTGATAGTTTAAACCACAGAAAGGATGAGATTTCCAAGAAAGAGCCAAATTACTGCTCAACAACAGTAACAACTACTATTGAGTTGAACGCATATTCTGTGCCTGGCATTGTTCTAAGGACTTTTCTGTATTAAATCCATTTAAACCTCACAACATTTGTGAAGCAGGAACTATTATTCCCATTTTAAAATAAGGAAGCTCAGACATAGAAGTTAGGTAGCTTGCCCAGTCACATAATGAGCAGGTAGCAGAGTCAGGTTCTGCCTCTTATGGTAGAAAATAAATATTTTCTTTCTTTTTTTTAATATTTTATTTGTTTATTTGACAGAGAGATATCACAAGTAGGCAGAGAGGCAGGCAGACAGAGAGGGGGGAAGCAGGCTCACTGCTGAGCAGAGAGCCCGATGTGGGGCTCGATCCCAGGACCCTGAGATCATGACCTGAGCCGAAGGCAGAGGCTTAACCCACTAAGCCACACAGGCGCCCCGACAATAAATATTTTCTAAATAAATGAATGTAATGAATAAATGTTGAGAAGCTGAGAAAAGAAAGGTGATAATATCTCATGTATTAAATAAAAATTAACTCAAAATCTCTGTGACCATGGGTTTTGAAAAGCACAAATTAAAAAAGAAAAAAAATTGGTAAGTTGTATTCCATCAAAATTTAAAACTCCTTTAAGACAGTATTAAAAGAAGGAAAAGACTACGCATAGGTTAGAAAAAGTATTTCCAAATCATATATATCTTATAAAAGGTCTGTATTCAGAAGATAAAAAAAAACTCTCGGGGCACCTGGGTGGCTCAGTGGGTTAAAGCCTCTGCCTTCAGCTCAGGTCATGATCCCAGGGTCCTGGGATCCAGCCCCACATCGGGCTCTCTGCTCAGCAGGGAGCCTGCTTCCTCCTCTCTCTCCCTGCCTGCCTCTCTGACTAGTTGCAATCTCCATCTATCAAATAAATAAATAAAATCTTTAAAAAAAAAAACTCTCAAAACTCAATAATAAAATAAACAACAATTTATCAATCAATGGACACTTGGGCGGTTGCCATAACTGGGCTACTGTAAGTAATGCTGCTATAAAAATTGGGGTCCATGCATCCGTTTGAATTAGTGTTTTTGTATTCTTTGGGTAAATACCCAGTAGTACAATTGCTGAAGTGCAGGGTAGTTCTGTTTTTAACTTTTTGAGAATTTTCACACTGCCCATTTGCATTCCCACCAACAGTGCACAAGGGTTCCCCTTTTGCCACATCCTCACCAACACCTCTTGTTTCTTGTGTTGTTGATTTTAGCTATTCTGACATGTGTGAGGTGGTATCTCACCACGGTTTTGATTTGCATTTCCCTGATGATAAATGATGTTAGTGATTTCTCCATGTGTCTGATGGCCATCTGTATGCCTTCTTTGGAAAAATGCCTATTCGTGTCTTCTGCTCATTTTTTAATCAGATTACTCATTTTCGGGGATTGATGAATGAAAAAAGAAAATGTGTTTTATACACACACACACACACAATGGGATATTACTCAGCCATAAAAAACAATGGAATCTTGCTATATTTGCAATGACATGAATAGAGCTAGAGTGTATTATGCTAAGTGAAATAAGACGGTCAGACAAAGACATATATCACATGATCTCACTCATATGTGGAATTTAAGAAACAAAACAAATGAGCAAAGGGGGAAAAAAGGAGAGAGACAAACTAAGAAACAGACTCTTAACAATAGAGAACAAAATGAGGGTTACCAGAAGGGAGGTGGGTAGAGGGAAGGGTTAAAGAAGGATCGTGTTTAAGGACTGCACTGGTTGTGAGGAGTACCAGTTGATGATTGATTTAAGAAGCGGTGAATTACCATATTGTACCCCTGAAACTAATATACTATATGTTAACTAACTGGAATTTAAATAAAAACCGCAAAACAGCAAACAGTCCGATAAAAGTGGCCAAAATATGAACAGGAATGAAATGCTATATGCACAGCAATATGGATCAATCTCCAATGCATGAAGCTAAGCTGTCAGGCTAATAACATTATGTAATAGTCATTCACATGACACTCTGGAAAAGGAAAATCATAAGGAGAAGAAACAGTATAAGACAATGTTCTGGAATGAAGGAACTATTCTGTATTGTGATTGTGGTGCTGGTTACACATTCATGTGCAGTTGCCTAAACTTGAAAATACCAAGAAGAGTGAATTTTATTCTACATAAATCTTTTAAAAACCTGTGGAATTCCTATAGGACCCCAGGCACACTGCTGAACAGTGGAGAGGTGAGGGTAAAGGGGCAACTTCATCATTTTCCATGTAGTGTTTAAAACCCCGATGAGGTAAAATTGAGAGCATATATAATGACTATATTTTATGGTTTTAATGATTGTAAGCCAAGATTAACTGTGAGAAAGAGTGATGAGAGAGTAATTAACTACTTACACAGGAATACTATCCAAGAATAGGGACAAAAAAGACTGCAAAGTACTGGCAAAGAGTCTAGTTAAAGAGAGTCTACAGCCAGACCTACAAAGATCTACATTCCACCCCCCTCCCCAAGAGCAACTAGAGTTGTACAAAAACAGCTTAGGGTGGATCCACGGTTAAAAAGGATAGAGATTAACATTCTCATCCCCACTTCAAGCTCCCTGATTCTGGAGTTACTTGTTCTACCAAACTACTTATCGCAGTATGGCCTATACAAAGACCACTGAAAAGATCCATCAAGAAAACTAACCTTCTGGTCAAAAGGAAAAAACTCACTGTCTTGCTCAGATCCTAGTTGCCTTGGCCTAGTTCTGGGCAATCTTGAAATTGAGGAGACTGAGGTAATTTCTTTGTTGGTGCTTCTCTCCAAATTATTCCAAGTAACTTTATTTCCATTTTTGAAGGAAAGTGGTGATGTATATTCTCCAGGAGTTTTAACAAGCCGCACGTTTACGGATTTTCCATTTATTTCTGTCCCGTTCATTTCTTTCACGGCCATCTTTGCATCAATGTTTTTTTTAAAAACAAGGGATGCATATCTAACATATAAAAGCAGAAAACCAAAAGACTATTAATGACTAAACTGCCTCAAACTCCACTTTGTAACTACTGGATATATACATACTTTTGCCCTTAAAAATAAAAAGGTTACTATACTTACCTTGGGATTAGGAAAAATAATTATTTAGAATAAATAATAAAAAGAAATTAGGGGTGCCTGGTGGCTTAGTCGGTTAAGCATCCGCTTTTGGCTCAGGTCGTGATCTCAGGGTCCTGGGATCGAGCCCTACATGGGGTTTCCTGCTCAGTGAAGAGCCTGCTTCTCCTTCTCCCTCTGCCCCCACCCCACTCCAGTTCTCTCTCTCTAAAATAAATAAAATCTTAAAAAAAAAAAAAAAGCAAATTAGGGGTGCCCTAGTGGCTCAGTTGATGAAGCATCTGCCTTCAGCTCAGGTGATGATCCCAGGGCCCTAGATCAAGCCCCAAGTCGCATCAGGCTCCCTGCTCAGTGGGAGGCCTGCTTGTACTCTCTCTGTCAAATAAGTAAATACAATCTTTAAAAAAAAATGAACAAAAACGGGAAGTAAAAGACAGCATTTCTTAGAAATTCTCTTTAATTTTATATTAAAATTTAATGTAAAACATTTGCAAAGTTGCTATATGACAGAGTAACACAGATTAGTAGTCTTAGGACAATTGGTTATCACTTAAAAATTAAAATTAATCTCTATACACAAAACATAACCTTGAGGTGGATCAAAGGTTTAAATATGAAAGGCAAATTTTAAAAACATTTGGCAGAATAGATAAGATAATGTCCTTAGGACCTCGTCATGGAAAAACAAGGGAACCAAAAAAGAAGTTGGAAAATCTAACCAGAATTTTAACCATTTGATTGAGAATAAAGTTAGGCAAGAGTCATCCTTCTGAAATCACCAACCCTAGATGTGTTAACAGAAGAACATATACCAAATCTGGAAAGGAGTTGTTTTCGAAGAACAGACTATGGGTATATTGTTACTCTATGGATATATAAAGTTCCTCTATCTTTCTTTCAAAACATGTTTTCTAAATTTCCACATGGAATATATAATATTTCAAGTAATAAAAGTTTTTTTAAAAAAACGATTCAACAAATACTAAAAGAATATTTCACATCAAGTAATACTTCCAGGATTACAAACTACTTTAATGTAGTGGACTGTATTAACAATACATCAACAGGTCAAATAAAAAGAGTACATCATCTTAAGTGACTCCATTTGAGACAAAATTCAACAACAATTTTTTTTTTTGAGAGAGAGCACAAGGTTGGGGGAAGGGGCAGAGGGAAAGGGAGAGAGGGACTCTTCAGCAGGTTCCAAGCCCAGTACAGAGCCTGACACAGGGTTGATCTCACAACCCTGAGATCATGACCTGAGCCGACATTAAGAGTTGGATGCCCAACTGACTGAGACACCCAGGAACCTATATAGGATCCTTTCTTAACTGGTAAAGATTTCTTTATCTGAAATAAACAGCTATCCTTGTTAGAGATGAAATAACAAATGCCTTTCCACTAAGCTATCACCATTTTGTTTGAAATTTTGAATGTTCCTACAATGTCACAAAACAGAAAGCAGCATGATAAATACTGGAAATGACTATATGTAGATAAGGTAAAAAACATAAAAGCATCAACTAAAAGGTAATTAAAATTAAAAATAATCAAACAAAGTACAATTTTCTGAGTGCCTACTATATGCTAGGCTGTATTCCTATTTCTTTACTTATTAATAATTGTCTCATATTGTGATGAAGGTACTATTATTATCCTCATTTACAGATGAAGTGCCTGAGGTATGTATAGGTTAAGTAACTTGTCCAAATTTATTCAGCAAGCTACTGATGCAAGTGGGAACAGAACCCAAGCCATAAGTCATCTAGCTACAGAGCCCACTCTCTTAACTAATGCACTCTACTGCCCCTGTGTGAAATGGTAATGAAACAGGATTAAGTGTACAAAAATCAATAAGCCATTAATACCAAATTAAAAAGTATAATGGAAGATTTGATTAGGAACAGCACCATTAGTGATGTAGCTGTCAAAATGTCTCCCCCAACCAGGCTGGGAAAGCTCTGTGGAATGGCCCTTGACTTTACCGCCACTGTGGTTGGTGTCCACTCCTGGCACACAGCACACACTCAGTAAGTGTACCTTACTGAATCTGAAAACCTACCTATAATTAGTAGAAGAATCATAAATGGAAATTTCAGAAACTTGGTATTTCTGGAAATGAGACCTTAAATCAGCCTAAAAGAAAAATAAAAGTTTGTGAAAGGTAGAAAAAATGAAAAAAGAATCAAAATATGAACAATTAATAGATTTTTAAATGAAACTCGGAAAATAGTCCTGGCATACCTCAGATACTGAAGGGCAGAGACCACCAACATGTATCAAGTAACCTTTATCTTTTCGTAAAGTTTCAATATTCTTCATTTCTGCTTATAGAGAAACATAATATATGACCATTAATATTTGATATTATAAAAGAAATGTGAAAACTTTTTTTATTATTACAAAACTTATAAAATTATTACTGAATATCGGCACTAGTCTGAAGACCAAGATTTAAGATTTTAGGGCCTTAATCACATCATCTTCCAAATAAAGAGATTGGATTGGTTGATACTAAGTCTCTCATAGCTCAAAAATGGGTCAATAACATCTCATCAGGATAATCAATTACATCATAGTAAGAAAGGTGTCTTTCATTTGTCTTTGGTTCAAAGAAGCACTATCTAGGAAGGGAGATGTGCAGAGGACCCTAACTGCCTTCATGTCAATCCTGGCTAGGCCTTATGGATATTCCCGGGCTGGGGAAACATCACACCAACAAAACCTTGAAATCAGAAAAATATCAAAAACAGGTATATAGTCTGTTAATGGTAATGGCACATTAGAAAAAAAGGGGGAGAACAAACAACTTGATTTACACAGGACTTTTTGGGAACCACAAATACTAAGATTACAGATAGTTTTTTTTCCATTCTCAGAACGCATTTTCATGTCTCCATTTTGAAGAGAACTTGGTCTGAAATCAAAAAAGATCTACTGAATTGAGATTCTTTTAGTTTCCTGTCAAAACCAATACCTGGCACATAGGTAGTACACAGTAAATATTTGTTAAATGAATTCAAGTACTTTAATTTATTTGTTTAGTTTTTATATAATAATGGGATAGTTTTAAGTTTTATTTTTTTCACTCACTAATAATAGCCTAACACCCCCTGAGTGCCCCTCCCACTGCAGGCGGGAGGCCCAGCACTTCACCTGCAACCTAGCAATTGTTATCGTTTCCATTTTCCAGAGGCGGCTGCTGAGGTCTTCAGAGTTCAGGTTACAAATCTAGTTAAGTGGTGGTGCTGCAATGCAGGCAGACTCTTTCATCCCTAGGCAATAATAACCCAACCTTCTTCATTAACTTACTTCCTTTAGCTTGCTTAATCTCTTTGGTTATAATGTACAGTTGTAAAGAAGAGAGTGAAACTATTTATCTGTATACTTCTACACTGAGGTGTGGAGGGAGCAAGAAGCTACAGTGAATAAGCATTAGGAGACATATGTTTGACTCATCCCCTTCACCTTACACTAGTTGAATACAATAGGATGACTAACTACCCCATGGGCAGAACACTGTACTTGGCCCTGGGGACAGGTAATGAACAAACTATAAAAAAAAACTGAGCTAATATGTGATGTGGGAAGGCAGTCTATAGATCAGGTAAGATAAGTATATAGCATGTGGTAAGTGATATGGACAAAAATAATGAAAGGTTGGGGCACCTAGGTGGCTCAATGGGTTAAGCCTCTGCCTTCAACTCAGGTCATGGTCTCAGGGTCCTGGGATCCAGCCCCGCATTGGGCTCCCTGCTCAGCGGGGAGCCTGCTTCCCCGTCTCTCTCTGCCTGCCTCTTTGTCTACTTGTGATCTCTCTCTGTCAAATAAATAAAATCTAAAAAAAAATAATGAAAGAAAAAAAGTAGTTAGAATAAAGTTAGATGATAAAATATCATTTATTTTAAACTGTGTATGTGTATTAAATACATGCATAAAATGCATAAATGAATGGTAAAGAATATTCATAGTGGTTACTGCAGATTGAAGAACCTTCAGGTAATTTAAATTTTCTTATATTTTGTTTAAAAATCTTTTTAAAAAAATATTTTACTTATTTAACAGAGAGAGAGAGAGAGAGACAGAGCACAAGCAGGCAGAGGCAGAGGGAAAGGGAGAAGCAGGCTCCCTACTGAGCAGGGAGCCTGATGTGGGGCTCCGTTCCAGGACCCTGGGATCATGACCTAAACCGGACAGACGCTTCACCAACTGAGCCACCCAGGCACCCATTTAAAAATCTTAGTAAGCATTATTTAAAGAAGCAAAAAATTCCAATAAGACCATTGCTATTATATAAAATAAAAATCCATGGAAGCATACAGAAATAAAGTAGCATATATTTAGAAGTGATAGAAGGGCAATGATCAAAGATATTAGAGGAAATTCCAACTATTTTAAGCAATTGAAGACTATGAAAAGATGAAAACATTAATAATTTGTTCTATTTCTAAAGTAAGGGAAAGAAAACTGTTTTGATCCCTCAAGCCAGTCTGGCAGATCTGCTGAGGGTTAGGAGGAAGAGAGCGTCCAGGAGGAGCGGTGGTGTTGCCCTGGAATGGAAGAAAGGACTTGGACCTCTACTGCTAACTAAATCTGGGATTTACGTTTTTTAGCAGTTTTCTGAAAGAAAGGAACATTTCAAACTGATTTACTTTTTAGAAAAACTGAGATCTAAATGTCCAATTTCTCATTTTTTATAATTATAAAGGAAAGCGACAAACAAAATATTAAAACAGTTTAGTTCTCAGAATTACAAAATGAGCTACAGTAGGATTTCTTAGTAAATTAAGAACCAACCTTGTGGAAACTTTGGATCCCCTTTGTCTTTTTCTATTTGATTTTCTTGAATCCCTGACAAGTCAACTCCCGTCAGGTTTTCTTTAGCATCAAACCAGTCTTCCCTTATTTCTCGATAATTTTTGCAGTCTGAGAAATTGAACAGAAGCAGCTATGAATTATGTACAATGTTAAACTCTGATAAATTATTAAAAAGCTTCTCAGAATAAGTCAACATGAGGACAATTACTAGTTTTATGTAAAAATAAATATCAGCAAAGTATAAACCAAGCATAAAGATTCCTTGAGAAAGGTTTTTTGCTAGCCCCTGAAAAATACTATTCTGAGTGAACTGCTCCCCAGTTTTCTTTTAATTAACACTGATTCTTAGCTTACTAAAAGGCTTACATTTCTGATTTTTAAAGTATCCTTTATTGACGAAGAGACACATTTTTATACACAAATAATAGTAAACATCTTTAAAAAGGAATTAATCAGTACTACAGCTCTATTTCATTAAAAATTGAATTAATGATCTTTCTGGAATGATTATAATCTCTTCTCATAGAGGACAAAAACAAAAAAAAGTACAATTTACAGATATAAACTGAATAGAAGAAAGAATTTTCAGATTGGAAAATATGAACCAGAAGAAAAAAATCTGCATTATTATTTGACATTATCAAATATATTAAGTAACCTTACAGAAGCTAAGTAGATGGAATAAGAACATACTTAATGTTTATAATCAGAATGATGCCATTCAGTCAATCCAAAATGTTGGTTTTGATTTAATGAATGGGCATTAGGAGTATTTTAAACTTTGCTATTTGTTTTTGGGCGATTCACAGGACTCTTTACACTGACCTTTGTCATCAAGTTTCAGCTGACTAAAGTCTACATCGATGTCACCATTTTTCAAACCATCTTCCTTGGCTGGTGCACCCTGTTTAGGATGACTACTGTCTGACAGGAAAGACATCTGAGGATTAAAATAATAAAAACAGCAATAAACATGGACTAGCGGTTACTGCACTGCTGTTCTGTGGCAGGTACTCTCCACTATCATCGTTCAGTCCTCACGACAATGAAGGTAAACAGAACAAAATCATTTTCTGTAAGTGAGCAAACTGAAAGTAACTTGCTGCTTTATGTTGGTCACACTTAAGAGTTTGAACTCAGCCTGTGCATAGTGACTGCCAACACTACCATTATTTAGCAAAGTGTGGCACACATACACACAAGAAGTACTTGAAATGATTTTCAGAAATATTCATATACGGATTTTTCACATTAACAATTAACAGTAATATATTTAATTTAATGTGTGCTTATAGAATCCTTTTATTTATAAAAAGTGGCATTTCTTTCCCATATTTAATAGTTACTTTTTACCCATAAATTGATTTAAAAAGGAGAATCATTTAGGGGTGCCTGGTGGCTCAATAGGTTAAGCATCCACCTCTTGATTTCAGCTTAGGCCATGGTGTCAGGGTCATGGGATGGAGCCCACCAGTCAGCAGGGAGTCTGCTTGAGATTCTCTTTCTCCCTCTTCCCCTCCCCATCCTCCACCTGTTTGTGTTCTCTCTGAAATAGATGAATAATCTTTAAAAAAAAGGGGGGGGGAATCATTTAAAGAAAAATACAAAGTAATGTTATAGGTAATACATGGCTATGGAAAATTGTGAAGATGGTACAGGAGTAGCTGAAATTTAGCAACTATCCTATCACTGTACTGCTTTTCACACATAACCTGTTAATTTAATGAGATAGGTATTAAAATTTCATCCTAACTTAAAATAGGTATAGTCTTGTAGCCCAAACTAAGATTATATACCTGCATCTTGTTAAATATTTGTGGAGAACTGAGTTTTTTTTTTGATCAAGTAGAATGATGGAATACATAATTTGCTAAAGTAATTTAATCATTTGTTAGTATTAAAGTATATAACTCAAGAAACTAACTTTTGGGTTAATGCATCTTATTATTATTCAAGACTACCCAAAGAGTATAACCTCAGGGTTAAGACCAAAATCTGAAAACAGCAACAAAGTTCAGCTTTTTTACGGCACTGCCTCACTTCATAAGGAATAAAGCCTGTGTTTCTATCCCACTTCACCCGCTGCAGAGTGCTCTTACACAGACTGTCACTGGACACACAATACCTTAGGGGGCCAAGAAAGTTCAAGAACACCTACAAAAGGCATTTAAAAACTAATTTTGTCATTTCAGTAAAGAAGGAATTAAACTTTTGCCTTGTCTAAACAATTTACTAGTTTTAAGCACAGTGTACCAGCATGTCAGTGGCCATAAGTCATGGTTGCCTTAGACAGTTCAAGTTTATACCAGCTGTTGTGGTGGTCATTAATGTCACTGCCTTTCATCCTCAACAGTTTCCTGGTTTGATGGTCACCCTACTGAACAGATACCACTGCCATCTGTTTGATCAGGACACTGTTCCTTCCAACCAGTTATATCCCTCAAGTGGTACTACACAAAGACAGCTGACTGAAAAAAAAGATTTGAGAGCTTCTGAAAATTATGGTTTACTTTGCTTAAGCCATAAAATTACAGATTTACATTAATGAACTACTTTTTAAAAAATCTCACTTGAGAGAACGTCTTTTTTAGGCTTGAAGAGACGTCAACATCACGTGTACTTTGATTATCTAGTTCAGGATCTGCTCCTGAAAAGCTAAACAGACAAAGATTTTATTAAACAGCTCATCAATGTTCTGAAAAGGATCAACAGAAAACTTAAAGTTAACCAAATTAAGCAATTTTTAAGATCTAATGAATTCACATTAGATGAACCCATAACTTACACATGTGATTCTTCTTTCATCAGCTAGAAAGAGAAAAAGGAAGAAAAGTCTTTTAGTTTAAACATGTATTCTGTGCAAACAGAGTAAAGTTTTAATTATAAAACATACATACCGCGGAAGCAAACGTAGACAAGGTCGATAATAATTTTGATTCCACAGCCAGAGGGGGTAGCTCTTCCAGAGGCATGCCCTTGTTTATTTTTTCTTTTAAGCTCTCATATCTAACCTTTAAGTCTCCCAAAACAGACAGTAGGGCTGATCCTAATTCCTTCTTAGTAGAATCACTTGATAAATTTCTGTTCAAAAGTCAAATTTACAAAACTCCTTAGACACAAGTCATCCATTCAACACTATTATATTATATACTGAGTTCTAACTCTATTAGATTTGTAAAGACTTCTTCTTTTAAATATTTAGTAAAAGAAAACCAAAGGGGCAGAAGTTTTTCTAGGGGCAGAAGAAGCAGCCAGAAAGAATTTATATAATTCTTATAAGTATATATATAAGCCAGAAAGAATGTGGCAGGATGTCATACAAACTCTGCTACTGACTTCAACCATACTTGGACTTTATATAAAGAAACATCCAATCTGTCTTTTTTCACTGGATTCGCCATCTTGACATACACTGCTGCCTCTGCATGAAATTAAAATGTATGACTTTTTATTTTTTTTTTTTTATTTTTTTTAAGATTTTTTTTTATTTATTTATTTGACAGAGAGAGATCACAAGTGGGCAGAGAGGCAGGCAGAGAGAGGGGGGGAAGCAGGGTCCCCGCCGAGCAGAGAACCCGATGCGGGGCTCGATCCCAGGACCCCGAGATCACGACCCGAGCCGAAGGCAGAGGCCTCAACCCACCGAGCCACCCAGGCGCCCCAAAATGTATGACTTTTTAAAGTCCATTAACCCTAGACTGGCTAACAAACCCAATTACAATCTATCCCTCACTTTGCCTTTCAAAAATAAAAATTAAGGAAATTTTGTTATAAATTTAAAGCTTGTAATAACATTCTAAGAAGATACAGATTTAAAGTTAACAATCACCTATTTACCCCTGCCCTGTTCTCCACTACGAGTTTGTAAGTGTCAGTGCAGTGGCGATGACACATCTGATAGTGAACATTTAAAAGGTGCAACTCTGCTTTGATGGCTCGCTGCATGATTTTCTGACAGCACTTCGATGGCAAACTCTTCGTAGGCTCTTTAGAATGTTGACATTCCCTTTAAAATGAAAGACTGGATTAGGTAGGATTCCAAACATTTTTCTCTGTTAATGACATGCCTCTCAAAGAGATTTTAAATTTCTTACTATTTTCTGTCAAGTTTAAATCATTTCTATTAAGATGGAAGGGTTGTAGGAAACATTACATCTTCAGAAAGTAAGGATGTCAAATCCAAGTAAATATATTCTTTCTAGAAGTCAAGAAAGTAAAAAGTTTCCAATTTATACTTTCTTTTACCAAAAAAGGATTATGAAGTACAGAATCAACTTTATTGATCCATAATCAATAGATTTTCAACCTAAATCAAGCTTTGGGCAACATTTTTTTAAGATTTTATTTATTTATTTGTCAGAGAGAGAGCACAGACAGGCAAAGTGGCAGGCAGAGGCAGAGGGAGAAGCAGGCTCCCTGCCGAGCAAGGAGCCTGATGTGGGACTCAATTCCAGGATGCTAGGATCGTGACCTGAGCCGAAGGCAACCACTCAACCGACTGAGCCACCCAGGTGTCCCTGGCCAACATTTTTTAAAGTTATAAGCATTCTGGATGGACATGGTTCTTAAATGTATTGTATTGCTCTCTTTTTTAAAGGTTTTATTTATTTATTTGAGACAGAGCAAGTGAGCACCAGATTAAACTCATTAGGAGAATGAAGAATGAGTGAAGGAAAAAGTAAACGAACTCAGAGCATGAAAACCAATTTGACTTCTCTCTCCAAATCCCCACCCCAGATTCTCCACGGATGCAGAGTAAATTACACAATTAATTAAAATCAAGATTAAAATACTCCGGCGAAAACAGCTATTTACTTCTTCAAATATGTAAGTTTTCCATAGGTGCTACTTTGTGTTGGTCTACAGGGGGATCGAATGGAGGAAAATGGAATAATTAAATCAGTATAGATTTGGGTTGAATAAATAAAGATAAGAAGCCATGAGTTTCTGAAGGAATTAGTGAGATATAATCTTAATAAGTGAAAAGCTTTAAAGTTATAATTATCTTAATATTTATTTGTTTGAAGGCAAATGGCAGATCTCTTAAAGTCCCTTTTAGCTATTATTCCATATGTTTAAACACACTACAAAAAGAGCAAATTACTGTTTTTATTTTTCCCCAAGTGTATCTATAGGTTATACATCTGACTTACCTTTCAGGATGTTTCTTTAAGTCTGTGATAGCAGACGCTTTTCTTAATCCCAGGGGATCCTGGAAAACGTGATTTAAAATGAAATTAGAAATAGATGACAAACACAGGTAAAATGTAAAATCCAATTTCTTGTTTTTCTTTTTGAAATTTTATTTATTTATTTGATAGAGACAAGTAGGCAGAGAGACAGGCAGAGAGAGAGGGAAGCGGACTCCCTGCTGACCAGAAAGCCCAATGCGGGGCTTGATCCCAGGACCCTGAGATCATGACCTGCACCAAAGGCAGAGGCTTAACCCACTGAACCATCCAGGCACCCCTAAAATCCAATTTCTAATTGACTTGATGGCAACAGCTGCCACCAAAGAAGGACAGAGTTTGGTAGCAATCAATTCACCTTTCCCATCATCGAAAGCATTAGGAACCTCAGTTATAATTCAACAAGCCATTTATTTTATCATACACGGCCTCTATATAAGGTCAAATAAAATTTTATTATTAATCTTATTGGCTTTACCTTATTTAGGAAATTTTCATTAGGTTTTGAACTGTCAACTGAGAGAGATTTTCCCAATGATCCTTTTGTCACAGCCCCTGGCGCATCGTCATCATCCTGACTGCATGACCAATCTGTGTTACAAGCCACACTTCTCTGTTTCTCACTGGGCCATTCACCAGGCCGTTTTTTGTTCATCATTGTTATCTCTGTATTGCTTGATACAGATGCTACAGAAGATCTTGCACTTGTTGCCCTGCTGGTTGTGAAACAAGCCCTAAAATCAGTGCTAACATCCACTGTCTGATTAACTGTGACTGTCCTGTTTGCGGCATCTGTCACTAATTTGGGACATGTTCCTTCTATATTGTGAAAGCAAGTTTTACTTGTGGTACTGCCATTAGTAACCTTCAGGGAGTTATCTTCTACTGCCTGATTATCTTTGACTGCAATCCTTGGGAGAGTAACAGAAAAATCTAAGGCTGGATTAGGGCTATTTTGTAGGCTTTTATAATGTGAATATCCACAGGCAGAAATTACTGAATCATCAAAAATAGAGGTCCAGGATGTTTGATAATCTTTACAGGGTTGGAGTAACATCTGTAAAGATTTGTCTTGTGATGTGCGAGGATTTTCAAGGTGGTGTGACATTTTGTTCTCAACAATTGCATTCCCACAAAAATCTTTACTTTCAATTATTTGACATTTCATTTTGCCAGTATACATTTTAGTTTTTAATGTTTTTTGAGGATTCAAAAAACCACTCTTAGATTGAGATTCCTGGTTCTCAAGTGGACTACTCCCTAGTACAATTTCATCAAAGACTGTGTGGTACATCAAACTCATCTCTTGTTCCTTATGCATTTCATGCTTTGGTTCATGATATTCTCTTAACACAATGGAATTCTGAAACTTGGAGACATGAGGTGCATCTTCTTGTCCACAAACATCAATTGAATCTAGAGAGATGCTACAATTACTTTCCAATTTAACATGATTACCTTCCAGATTGCTAGCACATTCAACTTCATAACCTGAATTTCTCAATCCGACAATTTCCAGATTAGGTATGTTCAATGTTTTCTTTTGGTCAAATGATAAAGAAGTACTTATGTATTCTTGCTCTTCTGCACTGTGATATTCCTGCTGTGAGTCTTCATCTATATCATGTTTTTGTGCATCTTCAGCAGTTTCTTTATAATCATCATCTGAAATCTTACAGGTTCTTTCAGAGCCAATAATCTTATTATCTTGATATTCCAAAATATCAAAAAATACCCCTTCTCTTTTCTGCATTTCAGAATCTAATTCTGAATTTAAATGAATGAGATTTTCATTCTTTAGTTTTGACTCTGAATAATGTACAGAGTATGTTTCATTCAAGAAAGCAAAGTCAATACTGTCCTCAAATTCGCCGGACTGAGAGAGATTGCTCTCCATGTTAGGATCTGGACTCCCGGTACAAGATAGCTCCAATAAATCCATTCGGTCAGTACTGTTGACTTCTTTGTCACTAGCTCTTTGTTCTACTGCCAAGGAATCCCAGTCATCATCAAGAAAAGCCAATTTAGCTTTGCTACAACCACTGGAAGATAATAACAAATCTTCTTTCTTAGGATTAGAAGGCACATCTGATTTAAAAAAAAAAGAAGAAGAAAATGTTGGCATCACTAACATTACAGAAGCTAAACACTAGAAAAGACCTTAGATCTGCTCTGATCAAAGCTCTTCCCAATATAGGAATACTTTTTACATTACCCTTGACAACTAACCCTTATGTTTGCTGCTATGAACTAAGTTTTGTCCTCCTCAAAATCTGTATACCTGTCGAAGCCTTAACTTCCAGTGTGACAATAATTGTTGATGGGCCCTTGGGGAGGTAATCAGGGCTAGATAAGTTCATGAGGATGGAGCCTTCAGGATGAGATAAGTGCCTCAAGATGGGATAAATGCCAGAGATCTTGCTCTTCCCTTCTACCATGTGAGGACACTGTAAGAAGGTAGCCATCCACAAGCTAGGAAGAGAGTCCTTACCAGAACCTGACCATGCCACACCCTAATTTGGATTTCTAGACTTGAGAACTGTGAAAAAATAAACATATGTTGTCTAAGCCACTCAGTCTATGGTATTTTGTTATAGTAGCCCCAGTTGGCTAGAAAATAGCCAAGATTCTTCTTGAATTCTTTCAATGGCTAGGCGTTTGCTATTTATAAGGCAGCTGCTCTGTAATCTTTATTTTTTTTTTAAGGTTTTATTTATTTATTTGAGAGAGAGAGGGAGACAAAGAGAGATAGAGCAAGAGAGGGAAGAGGGTCAGAGGGAGAAGCAGACTCCCTGCTCAGCAGGGAGCCCAATGCAGGACTGGATCCCAGGACTCCAGGATCCTGACCTGAGCCAAAGGCAGTTGCTTAACCAACTGAGCCACCCAGGAGCCCCTACTGCTCTGTAATCTTTGGATGCCCCCTA